>NW_020173108.1:6836858-6923728 GCF_003031525.2 Neophocaena asiaeorientalis asiaeorientalis
CCCCCCGCATGTTCTTAATAAAGATTAAGATTAAGATGCTCCATCACATGAAAGACAGGCCCAAATTTCCCATCCCTCTCAAACTCAAGAGGCCGTTAAATTCAGTGGACTCCTGGAATCAGAGCTGCCCTGCAGCCTTGAGTTTCCCTGAGGTAAAAACATTCTTCTGGGGGTTCCCTGGTGGCACAGTGGTTGAGAGTCCGCCTGCCGATGCAGGGAACACGGGTTCGTGCCCCGGTCCAGGAGGATCCCACATGTTGCAGAGGGGCTGGGCCCGTGAGCCATGGCCGCTGAGCCTGTGTGTCCGGAGCCTGTGCTCCGCAACGGAAAAGGCCACAACAGTGAGAGGCTCGTGTACCGCAAAAACAAACAAACATAAAAACATCCCTCTGTGTGTGGCAGGGTGGGAGGAAAGAGCTAGAATTTTTCCCTCCATAAAGGTTAAAGTCCCACTGAACTTGAGATGCACTGAAAAATATTCTGATCCTTTAACAGTAGGTCTGCAGGATTGCTTTAAAAGCCTCATCAGTCACTTTCTACACAATGGGAACAAAATGTCTCCATCCCCAGTGACAGACCTTGGCACTTCCTGAAGCCTTCTATGAAAAAGCCATTAATTTCCAAGGCTGCTTTTTTTTTTTTTTAATAAAGTAGGATATTTATTTTGCTCTTTAAGAAGAAGGAAAAAGCTTGACCATTTGCATAGATCTTCTTACTCGTATGCCTTCCTGCTGAGTTCATTCATTGCCTGATGAAGGCTCTACTGGGATGAGGAAGAGTTGGCAGCTTTTTTGGAGCACCAGTCTCAAGTTCTGGGGCACTGCCAGACTAGAGCACATTAGGAGAAGCTCTTCAGCATGGGGAGGGTTTGGGAAGCCACATTATTTTACTTATTTAATTCATTAAAAACTGTTGAGAACTGTGTGCTTGAAGATGGGAGATGGTGGTGAAAGAATATAAAAATATAAAGAAGACTCAAGCATCAACCCTGCCCATAAGGTGTTTATAGTCTCATAAACAGAAATGACTATTCTAAACATGAATGGATACTTGCCATAAAAGCAGAACAAATTAAGACCTACAGCAGTTCAGAGGTGGGAAATAGGATTTTGGCTGGGTTGGGTGGGAGGAGAAGACTGTGAAGGACTCTTAGAAGAGGCAGCATGAGTTGATATTTGAAGAATGGCTGAGCCTAGCAGAGATGGGGAGTGAGGAGAAGGTATCCCATGACGTGGGCCCACTGTGAGAGAAAGTGTGGGTGGAGACTGGAATGTGCAAAGCATGTGTGGGGAATGGGAGATATTCCATTCTGGTAATGGAACCTGGATTAGATAAGTGAGTTGAAGCCAGATCATGGACAGTTTCGAGTGCCAGGCTAAAAAATGGGTCTTCCGATTGGCAATGGAAAAAAAAAAAAAAGCCTCTAAAGGTTTTCAAGCAAAGAAATAATAGGATCAGAGCTGTGCTTTTTTAGACATTCCAGTGGATTTGTATCACACTCATGAGTAACTAACATGAAGTCAAGTAGACTAGTGTCGAGTGTGATTCTGGTGTTTAAAGAAACATATTTTTCATACTAGATGGCCCTTAAAAACCAAGCAGATGACTTCATCTGGTGTTCAACCAAAAGAAAAATGATCTGTTCCAAGAGTGGAGGAAAAATTGGCAGTACTGAACTTATTAAGAAGGAATATGTCTGCAGATTCTACTTTATGGACAGTATAAGGCATTTTCAAAAGCAGTGTTGATTATATGGGATTTTCTTAAACAATGACTTTAATACTTACTCCCCACATAAGCTGGAACTCCACTACAATCTGGCATCTAAATGTGGTAAACTGGAAGTAGGAAATGGACATGCCAATTGGACTATCCCAACAATCCAGCAAGGGGCTACAAAGGCCTGAATTGAGTTGGGACAATGGAAAAGAACCAGAGGTTCGTTTCAGATGTAGGAGGTTCTAATAGAAAGATAGTAAACAGAAACTGTAGTGGAAAGAGGAGAGCTTAAAAATGACTTGTAAAAGACTTGTAGATCTAGAACTTGACTGACTGGGGTTTTCAACAATGTTCTCAATAAAAATACGTATTCCAGAGAAGAACTAGGTTAAGGAGGAAACTACATTTGGGATACCATATGTTTGAAGTGACATCTTTGTAAGTTTGAGGTGGCATATTCAAGTGGAAATGTTTAGAAGGAAGCTTGAAATGGAGCTATAGAGGTAAGTCAAGGTTGTGATGGAGATGGAGGTTTGGGGTAACTCCTATTAGAATTATAAATAAAACCATGGAAACAAGTAAGGTTGCCAAAGAAGATAGGACAGAGAAAGGAGAAGTGCTCTGAGGACATTATCTTAAGGAACATCTTTTTCATGGAGGGAAAAGAATAAAAGAAGAAATGGTAGGGGGGATTCCCTGGTGGCACAGTGGTTGAGAATCTGCCTGATAATGCAGGGGACACGGGTTCAAGCCCTGGTCTGGGAGGATCCCACATGCCGCGGAGCAACTAGGCCCGTGAGCCACAACTACTGAGCCTGCGCGTCTGGAGCCTGTGCTCCGCGACAAGAGAGGCCGCGATAGTGAGAGGCCGGCGCACTGCTATGAAGAGTGGCCCCCGCTTGCCACAACTAGAGAAAGCCCTCGCACAGAAACGAAGACCAACACAGCAATAATTAATTAATTAATTAATAAACTCCCACCCCCAACATCTTCAAAAAAAAAAAAAGAAATGGTAGGAAAGGCCAGTTAAAGAAACAGGAAGATAACCAGGGGGACTCTGAGTCTGGGAGCCTAAGGGAGATGTCAAGACAGAAGGGAAAGCATCGATATTACATGCTATAGAGGGGGGAGAAGCCTGAAGACTGATAAAAGAGCACCTCTAAGACATTAATGTCCTTCAAAGATAAATCTCTATACAAGGAATGAAGAGGAACTAGGAGTAGTAACCATGTACTACTCTTTCCATAAATTTGATGGTGACTGCAAATTGAGAGATGGGAGAGTTTCTTCAGGTAGGTAAGCAATGTTGAGTAGAGGGTAGAATGACAATATTTGTAGTCTGGCTGGGGCTAAAGGAAAACCTGAGGATACAGAGGAAAGGAAGATGGAACAAAGTTCTTGAAAAAGGAGGGAAGGAAAGGGCCAAGGACAAAAATAATGAGCTTAGCTTTGGAGTACGCTTGGAGAGGAAGAGAATTCAGATGCTCTTTCCAAGGAGGCCAGGAATAGTTGGGAGAGCTGGAGAATTTATAGACTAGTAAAGAGAAGACTTCAGAGATACACGGTAACTAACAGCATTTGTTTGAAGAGCCATCCAACTTCCTCTGTGTGATTGTGGAGGGGTAATGAAGACTAATGAGAACTTAGCATCAAATTTTAACTTAATAACAGGAAGACCACAGAACTATCTGTCAGTGCAAGGAGAAGAGAGTAGTTGTGATCCCCTCCCCTGAAACTGTTCAAGCAGAGGATCAAGGCTGGCAGGACACACTGAAAGCCAGTGGTATAGAGAGTAGAGCTTCATGCAATCAGGGAGAGTCCAAATCAGTTTTCTTCCAATCTAAGATTCCATGAAACGAAGATTTTTTTTTTTTCATAGTTTAAATGTTTTGTGTTTTTTTTTCCACCTCTTAGTTAGTAAGGAATCAGGCTGGGAATATCTGCTATCAAGAAAGCTAAGATATTGCGGTAGGCAAGAATGAAACTGGGTCAATGTCCTAAGTATGTTAGGAATGCAAGGAGCCCCTCAGCATGTCGTGTCAGCACACCAAAGGAGAATGAAAACCCACGTGCATTTCCAATATAATGAGAAAGAGGTCGCAAGATTAGGGCTCACTGTAGTTTACCAAGTATGTAACTGCATGCCTGCAAATCCTTTCATACTGTGGCTGCCTCAGCATGACCACTCTAGAAGAGCTTCTCCAAGTTCTGCTTCAGCAGAGTGCAAGCCCCTGTCCACAGAGGTGTGGACCGGAAGTGGCCGGGGAATTTATCAAGATGTGGGAGCAGGTCGGGTGAAGGAGGAAAACCTGTCTTCCAATTGGGCAATGACCTGGGTTCCCCTTATTTCTGGCCTTGTCTTCCCAAGAGGCTAATCTCTTCGCATCTGGTTTCTGGGAGAAGAAGAGGAGGCAGCCGTAGTTCCAGGAGCATTTCTGGGAAAGCAGAAGTTGCAGTTTGCATGAGTGGATGGGTCTGTGCACCGATCACATGCTGTAGCACACTGGCATTGCCTTTCTGCTGTCAGGGGCAGGCTGGCCCCTCTATGTGTGGCTGCTGACCTCAGTGAATTTCTACACAGTAGGGAGTCTATTCCAGGTCTTCTCTGTACCCTACATTGGTAATGAACATCATATTCACTGAAGCAATCTTGGGTAAAAGTCTTGAACCTCCGGCATTAAGGAAATTGAACTTTGGGGCTGGCTGACTTAAGCCCTCGTCTCCACCCCTAGGGGGTCCAAGCCAGCCTTGCTCATCGCATGAGTCCACTGTGCTGGGTCACACTGTCCTCCTCCAGCCCACACAAGGAAACAAACTCCAAAATTGCCCCCTTCCCCCTTGACTCTCTTAAACTAGACCCAACTTAGATACCTCAGATTTTATGAAGAAAGCAGCCTGGTTAAGCTACTTCACACGAAGGAAAAATACTCATAATCTTCTCAACCAAGCCCAAAGTATTTGCATTGTAAAAGAGGATGCTTTGAAATAGTGTGAAATTGGTGGGATTTCCTGAAGAAGAAAGTGACTTTTCAGAGGAAAGGGGGATTTCAGAACCCTGTGGACATGCAGGAAGTCCCAATCCTCTGAGTCCCTGACAGTCATAAAAGTCAGGGAGCCCTCAAAGTATACACTCAAAAGAATATCCTGCCCTAAATCTATAAGCCCA
This sequence comes from Neophocaena asiaeorientalis asiaeorientalis, assembly GCF_003031525.2. NCBI lineage: Eukaryota > Metazoa > Chordata > Mammalia > Artiodactyla > Phocoenidae > Neophocaena > Neophocaena asiaeorientalis. The sequence goes on from NW_020173108.1 coordinate 6,841,744, forward strand.
CCCCCGTAAGTCCAGAAATGCTCTCTGTAACCCAACTCCTATGGCCGTCTGTTCAGGCACCAAGCCAGGTGCGGAAAGCCGGGACTGAGTCCCTGGCTGTGAGCCACCAGCCAGCCTCAGTGGCCTACCCTATCAGACATCATTTGCTCCAGGTGCCACAACATAAAGCATTCAGGAAGCACTGCACTAGACGAGCTTGGCCTTGGTCTCTATGTCCTCAGAGAACAATGTTAAAGACAATCATCTAGCCCGTCCCTGTGTTCCACTTATATCGGTGAGGATGTGCAGCAAGTTTGTGGTGTTGATTCAAAAAAGAAAAGCACCCACTGTGTGCCAGACATTGTGCTGTGCCTTGGGATTCAGTGGTGTATGGGACAGGAAAAATCCTTGCTCTTACAAAGCTAGCATACTTGGTGGAAAATGATTAATAAACAAATAAAGAAGATAGCTATAGTTTGTGATGGATGCTATAAAGGAATTAAACAGGAGCTACAATGAGGGAGAGCAGGCCCCTTAAATGAAGCAGTCAGAGAAGGCCTTGATGAGATGACATTTCAGCATGAAGGTCAAGAAGGAGCCCACTAGGCAGAAAGTGGGGGAAGATGGCCAGGCAGAAGGATAAGCAAGTGCAAAACTCCTGGGGCAGAAAAGGGCTTGACCCTTTCCCATAAACTTCAAGTTTTTAATTTAATTTAAATTTCAACAAAAAAGTAGACACTATGATGGAACATGACGAAAAAATGATGGAGGAGCCCATACAGTGTGTGTGCTGGCCATAGATTTCATTCTGTGTGCATAAAGATGCCACAGGAAGACTTTAAGCAGGGCAGAGATGTGATCCAATTTATGTTTTTAAAAAGTAAAATCTAGGGACTTTCCTGGTGGTCCAGTGATTAAGACTTCACCTTCCAGTACAGGGGGTGTGGGTTCCATCCCTGGTTGGGGAGTTAAGATCCCACATGCATCGTGGCCAAAAAAACAAAACAGGGCTTCCCTAGTGGCGCAGTGGTTGAGAGTCCGCCTGCCGCTGCAGGGGACGCAGGTTCGTGCCCAGGTCCGGAAGGATCCCACGTGCCATGGAGCGGCTGGGCCTGTGAGCCATGGCTGCTGGGCCTGCGCGTCCAGAGCCGGTGCTCCGCGGCGGAAGAGGCCACAGCGGTGAGAGGCCCGCATACCGCAAAAAAAAAAAAAAACCAAAACATATCCAACAGCAGCAATATTGTAACAAATTCAATAGAAGACTTTAAAAATGGTCCACGTCAAAAAAAAAATCTTTAAAAAATAAGGTAAATCTATTCCTATACAAACTTTACCACTAGGTAACCTAAAAAAGTAGACAAAAGAAAGTTCCTCATTTACATGAGTATTCCTGCAAATAAGCGAAGAATTGATACAATTAGAATATCCCTATTTTGCAACCTCTAATGAATTAATAGATTTAGGCATAAAGCACAATGGCTACTAACATCACAAAAAGACATGCAATTAAACACATGACTTCTGATGGAAGAATACAATACCACCTATGAAGCCATCTTAGCAGTTTTTGACATTAAGGAACATGTTACGTTAGCCACAGAGATGCAATCAGCAAAATCTAGACTATAACTCTACAGGGCAAACAATCTGGTTTTGTAAACACGTAAATTGAAAGGGGGAGAAAAAAGCATGTGAAGGAGTGAGATATCAATGGAAGGAGAACCCCAGAGACATATCAACCAGTTGCAATATGTGCTCCTTATTGGGATCTTGATTCAAATAACCTGACTGTAAAAAATTATACTTTATGAGATATTCAGAAATATATTTTTTGAATATTTGATGCTGTTTTAAATTATTAATGTTTAAGGATATGTTAATGGCCTTGTGCTTATTTATAGATATATATTGAAATATTTAGGGGTGAAATGATATGATGTCTGGGATTTGTGTCAAAATCCTAGAGGAGTCAAGGAAATCAATGGGGTTTTCAATGAAACAGACTGCCATGAATTGATAACCGCTAAAGCTGGGTGACAGGTGTAGCTCATGCTACTCTCTGTCCACTTGTGTATGTTTGAGAATCTTTATAATAAAAAGCCAAAAAAGGACAATTTTACCTTTATGTAAAGAATGGGTTGTAGCATCATAAATGTAGTAGAGCAAGGAAACTTGTTAAAAGCTATTATAGTTGTAAGAAGATGCCTGTGGCTTGAAACTAGGTAAAATCAATAAAGACAGTAAGAAATGGATGAACTTGAGATTTATGATTTAGGTAAAAACTGACACCAACTTGGTGAATAATTGGATGTAGGTAATGAGACAGAGAGAGGAATCAGGATGACCATCAGTTTGGGGGTTGAACAATTGGGTGTGGGGAAGGACTGGGTTTGGGGGGATCAATGCTTCTACTTTAGACACATTAAATTGGAGATTCCTATTTGACATTTAAGAGGATGCCAACAGCAGTTGGATAAATGAGTTTGGGGTTCAGGGGAGAGTCAGGCTAGACAAATGGATTTGGAAGTCATCAGCATATAGACTACAGTGGATGTTGAAAGCCACAAGAACACATGAGGTCACCTAGGGAGGGAGTGGGTAAAAAGATGCAGTCCCGGGCTTCCCTGGTGGCGCAGTGGTTGAGAGTCCGCCTGCCGATGCAGGGGACAGGGTTCGTGCCCTGGTCTGGGAGGATCCCACATGCCGCGGAGCGGCTGGGCCCGTGAGCCATGGCCGCTGAGCCTGCGCGTCCGGAACCTGTGCGCCACAACAGTGAGAGGCCCGCGTACCGCCAAAAAAAAAAAAAAAAAGATGCAGTCCCAGGACTTATCATTGAGATGCACCAATATTTCCTGAGGATAGAGGAAGAGAATCCAGCAAGGAAGATCAAGAAAAATTAACCAGTGACAAAGAACAAAACTGAAGATATGACATCATAGATACCAAGAGACCAGTGTGTCAAGGAGAGTTGCAACCTATGTGGAATGCTGCTGAGAGTTCAAGAAAGTGACAACAAAGAAGTGTCCTTTGGTAATGGAGATTACTGGGGACCTTGAGAGGAGCAATTTCATTAAGTGGTGGCGATGGATAGAAGCTAGATTAGTGTGGATTGAATAGTGACTAGGGAGTGAAAAAGTTGAAAGAGTACATGGAGGTAACTTTTGAGAAGCATGTTGCCCAAAGCCTTACTACTACTGAACAATCTGATGAGACCTTGAACCAGTCCTAACTTCTACTTCTGAACTTTTCTCCCTTTACTATGCCCCTTCAGTCAAGTTATCTTGGAATCCCTTGGCTGGGATTACAGACTCTGAGTTGTTGGCACAGTGGACCCCTCCCTAGAGTGATAACTGTTCCATCATGCTGGGTCTTCACCTTACTGTTTATGAAATCAGCTATGTCACTTTTAGACCCAATGACTTACTGCTGTGAAATAGATGGACTGTAGTAGATAATCTGTGTTTGAAATTTGCTAAGAAAAACCCACACACCTATGGTCAATTAATTTTCGACAAAATAGCCAAGAACATACAATGGGAAAAAGACAGTCTCTTCAGCAAGTGGTGTTGGGAAAGTCGGAGAGCCGCATGTAAATCAATGAAGTTAGAACACACCCTCACACCATACACAAAAATAAACTCAAAATGGCTTAAACATAAGACATGACACCATAAAAATCCTAGAAGAGATCATAGGCAAAACATTTTCTGACATAAATCGTACCAAAGTTTAGGTCAGTCTCCCCAGGCAATAGAAATAAAAATAAACAAATGGGACCTAATCAAACTTATAAGCTTTTGTACAGCAAAGGAAACCATAAACAAAATGAAAAGATAACCTACAGTCTGGGAGAAAATATTTGCAAACAATACAACTGACAAGGGCTTAATTTCCAAAATATACAAACAGTTTTTCAACTCAATAAAACAAACAACCCAATCAAAAATTGGGCAGAAAACCTAAATAGATATTTCTCCACAGAAGACATACAGATGCCCAATGGGCACATGAAAAGATGCTCAACATTGCTAATTATTAGAGAAATGCAAATCAAAACTACAGTGGGTATCACCTCACACCAGTCAGAATGGCCATCATTAAAAAGTCTACAAAAACAGTAGACTGTTTTTGTAGACTACAAATAACAAATTTGTACAAAGTCTACAAATAACAAATGCTGAAGAGGGTGTAGAGAAAAGGGAAGCCTCTTGCACTGTTGGTGGGAATGTAAATTGATACAGCCACTATGGAGAACAGTATGGAGGTTCCTCAAAAAACTAAAAATAGAATTACCATATGATCCAGCAATCCCACTTCTGGGCATACATCTAGACAAAACTATAATTCAAAAAGATACATGCACCCCTATGTTCATAGCAGCACTATTCACAATAGCCAAAACATGGAAACAACCTAAACGTCCATTGACAGGTGAATGGATAAAGAAGATATGGTACATACATACAATGGAATACTACTCAGCCATAAGAAAGAATGAAATAATGCCATTAGCAGCAACATGGATAGAACTAGAGATTATCATACTGAATGAAGTAAGTCAGAAAGACAAAGACAAGTACCATATGATATCACTTACATGTGGAATCTAAAATATGACACAAATGAACATATGTGAGAAACAGAAACAGATTCACAGACATAGAGAACAGACTTGTAGTTGCCAAAGGGGAGGGGAGGTGGGGGATGGATGGAGTGGGAGTTTGGGATTAGCAGATGCAAACTATTATATATAGAACAGATAAACAAGGTCCTACTGAAAATTTGCTAAGAAAGGAAATACTTGAAAACTATTTCCAGATTAAACCTCACACACAGAACAAACAAAAATCCAGCCTTCTCAACTGCAAATATAACTCAAGCACAGAAAGCACCCCTGTGGTGTGTGTCGTTTCATCAATTACATTTACGGACTGTCTCACACCCGCCTAGGCATTCTACTAACCTAGAATCATTTGGCATCAAGATCCCTGACATCATCAGTGGGGAATTCCTAGTTGAGGTTCACAACCACATGCACGCATCACGTGATGCTTCAAAAACTTCTTCGCTGTCTGATAAGATGTTTTGGAGTCCAAAACTTAGTATCTGTGCCATCTTGCCTTAAATATTCAGAATATTTAAAAAAAATCTTTCCTTATTTGTTACGTTTCTTTAAACTATATCAAATTCTCTATGGAAAGGAAAAATAATCAGGGGAGATTAGGGATTTGGAAATCCAAGGAAGTAAATAAAAAGCCTTAAATCCTCCCAGGAGTACTTGCATATGGCCAGTCAGTCTCCTGGAGAGGAAAAAGAAAAAGAGATGCATGAAAATAGATGTAGTAAGATTTGGAGAAGTTGCTTAAATGAAATGAATTCCAAATGCCTGCCACTGTTATTTCTGGAGCTCTTTGGGAGGCTAAAACAACATCATTCCATTTCTCTTTCAGCTAGAATATGCTGCAGCAGCTGCCCAGAAGGGGCAAAGAGAGAATTAATATAATATAATGTCTCACAGACCTAATGACAAAGGAGGCAGTTCGCCTGGCATCATACCAAGCTGACAGATGAAGACGGAAGATCTGAGAGACAGGCTGGGGAAAGCCATCATCCTGGACTTGGAGTCCACTAAGTGCCACTGGCTGGGCGCTCTGGTAGAGATTTCCTGTAGGGACACTCTGAGCCATGAGGAACAGGCTCTGCCTGTCCTGATAAGTCACCTTCCCTCTCCCAGCCATCCTCAGTTGTTCTGCACAAGTGCCATGTGAGCTCAAACTTTCCCTTCAGAGCAAATGCTCTTTCATTGGCATGTCCAGCCACGATCCTTACTTGTGCTCCAGTTCATGTTTTTTCATGTGACTACCAGACACTTTTAAGTCTTGTCATCACTGTAAAGGATGTCTAAAACTAAACTTGTCATGTTCCACCAAAACCCAGGTTAAATTTCAGCTTGCACATTTCTGTAAATAGAATCACAGTTTCCAGTCAAATAAGTCTGGAGTCATTTTCAATTCCCTTCTCCTTCATCTCCTCTTCCAGGCATTTAGCCCTTTCTCCACTTGCTCTCCACTCTTCCTGGTAGCAGCATCTTCCAGGCCTTATATATATATATATTTTTTGGCCACGCCGTGCAACTTGCAGGATCTTAATTCCCCAACCAGGGATTGAACCCAGGCCCAGGCAGTGAAAGCACCGAGTCCTTACCACCAGAGAATTCCCGGGCCTTGTCTTTTTATACATTGCTAACTGCACTTAATGATATGACTCAACTCCAAGTCATTCTGCATACTCTAGCCCAGCTATTTTTCTCCAAACTACAGCTTTCTTTCATGTCATTGTACAAGTAAATCTTTTTAAAGATATTTTATAAGCTTTATTGAAACACAATTCATATACCATACAATTCACCTTTTAACATGTACAATTCTGTGGTTTTTAGTAATATTCACAGAGCTGTGCAACCATCACCACTATCTACTTTAGAACATTTTCATCACCCCTCTCCCAAAGAAATCTATAGTCTTTAGTCATCATTCTCCATTTATCCCAACCACCAATTTACTTTGTGTCTGTATGGATTTGCCCATTCTGGACAATTCATACAAATAAAATAAGACAATATGTCACACCTTATATCTGTCTTCTTTCACTCAGCATAATAATTTTCAAGGTTCAACCATACTGTAGTATGTATCAGTATTTCATTCCTTTTTATTGCCAAATAATATTCCATTGTATGGTTATACCACATTTTGTTTATCCATTCATCAGTTGATGGATATTTGTTTCCATTTTTTTTGGCTATTATGAATAACGTAGCCCTGAACACCTGTGAGCAGGTTTTTATATACATATGTTTTCAGTTCTCTTGGGTATATGCCTAGGGATGGAACTGCTTGGTAATTTGGTAACTCTATGTTTAACATTTTGAGGAACTACCAAATTGTTTCCTAAATGGCTGCACCATTTCACATTCCCACCAACAATACATGTAGGTTTCAATTTCTCTACAATCCTTGCCTACACTTATTTTCTGTGTTTTGATCTTTCTCTTCTCCAAAATCCTTCAGCATTTCTGGCCTTGATGGCTCCATTAAAGGCTAAGCTGTATGATGGTGAACTCAATTAAGTAAAGGGAAAACCAGGACTCATATGGCTGTGTCAGTATTAGAAAATGGAAACAATTCTGTTCCACTTGGTAGATAACCACTGCCCCAAAACCAGAGAATGCCCACTCCCTGACCACTTGCTGCACAGGCTGCCCCATTCCTACCTCTAAAAACCCTCAGACCTTTCCACAGTTTAGCAGCCATAGGACTAACACTTGGCACAATCAAGGGCTCTAGAACCTTTCTGCATTGCTATGGCTGGTCCCCGTTGTCAGGTATTTTGAATATCACCCCCGGAGAAAAGAGGTCATATTTCTTAAATGAAGACAGAATCAAAGAATAAAGTTATTATAGATACCCGATTACATGGTTCCATTAAACAATTATCATACTCTTAAAGGATTCCCTAACAGCATTCGAATCAGTATTCCCCAACCCCTTTACCACTCTCTGAATATGAAACCCACTGAATGTTCCACAGTCTTGACAATGCCAATCTCCCTTTCCAACACAAGTCCCTTCCTGCTTGTGTTTCATTCCTGATCTTTTTAAGATTTCATGTTCCAGAACTAACCAAAATATCTGACTTACTTTCCCAGTTATTAGGAACACACCTCTTTGAATCATCATCAGACTCCTCTTGGCCCTTCAGAGCCTGTTCTGTGGAATTCTATGGCACGTGAGAAGGTGTGCAAAGACCACTGTCCACACTAATGAAAACTACCCTTATTCTTCCCTCACAGCCAAAATATTGAGATTTTTACCCCTTTCTTCACACAGCTGATGTTTAACTCGTTTCATTTCAAATTATTTTTCACACACCATTATCTGGCACCAATAATAGAGAGGGAAATGAATCTCATGGGACATGAAAGCTAACCCTAAGATGCAAACACTTGTTATTTGGAGGAATTTGGAAATCTGAAGAGCAAGAAATGGATAACAATTTTAAACTAATTTCTTTTACTTTTCTTAAGGCAGGAATCTACTTCAAAAGTGAACATTCCTCTAGAGTCTTGAGACAGTGGCATCAAATTAATGCCTTTTCATATTCAAGAAATATTTAGTTATCAACTACAACATTCACGCACCTTGCTAGGTACTAACAAGATAAGGGTGAAGAAAAGCAGATGCCATCGGTGCCCTCAGTTGATCCTAGAGTCATGTTGTGGTAGAACACAAAGATGGCCCCATCTTCACAACTCCTTGGAAACATGTCTTTGTCTGAAACTTTGCAGTGCCCTCCCACTCTGATTCTGGACTTGTCCATGTGACTTAACTTGGGCCACTAGAATAGGCCCGAAGTAATGGTGTGCCTGTGCCACCTCAAGAGGTCATTTGTGTCTCTTCTTGAGCATCTGCCACTAACAGGTGATCCCTGAGGCAGCCTTCTGGAGGATGACAGACATGTGAGCTGTTGTCCCAGTCACCCAAACTGAGGCTTAGATCAGCAGTCAGCCAGCTGATCCCCAGATATTTGAGCTAGCCCGGCCTCTACAGCCAAGAGCAACAGTTGCCCTGCCAACCTGCAGCTGACCCCAGATACACGAGCAATAAACACTTACTGTCGACTGCCAATGAGATTTTGTGGTATTTCATTACACAGCATTATGTGGCAACAGATAACTGATATATCACTTAATCATAAAAATGAACATAAGGGACTTCCCTGGTGGTCCAGTGGTAAAGAATCCACCTTTCAATGCAGGGGACGAGGGTTCAATCCCTGGTCGGGGAACTAAGATCCCACATGCTGTGGGGGCAACTAAGCCCACGTGCCACAACTACTGAGTCTGCGCACCTCAACTAGAGAGCCTGCGTGCCGCAAACTACAGAGCCCATGCGCTCTGGAGCCCACACGCCATAACTAGAGAGAGAAAACCTGCGGGCCGCAACTAGATAGAAGCCTGTGCGCCACAACGAAGAGCCAGCATGCTGCAACTAAGAGCCGGCACAGCCTAAATAAATAAATAAAAAATTTAAAAAATGAACATAAACTCACAAGCTGCAGTATGTGCTCTTGAGGCAGGAGATAGATGGGCCCCAGGCTGAGCAGCTGGAGTTTGTCCCCTGTGGACAGATACTCCAAGAAGAGGAAGAGGAGCTGAGCCCTGCCCAGGTAAGAGACCACATGTTTCTCATTCTCAAGGTCAAGGAGACCTTCCTGACTACACATGTGCAGAAAGGCTCCTTGGGGGTCAAAAAGGGAATGATGTCAACCTACCCATAGGCCTCTTCACCAGAATCCATCTTGGCTAAGAGATGTGTGCGCACACATGGGAGGACCTTGAGATGAACCAAATATGGACTCAGAACCAGGCAAAGCAAGATGACTGGCCAGAGGAAACCCGGAAGAAATGTCCCATATAAGTGATTCAAACTACCACGAGGGCGCGACTCTCTCTCTGAGCCCGCCTGTGTGTCTACCCACCTGTACTCTTTTTCCTCCTAATAAACACTTGACTTGTTTCACTACTTGCCGTCATTGTGGGAATTCATTTCTACAAAGCCGAAGCGCCAGGGCTTTGTCACTGGTCACTGGTCTAGTGGCCAGGATTCAGCGCTCTCACTGCGGCAGCCTGACATCAATCTCTGGCCGGGAACCAAAATCCTGCTTCAAGCCTCTGCAGGCCAAGGCCACCCGAGATCACTCTGAAGAACATGAATACAGAAATAGGAGAGCACATGAGAGCTAGATCTAGCCTAGACTGGGTGGGGAAGGGAAGTCAAAGAACACTTCTTTAAGGAAGACATGTGTGAGCTAAGATCTAAAGGATGCACAGAAGTTAACTAGGTGAAGAGTGAGGGGACGAGTTGTTTAGGTCACTGGAGTGGCATGTGCAAAGGCCTTGCAGGGAAGGAGTACAGACTTTAAGTCACTAAGAAGACCAGTGTGACTGGAACATGGTGATAAAGGGGAGAGTGCAAAGCAATGAGGCCAGAATGATAGGCAGTGACTGGAGCAAGCAGACAGCCTTATAGAACACATGAAGGGTTTGAGACTTGATCCAAACAACAGTGAGAACTACTGAGTGGTTATAAGATGGCAGTAACAGTGGTTCTTCTCATGTGCTTACCTAGCTGTGGAGTGGGTACAGGGTTTCTCACACAAACGCCTTGTAATTTGCCCAATTTTTCAAGCTCACTCTAAAACAAGGATATTATTCATCCAGCCATTTATTCAATGAATATTTATTAAGAGGCTCCAATTTAGAACAAATATATGATTCAGAGATTAAATGAATGAATGAATGAGCCTGCACCGAGCAATCTAATAGGTACTGGAGAGACCCAGAGACAGGTCTCCTGTTCTTGATCTGCTCACAGTCTAGTGAGGGAGGTAGACATGAGAAAAAGATACCCTTTCTAGCCAGAGACATATGAACAATGTGCTTTAGACGTGGAGAGAAGGAGTATCTAATTCTGTGAGGGCCAAATTACACACACTGGAAGTAAGACGAGCCTGAGGAGTTGACAGTTCCGATTCCAACCTGAAAGCACCTGTCATACCTGACACTGACGGCTGAGTGGGTAGCTAGCTGGGCTGACGACAGGCTAGAAAGGGGAAGCAAACAAGGGGGAGAGATCCAGTGTACCTCCCTGTATGGAAGTCCATCTCCAAGTCACAGATCCGTTCAGAATTCAGCTATTTCCTTGGATTCCTATTGTTTTGGGATGTTCTTTGTGCATCCTCTAGTAGAAACCATAGTATGTGAGAATATATCTATACTTCAAAATAGATATTTCAGATTCTCTCAAAGCTCGTGAAGAGGCCCATATAAGGATGTCCCTTTTTTATAAATTTATTTTATTTATTTATTTGGTTGTGTTGGGTCTTCGTTTCTGTGTGAGGGCTTCCTCTAGTTGCGGCGAGCGAGGGCCACTCTTCATCGCGGTGCGTGGGCCTCTCACTGTCACGGCCTCTCTTGTTGCGGAGCACAGGCTCCAGATGCGCAGGCTCAGTAGTTGTGGCTCATGGGCCTAGCCGCTCCACGGCATGTGGGATCCTCCCAGACCAGGGCTCGAACCTGTGTCCCCTGCATCGGCAGGCGGACTCTCAACCACTGCGCCACCAGGGAAGCCCAAGAATGTTCCCTTCTTTAGAAAAAAAGATGAAATAAAATCAAAAGATCATGGAGCTTCATTTTGCTTTTAGCTGGCATTTTTAAATGATACAATAGGCAAACAAAAGGCCATTTTCCCAATTACAATATGGATGGACTTGAGAATGAAGGTTGGATAACTATAACCCCCGTTCTAGAGATTTTTATGGGGACTCCATTTTCCTGAAAGTCCTGATTTGTTCGTAATAGAAAGAGGGCACCTAAGTGCTGCTGGTGCCAGCAGTACCACCTGAGAGAACTGTTTTGCTCAGCCCCACACAGCACGCAACCAGATGTTCTAAGTGGTGCTGTGCACATTTGCCACGGACCAGGGAAGAGCCTCACCAGGATTCTGAACTCTCCACATTCGGTCCCACTGGGCCATTATGTTCACTTCAACAGGTCAGCATGAAGATTCAGTTGGACCGTCTTAGTGCTCTTTCAAGGGTATGGCTCATTTTCGCCTTTGCTGATGGCCTTTGATTCCCATATTCCCTTTGTTTGCAGATTTAATCTGCCAGTGAGCTTTGTTCTCCACCAAGCAATAAAAAACTTTTGTAAAGAAATGCATTATAAGCTCTATTCAGTATTCATGTTCTTGGCAAATAAAGTTGGCAATTCTTATTATTAGATGAGGCTCTTCTAAGGTGAGGATTAAAAGATGTTAAATTATAAATCCCAAATTCAGCTCTGGTGCTCTCATTCCTACATCCTCATCCCTGCCCGGAAATCCCAAATTCCTAACAATATCCATGTCAGCAAACTTTCCTTCAATAGCAGTTCCCAAAGGTACTGTCCCTTTTATTGTTAGAATTACAAGCATATTCTTCCTATGCTGAATACAATTATTTATCTAGTGGGTGCCCAACAACTTATAGGTATTTGGTTAAACCTTATGAAATTAGTAAATAGCAGCATCAATTTTAAATAGTTCAACTTAATACTAAGTCCTGTGGCACAAAGCCAGTTTAGAAGGTCAAATTTGAAGTATGTAAGTTATTTGGATAGCATCCAGAGAGGTCAAATGCTCTTCATTTGACCTTTTGAAAAAATGACAGAAGATTGATTGGGATGATTGGATCCTTTCTCCTTGTAAAGTACCCAGACACTGCTGGGCACAAAGCAGACTCTTAGAAGATGTTTCTTCTACTAAGTAGGAGAATCTATTTAACATTAGTCATTTTTACAATTGAAAGGGTATAGAGGTAACTTGAGAACATTGCTTAAAGCCCTTTGCATTGCTAACTGAATTAAAATAACAGTAACAAATAACAAGAACAAAGGAAAAGATAAATATACAGGCCTCATCTGCAAGCAAAGGCAACTACCTACTCTTGATGGAAATGAATTCTCATAAGAGTTGAATATTGTCCTAGAGCTCATTTATATTTCTGTCATGATTCAATAAGTTCCAAGAGTGAAACTACATTTCACATGGCCCACGTGAGCCCTGGCACATCTAATCTACAATCTCTGCTTTTAATTTACATCTGAAAAATGAATGAATGAGCAACTACAGGGATATAAAAGGCAGGGTCACATAAACACAGTGCATAATTCTATTACACCTGATACCCAGCTCTGAACAAATAAAGTCCATTACATGTGCTGGCTTTGTATCAACGAGGGTACACCAAACTGTTTCCTCATCCCACGGCAGACATGCGAAATCGGTCAAATAATAGCATTCAGCCCAACCCACTGCCTTGATCATATATATATATATATATATATATATTTTTTTTTTTTTTTTTTTTCCTAAAACCAAGTTTCATTTTAATAGCATTCCTTTTTAACTTAAGCAAAGCAAAATGGAAATAACACTGGAACAGATGCAAGAGTATGGTGAAAATGTCTTCTTGGACAAAGCTATTTTAATGAAAGCAACACTCCATGCAGTCTCCCTGATTCCTCCTCAGATTCAACCATCCAAATTAGATTCCCTTCACTGGCTGTCTTCATCAGATTTCATGAAACTGGAGACTATCCAAAAGAAATAAAAGGTGAGGGTTTTCCTTAAAGCGGGGTGCTAGGTTTGGAACACAAACATTCAGATTAAGTGAAGGAACTTGATTAAACGCACAATTCAAGATAATGATGAACTGAATGCTGGCACTCAGCTGCCTGACACACTTTAGCATGTGAATTAAATTTTCTGTTAGCTAACGCACTTAAAAAAAAACTGTATTCAAACATCTCCCTTCAGGGAATTGGCTGTATGTGGAATTAACAGACCCTTGGGTCGACATGGAGCTTGGCTTGCAATTTCTGCGTTTGCTGGAAAAGTGAGTTTATTGCGTTATATTAAAATGGACACTGGGAGACTTATTTGAACATATGACACTCTAATGGGCATGTCTATTTAATCATATGTGCCATCACTCAAATATATACAGGTGTACCAGCAGTTATTTTCATGAGCGATAATACCAAAAAGGGATGTGTATGGCCAGATGCTAAGGAAGGCACTTCAAATAAGGGGGTGAGTTCATGTGGCGATGATAGGGAAAGAGCTGTCATGATGTATGACATGAATCCTCCTACTCTGTAGCAAAATGTTTTCCATAAAACCTTCATTCCACAAATAGAATTAAAAAATGAGATGGTAGCATATGGCCATGTAAATTTTAATTCAAGCCACATGTCTTCAACAATGCCAGCGTGGATGGGCTAAAGACGATGCAAATGGGGAAAGGTATACTATTAAGTTGGCTACCTCACAACACCCAGATGACCCAGTGATTCCAGAGCCACTTTGTGACTACCCAAAGGAAAAATATGATCAGAATCTAATTTCAGCCTTCTTATTCACAGTCTATAGACATAAGATTTTACATAGCTTAAATATCACAAGATGCATAGGGAGACCTAAGTGCTTTATAAATCACATAAGGACAAAGGGGAAGCAAACCAATTATAAAGATGGTGGAGACAAGATGACTTCCAATTATTGATACTGCACTGTCGTGTTGGGAGATGGTTTGAGATGGATTTGTGAAGGAAATTAGATATAAATGATGAAGTCTTAAAGAGTTTAGTTAGCTGGAGAGTAGCTACATTTTGAGTACACTCCTTTTTTTTTAAAGCACTGTACTGCATAGTTTACATATATACATGGTATCATAGTTATTGCCATTTTGAGATGAAGACAATTAAAGCTCAGTGATGAAATAATTTCCCCAAAGTCACAAAGTTAGTTAAGTGCCTGAATAGAGATGTGAGTTCAAAGGCTATCTCATCTGATTCCAAAGCCTGTTCTTTTTCTACACAAGTGTTCACAAAGGTAGTCTTTCATGTATCACCTTTATAACTTTTACCAGACCATGTACCATGTGTGTTATAATCTACTTAATATTTTTTCTCTAATTCATAGATTTATACTTCATAGAATATTTGTGTTAAAAGAAAAATTTATAATATTATTAATGGAAAATATCATTTGCCATAAGCAGAAGGCAACTGAAAAATTAATTAAATTCTGGCTAAACACCATTGCCTACCCAAAGCTCAGAACATGGGGTCTGCCTTTTCCTTATAAGGAGGGCTCAGACAGTAAAGAATTAAAGCACCAAAATGAGACTTTTCTCTTGATGTAAACAGAAGAACTGAAAGAGAACTAAAATGGGAATTCTGTTACTGTCCTGTGATACAGCCTTACCTGATGTGTGTGGCCCATGTGGTTATACCACCTGGAGTCGCTCTGTCTGCCACCTGTGGCCAGCTGGCCACGCCTGGGGAAGGAAACGTCACTGGCTGACCATTTTTGGTAAGGAAGACAGAAGGAAATTGATTGGATCCTATCTTTTTTTCAAATCAAAATTCAGCTCAAAAGAAACTAGATCTCTGTTTCCATGTATGATTCAATTAAATTTTATATGTCACAGATCTCAGAGCAAACTAAAAATTAAACACAGGGCCAAATTCTTACAGGACACCAATGTCCCACGGCCTTGTCCTAGAGCATACTGAGTCTAGGAACTGTTGAGTATCCTTTGCCATGCTTCCTGGTTAAACTATTGCAGGACATCATCATGCGAGCCTCACTGGACCCCTCCTCCTTACAAAGCTTCTTGGAGAAGATAGGCTAGAAGTTCTTAGGACCTTGCCTACTCCTGAGCAAAGCTGACTCAAAGAAAGGCCACTTGAGGCCAAAAGTCATTTCTCAGCATAATTCTGTCCTGATTTTCTCCTTACTTCTCTAAAAAGTACAGGATGGCTATTAGAGTACCAGGAGCATCACCATAAAATACTAAAAAACTGACACCATGTATCAAACAGAATAACCAAGAGATATTTCTACATCCCTATCTCAAAAGTATTTTGTTTCCTAATCTTCTATACTTTGACTCCTTAGCGTATTTAACAAGTATATAAACTTCTGCAAAAATAAAAAAAAATTTTGGTTTTCTGTATGCATGTACTATGTTTTCCCAGAAAAACCTACATTCGTGTGTACATATTCAAACCTACTATGTAGTAACACACACACACACACACACACACACACACACACACACACACACACACAAGCTGTTTGTCTCAAAAAACTGAATTTCAGTAGCAGAGATGGCAATAGATCCTAAGTGAGAAATACATTGAAAATGGAAGAAATACAAATTCAGGTCATGTCAGGAAAACAGGATTTTCCAATGGTGATAAAATTATATATGAGGCAAGACTATTTAGAAAAATGCACCAGGGCTTCCCTGGTGGCACAGTGGTTGAGAATCTGCCTGCCAATGCAGGGGACACGGGTTCGAGCCCTGGTCTGGGAAGATCCCACATGCTGTGGAGCAACTAGGCCCGTGAGCCACAACTACTGAGCCTGCGCATCTGGAGCCTGTGCTCCACAACAAGAGAGGCCGCGATAGTGAGAGGCCCGCGCACTGCGATGAAGAGTGGCCCCTGCTCACTGCAACTAGAGAAAGCCCTCGCACAGAAACGAAGACCCAACACAGCCAAAAATAAATAAAATAAAATTTAAAAAAAGTACCAGACTCACCGCAAAAAAACAATTTAAATGTCACCCTGGGAGAAACAGAGTATTAACTGGCAAAGAAGCTTGATAATCTACAAGCCCTCTACTTACTCTGAATATTTATATTTGGAGAAATACATGTTTATTTTAGAATTAGGAGAGCATATTGCTTGTATCTTAAAATTTTCAGGAGCCAGCAACTAGTTTAATTATTATCAGAGTTCCCTGACCAAACTATCACTTCAACAAAAGTGGTTTGCACACACATCACACCCTCCTCTTTGCAATGTAAGGCTGGGCCCAGCACCTGGCACATGAACATTACCGAATGAAAACCATGGTACGTAAGTTAGTATATAGGTGAGGTCTTGCTCTTAAATATAATATAATTTGGCCAGATTTTGGAAATGTGAAGAAAGATTTGACTTGAATGACAATCCATTCACCTCCCTCCAACAAGGTGTCAATATAGCACTAATGATGCTTTCTCAAATATTTTTAATATACTATCCACGCACTTCCTTAGTTGACACAATTATATCAACAGCTTTAGGAAATTCAATTGCTCTGATTTTCTAAATCTAAATTTTTATTTAAAAGGAAAAGCATGGCCATATGATATTTCATCATACACTCATGATTCAATCATCATTTTGCTCTATTTTAGTGAAATGTCCTCAAGACAACTGAAACTGAAGCCTAAAATGTTAATGTGGAACAGGAACAAACGTACTTTTTGGTAAAGGTATGATTTTTTTAAAATATAAACAATTTTTTAACTATGTAGATAATGCTCACTGTAGGAGAATGATCATTTATTATGCAGGTAGTGTGCACTGCAGAAAAACTAAAAAATGCAAATGTGCAAAAGAGAAGAAACTAAAAATTGCTAGTCACCTGATTGTGTCAACATAAACACTGTTTTCATGCTGGCAAATAACCTTCTAGTATTCCTATGACTACATGTAATATATACTGGTTACAACTAAGATTTGTTTTTCTCAAATTAAAAAAAAAATCAATTTATTTAAACTAAAAAAACCCAAAACAGTTCACCTATTTCTCCCACTCCCCACCCTCTGCCCCTGGCAACCACAGTTCTCTGTATCTATGGGGTTAGTTTTATATATGTGTATATATATGTGTGTGTATATATATATATATATATATATATATACACATATATATATGCATGTGTGTGTGTGTGTGTGTGTGTGTGTATTCCACATATAAGAGAGATCATATGGTATTCGTCTTTCTCTAACTTATTTCACTTGGCATAATGCCCTCGAGGCCTGTCCACATTGTCCCAAATGGCAAGGTTTAATTCTTTTTTATGAATGAATACTATTCAAATATATACTACAATTTCCTTATCAATTTATCCATCGATAGACACTTAGGTTGTTATTTACCCATCGATGGACACTTAGGATGTTTCCTTACCTTGGCTATTGTAAATAATTCCACTATGCACATAGGTGTGCAGATATCTTTTCAAATTAGTTTTTCTTTTCTTTGGATAAATACCCAGAATTGAAATTGCTGGATCATATGGTAGTTCTATTTTCAATTTTTTGAGGAACTTTCATACTATTTTCCATAGAGGCTACACCAATTTACATTCCCACCAACCATGCATGAGGGTTCCCTTTTTTTGGCATCCTTGCCGACACTTGTTATTTCTAGTCTTTTTGATAATAGCCTTTCTAACAGGTGTGAGGTGATATCTCGTTGTGGTTTTTTTGTGTTTTTGCAGTACGCGGGCCTCTCACTTTTGTGGCCTCTCCCGTTGCGGAGCACAGGCTCCGGACGCACAGGCTCAGCAGCCATGGCTCACAGGCCCAGCCGCTCCATGGCATGTGGGATCTTCCCGGACCGGGGCACGAACCCGTGTCCCCTGCATTGGCAGGAGGACTCTCAACCACTGCGCCACCAGGGAAGCCCCTCATTGTGGTTTTGATTTGCATTTCCCTGATAATTAATGATGTAGAGCATCTTTTCATGTACCTGTATGTCTTCTTTAGAAAAATGTCTGTTCAGATCTTCTGCTCATTTTTAAAATTGAATTATTTGGGGGTTTTTGCTCTTAAGTTGCATGAATTCTTTATATATTTTGGATATTAGCCTCATTAGATATATGACTTGCAAATATTCTCCCATTTGGTAGGTTGCTTTTTCATTTTGTTAATGGTTTCCTTTGCTGTGAAGAAGCTTTTAGCTTGGTGTAGTCACTTATTTATTTTTGCTTTTGTTGCTTTTGCTTTTGGTGTCAAATTTTAAAAAGTCATCACCAAGGCCTATGTCAAGGAGGTTACTGTCTATGTTTTCTTTTAGGAGTTTTATGGTTTCAGGTCTTACATTCAAGCCTTTAATTCATTTTGAGTCAGATTCTGTGTATGCTGTAAGACAGTGGTCGAGTTTATTATTTTGCATGTGGCCATCCAATTTTCCCAACACCATTTATTGAAAAGATTGTCCTTTTCCTATTGGATATTCTTGGCTCCTTTGTTGTAAATTAATTGACCATAAGTGTGTGAGTTTATTTCTGGGCTCTCTGTATTCTGTTCCTTTGAACTATGTGTCTGTTTTTATGCTAATAAGATCCCATTGTAATTACTATAGTTTTGTAATAGATTTTGAAATCAGGGAGCATGATGACTCCAGCTTTCTTTCTTCTTTCTCAAGATTGCTTTAGCTATTTGGGGTCTTTTATAGTTCCCTACAAATTTTAGGATGTTTTTGTTCTATTTCTGTGAAAAATGCCATTGGAATTTTGATAGGGATTGCAATGAATCTGTAGAGTGCTTTGGGTAGCATGGTAATTTTAGCAATATTAATTCTTCCAATCATAAGCATGAAATATTTTTCCATTTACTTGTGTCTTCTTCAATTTCTTTCATTAATGTCTTGTAGTTTTCAACATACAGATCTTTCATCCCTTTGGTTAAATTTAATCCTAAATATTCTATTCTTTTTGATGCAATTGTTTTCTTAAATTCTCTTTCTGATAGCTCTTTGTTAGTGTGTAGAAATTCAACAGATTTTTATGTATTGATTTTGTATCCTGAAAATTTACTGAATTGATTTATTAGTTCCAACAGTTTTTTGATGGAGTCTTTAGGATTTTCTATATGTAATAGCATTCAACTTCAAATAGTGACAGTTTTACTTTTTCCTTTCCAATTTGGATTCCTTTTATTTCTTTTTCTTGCCTAATTGCTCTGGCTAGGGCTTCCAATACCATGTTGAATAAAAGTGGTAAGAATGTGTACATATGTACAATCCTTGTCTTGTTCTGGATCTTAGTGGAAAAGCTTTCAGCTTTTCACCATTGAGTGTGATGTTAGCTGTAGGCTTGTCACATATGACCTTTATTACATTGAGGTAAGTTCCCTCTATACCCACTTTGTTGAGAGTTTTTATCATGAATGGATGTTGAATTTTGTCAAAAGCTGTTTCTCTATTGCTTGAGATGATCATATGATTTTCATCCTTCATTTTGTTAATGTGATGTATCACACTGACTGATTTATGGATGTTGAAGCATCCCTGCATCCCTAGAATAAATCCCTCTTGATTGCGGTGTATTACTGTATTGCTAAATTTGGTTTGCTAATATTTTGTTGAGAATTTCCACATCTATGTTCATCAGGGATACTGGCCTGTAATTTTCTTTCCTTGAGGCATTCTTGTCTGGTTTTGGTTTCAGGGTAATGCTGGCCTTGTAAAATGAGTTTGGAAGAGTTCTGGTTCAAGATGGTGACAAGCCCTAAACACATTTGGCTTTGAAAAACAACAAGGCTTGTGTCCCGAGACCTACAAGACTCTAGCCATCTGAGAAGCCATTCTTAAAGGGCTCAAGTGCTTGGACTCACCTATCCCTGGGCCCACTTCAGAGGCAGCCGATGGCACCCAGACTTAGTAAAGGAGGCTCACCTGCTAATATAAAAGCATCGGTCTGAGGGGCAGGCCTCTAATTCAACACACACATCTAGGAGTCTGCTGGAACAATCTCTGGGATGGAGACTGGTGGGCACTGTATTTGCATTCTCCCTTTGTTGTGCTCCAGAGCACCAGTGTCTCCTGAAGGGGAGCTTTTGCAAGTATCTGGTGCCCCAGTTTTTAAGACTGCCACCTAGGGGATGGCTCTTGACTGCCCACCCTGGAAACCAGGGGAGCTTGAGTTCCTGGTCCCATGGGGGTATAATAATTGATGTCACTCAGAAAGGAGTTAATACCCCTGTCTGTTGCCCCAATTTTTGTGACTGCTGCCAGGGGACAACTCTACATTGCCTGGCACTGGTGTCCACTGGGGCTTACACTCGTGGGTCCCCTAGGATTGGGACCAATGGAAAAAGTGCTCTTAAACAGCTATGACATCCAGGGCACAGCAAGAAGTAACAGGCTCAGGAGCTTGGTCGTTCTGTGAAGAAGGCCTTCTAGCTGATGATCATGACTGTGGCCTGAGGGAAAGCCTTCTGGCTACGCATACATCTTGGGGCCACTCTAATCCTTCCCAGAGACCTCAGAGGGTGGGCACTAACTCTGCACTCACCCTCTGCCACACTCCAGAGTGTCAGAGTCCCCTGGAGGGGAGCTTTACATGCACCTGGTATCCTGGTTTTGTGTTTGGTGCCCTGGTTTTTGTGACTGCTGCCCAGGGAATGCCCATTGATCATTTACCTCTGGTGGCCAGTGAGGCTTATGCTACAGTCTCACAGGACTGTATATATTTGAATACTTTTAAAAGCTGATGCCTGACTTTCAGTCAAACTGAATGTAGGTGCTGAATGCCTTCCCTCTGGGACATTGAGAGGTGTTGGCACATCCTCAACTACTTGGAGCTATTAAAAATATAAAAGACTGCTTGGACAAGCACAGAGTTTTGAGAGACAACCATGAGCTGAGGCAGGGTTGAATGAGAACGTTCATCTCCTACACAAGGCCACTCCTTCAAGATGGGAAGAAGTGGTTGTTTCATCTACTGTATAGAAACCACCATAAAGAATCAAAGAGAAGAATATGTTCCAAATGAAAGAATAAGATAAGGCCTTAATGAAATGGAGATAATAATTTACCAGATAAAGAGTTCAAAATATTTGTTATAAAGATACTCACTGAACTGGAGAGAAGAATGAATGAACACAGTGAGAATTTCAACAAAAAGATGGAAAATATAAGAAAGTACCAAATGGAAGTCACAGAGCTAAAGAATACAAAAACTAAACAAAAAATACACTAGAGGAGTTTAAGAGCAGACTAGATGAAGGAGAAGAAAGGATCAGTTAACTCAAAGAAGGCAGTAAGACTCACTCAACCAGAGCAGCAAAAGGAAAAAAGAATGAAAAAAAGTGAAAATAGCTTAAGAGACTTATGGAATAACATCAAATGGACTAATATTCGCATCATAGGGCTCCCAGAAAGAGAAGAGAGAAAGGGGCAGAAATCTCATTTGAAGTAATAATGACTGAAAACTTCCCTAACCCAGGGAAGGAAACAGACATCCAGATCTAGGAAGCCCAAAGAGTTCCAAATAAAAGGATGCCAAAAAGATCCACACCAAAACACATTATAATTAAAACGTCAAAAGTTAAAAGACAAGGAGAGAATATTAAAAGCAGCAAGAGAAAAACAGCCTGTTAGGTACAAAGGAACCCCCATAAAGCTAGCAGCAGATTTTTCAGCAGAAACTTTGCAGGCCAGAAGGCAGTGGCATGAAATATTCAAAGTGCTGAATGAAAAAAACTTCTAACCAAGAATACTCTATTTGGCAAAGTTGTTGTCAGAAGTGAAGAAGAGATAGAGTTTTCCAGACAAGAAAAAGCTAAAGGAGTTCATCACCACTAAAGCAGCCTTACAAGAAATGTTAAACTAATGCCTTTAAATTGAAAAGAAAGGGAACTGATTAGTAACAAGAACACATATAATACAATAAATCTCACTGGAAAGGTCAATATATAGTAAAGGTAATGGATTAATCACTTATAAAGCTAGTTTGAAAGTTAAACAAAAATAGTTAAAATAACTATGATTAAAATAATCAGTTAAGGTGTACACAAGATAAAAAGATGAAAAAAACCCCATAAAACATGGGAGGGGAGAGTAATAATGTTGAACTTTACAGTGGAATCAAACTTAAGTTGTTATCAACTTAAAATAGACTGTGATAAATATAAGTTGTTATACGTAAGCTTCATGGTAACCAAAAAGCAAAAATCTGTAGTAAATATACAAAAGATAAAGAAAGAAATACAAATATACCACTAAAGAAAGTCATCAAACCACAAAGGAAGAGAGCAAGAGGAAAAGAAAGGAACAGAGAGGAACCACAAGAAAACCAGAAAACAATAAACAGAATGGCAATAAGCACATACTTATCAATAATTACTTTAACTATAAATGGATTAAAATCTCCAATCAAAGACATAGAGTAGATGAATGGCTAAAAAGAAAAAGACATGTCTATACACTGCCTACAAGAGACTTGCTATATCTTTTTTTTTAACTTTTTTTGTAATAACATTTTTTAACATCTTTATTGGAGTATAATTGCTTTACAATGGTGTGTTAGTTTCTGCTTTATAACAAAGTGAATCATTATGCATACACATATACTCCATTTCTCTTCCCGCTTGCGTCTCCCTCCCACTCTCCCTATCCCACCCTTCTAGGTGGACACAAAGCACAGAGCTGATCTCCCTGTGCTATGCAGCTGCTTCCCACTAGCTATGTGTTTTACATTTGGTAGTAATTTGTGCCAGTATCATACTGTCCTGATGATTGTAGCTTTGCAGTAAAGTCTGAATTCAGGGAGTCTGATTCCTCCAGCTCCATTTTTCTTTCTCAAGATTTCTTTGGCTATTTGGGGTTTTTTATGTTCCCATACAAACTGTGAAATTTTTGGTTCTAGTTCTGTGAAAAATGCCATTGGTAGTGATAGGGATTACACTGAATCTGTAGATTGCTTTGGGTAGTATAGTCATTTTCACAATGTTGATTCTTCCAATCCAAGAACATGGTATATCTCTCCATCTGTTTGTATCATCTTTAATTTCTTTCATCAGTGTCTTATAATTTTCTGCATACAGGTCTTTTGTCTCCTTAGGTAGGTTTATTCCTAGATATTTTATTCTTTTTGTTGCAATGGTAAATGGGAGTGTTTTCTTGATTTCACTTTCAGATTTTTCATCATTAGTATATAGGAATGCCAGAGATTTCTGTGCATTAATTTTGTATCCTGCTACTTTACCAAATTCATTGATTAGCTCTAGTAGTTTTCTGGTAGCATCTTTAGGATTCTCTATGTATAGTATCATGTCATCTGCAAACAGTGACAGCTTTACTTCTTCTTTTCCGATTTGGATTCCTTTTATTTCCTTTTCTTCTCTGATTGCTGTGGCTAAAACTTCCAAAACTATGTTGAATAAGAGTGGTGAGAGTGGGCAACCTTGTCTTGTTCCTGATCTTAGTGGAAATGGTTTCAACTTTTCACCATTGAGAACGATGTTGGCTGTGGGTTTGTCATATATTGCCTTTATTATGTTGAGGTAAGTTCCCTCTATGCCTACTTTCTGGAGGGCTTTTATCATAAATGGCTGTTGAATTTTGTCACAAGCTTTTTCTGCATCTGCTGAGATGATGATATGGTTTTTATCCTTCAATTTGTTAATATGGTGTATCACACTGATTGATTTACGTATACTGAAGAATCCTTGCATTCCTGGGATAAACCCCACTTGATCATGGTGTATGATCCTTTTAATGTGCTGTTGGATTCTGTTTGCTAGTATTTTGTTGAGGATTTTTGCATCTATGTTCATCAGTGATATTGGCCTGTAGTCTTTTTTTGTGACATCTTTGTCTGGTTTTGGTATCAGGGTGATGGTGGCCTTGTAGAATGAGTTTGGGAGTGTTCCTCCCTCTGCTATATTTTGGAAGAGTTTGAGAAGGATAGGTGTTAGCTCTTCTCTAAATATTTGATAGAATTCACCTGTGAAGCCATCTGGTCCTGGGTGTTTGTTGTTGGAAGAGTTTTAATCACAGTTTCAATTTCAGTGTTTGTGATTGGTTTCTATTTTATGTTTCTTCCTGGTTCAGTCTCGGAAGGTTGTGCTCATCTAAGAATTTGTCCATTTCTTCCAGGTTGTCCACTTTATGGGCATATAGTTGTCCACTATGGGCATATAGTTGCTTGTAGTAATCTCTAATGATCCTTTGTATTTCTGCAGTGTAGGTTGTTACTTGTCCTTTTTCATTTCTAATTCTATTGATTTGAGTCTTCTCCCTTTTTTTCTTGATGAGTCTGGCTAATGGTTTATGAATTTTGTTTATGTTCTCGAAGAACCAGCTTTTAGATTTATTCATCTTTGCTATTGTTTCCTTCATTTCTTTTTCATTTATTTCTGATCTGATCTTTATGATTTCTTTCCTTCTGCTAACTTTGGGGTTTTTTTGTTCTTCTTTCTCTAATTGCTTTAGGTTTAAGGTTAGGTTGTTTATTTGAGATGTTTCTTGTTTCTTGAGATAGGATTGTATTGCTATAAACTTCCCTCTTAGAACTGCTTTTGCTGCATCCCATAGGTTTTGGGTCGTGGTGTTTTCATTGTCATTTGTTTCTAGGTATTTTTTGACTTCCTCTTTGATTTCTTCTGTGATCTCTTGGTTATTTAGTAGTGTATTGTTTAGCCTCCATGTGTTTGTATGTTTTACAGATTTTTTCTGTAATTGATATCTAGTCTCAAAGAGACTCACTTTAGATTTAAGGACACACAGAGACTGAAAGTGAAAGGAAGGAAGAAGATATTCCATGCAAATAGAAACGAAAAGAAAACGGGAATAGCTATACTTATATCAGACAAAATAGACTTTAAAACAAAGACTGTAATAGGAGACAAAGAAGACCATTACATAATGATAAAGGGGTCAATCCAACAAGAAGATATAACATTTGTAAATATTTACATAACCAACATAGGAGAACCTAAGTGTACAAAGCAAATATTAACAGATCTAAAGAGAGAAATAGAGAAGAATACAATAATCATAGGAGACTTTAATACCCCACTACATCAATGTATTGATCATACAGACAGAAAATCAATAAGGCAACATCAGCTTTAAATGACACGTTAGACCATATGTACTTAACAGGTATTTAAGAGTGTTCCATCCAAAAGCAACAGAATACACATTCTGCTCAAGTGCACATGGAACATTTTCCAAGATAGATCATATGTTAGGCCACAATAGAAGTCTTAATAAATTTAAAAGGACTGAAATCATCATCAAGTATCTGTTCCAACCACAATGGTATGAAACTAGACATTAATAACATGAAGAAAATTGGATCCACAAATATGTGGAGATTAAACAACATGATAGTGAACAACCAATGGGTCAAAAAAGAAATCAAAAGAGATATAAAAAGTACTTTGAGACAAATGAAATGTAAATGTAATATACCAAAATTTATGGGATGCAGCAAAAGCAGTTCTAAGAGGGAAGTTCATAGTGATAAATGTGTATCTCAAGAAACAAGAAAAGTCTCAAATAAGTAACCTAACTTTACCCCTGAAGGAACTAGAAAAAGAAGAACAAATGAAGCACCATGTTAGTAGAAGGAAGGAAATAACAAAGATTGGAGCAGAAAAAAATGAAATAGTGACTAAAAAGACAATAGAAAAGGTCAATGAAAGTAAAAGTTAGTTCTTTGAAAAGATAAACAAAACTGACAAACTCTGAGATAGTTTTCACAGGAAAAAAAGAGAGGACACAAATGAATAAAATCAGAAATGAAGGAGGAGATATTAAACTCATACCACAGAAATACAAATGATCATAAGAGACTACAATGAACAACTATACACTAACAAATTGGACAACCTAGAAGAAATGGATAAATTTCTAGTAACATAGAACGTACCAAGACTGAATCATGATGAAATAGAAAATCTGAACAAACCAATTACTTATAAGAAGATAAAATCAGTGATCTAAAACAAAAGTCCAGAAGCAGATGGCTTCACTGGTGAATTCTACCAAAGATTCAAAGAAGAATGAATACCAATCCTTCTCAAACTCTTCTAAAATAAAGACTAAAAATTTAGAAGTTTTTTTCTTCTCCATTATAAAAACCTTAGATGCTGGTTTTAGGTAGCTTTGAACCCACAGAAAATGTAAAGAAAAAAATAAATGGAACCCATAATACTACCTCTATTTCCTTCTGAGAATCCTAAGGCAGCTGGAAACTCATTCAAGTCTGCAGCTGTCACTCTGAGCTGCCATTTTACAAATACTCATTTCCTTAATTTCATCCTACCCCCTTAGCTCACTCAAAAAGGAAAATAAATGTTGAGGACTGCTCCCTACTTTATCTTTCTTTCTTTATTGAAGTATGGTTGATTTACAATGCTTCAGGTGTACAGCAAAATGATTGTTATATATATACATACACACACACATACATATATATATCCTTTTTTCAGATTCTTTTCCATTATGAGTTATTAGAAAATATTGAATATAGTTCCCTGTGCTATTCAGTAGGTCCCTATTGTTTATCTATTTTATATATAGTAGTGTGTATCTGTTAATCCCAAATTCCCAATTTATCCCTCCCCCGCTTTTCCCCTTTGGTAACCATAAGTTTGTTTTCAATGTCTGTGAGTCTATCTATGTTTTGTATATAAGTTCATTTGTAACATTTTTTTAGATTCCACATATAAGTGATATCATATCATATTTGTCTTTCTCTGGAGGACTGTTCCCTTTGTAGAGGGTTTTCACACCATTTTTATACTTCATATTAAGATAAATAAGGTATAGGGGATAGGAAAAAGAGGTTCCTTCTCACCACAAATCCTAGTCAACAACTCCCCTCTATAATATATTGTAGGGTCAGTACTAGTAATTCATACAATAAGTATGTTCAAACTGAATTTTCAACCTCAAAACAAAACCTATCTAGACAAACATATTAAATTCTGGTTGTCCGGGTTGCCTAAGTTTCTCTCATTATATTTCTAATGACCCAAGTCCAAGTTTTAAGTAAAAATTCTTCCACTTCTGGACATTAGCCATCTTTATTCTCATATTATTCCTTGGACTTCCCTGAAAAGTCTTTTGTTGCTATCTTAGGCAATCGCCCAGAATCATGAGTGCTGTAAGCCCAGGAAAACTTTAAATCTCAGTGTTAATCTTCAATATTTTACTGAACAGCTAAAATCCGTTTACTTAATGGAAAGTATTATCATGCATGATGCTGTTCCAATTGAGGTTTAATTAATTTGAAGGCAGACTCAACTTTTAAGAGCATAAACATGTATTTTGCTTAAAAAGGAGCCACTAAAGTTAAATTTCACAGGAATTTTTAAACATCCATCCATAGCCAACTCTGATATGGTTTTACCACTCTGATACTGTAGTTACCTGTTTGGATTCTTTGGGAATATTTTTAGCCAACAGGGTCTAACAGAGACATGATATTAATGTATCTAAACTCTGGAAAGCTGTGGTGAAATTGGGAATTTGGACTGCATTATAAAAAGGTAACCTGAGATGCCTCTGGGTGTGTGTGGGGCAGGGCAGGAGAGGGAAGGCAAAGAGCAAATACATGAATTAGGGTTTCATTTACACCTTTGGTTGTAAATTAGATGTTTTGTCTTGATTAAATCCATTAGTGGACACAAGTGGAGATGTGTTTGAATGTGATATGGTTTGAATTTCTCATAGCTAACTATGAGTCAAAACTAGGGACATGAGTAATATGGGCCCATAGAAGAACCCAGCCAGAACCAGGACTGCCTGTTTAAAGGTCACATCTGGTTTAATAGTAAAGGGGAAGTATGATTATTATAGAAATCACCATGTATTATTATATATCGTTTTGGTGCCATATTAAGTTTGTTTGTTTGTTTTTTGCTGCATTGGGTCTTCGTTGCTCCTCACGGGCTTTCTCTAGTTGTGGGGAGTGGGGACTACTCTTCGTTGCAGTGCGTGGGCTTCTCATTGCGGTGGCTTCTCTTGTTGCGGAGCCATGGGCTCTAGGCGTGAGGGCTTCAGTAGTTGTGGCACGTGGGCTCAGTAGTTGTGGTTCGTGGGCTCTAGAGCACAGGCTCAGCAGTTGTGCCACACGGGCTTAGTTTCTCCGTGACATGTGGGATCTTCCTGGACCAGGGCTCGAACCCCTGTCCCCTACACTGGCAGGTGAATTCTTAACCACTGCACCACCAGGGAAGTCCCCATATTAAGTTTATAGAGAATTTTCTATGGTTCTCACTACAGAGTATGGATTTGGTCATTCCCAACACTATTTTTGTCATCTTCATAAATTCCCATGCTAATGAACTCCTTCAAGTATTGTTAAATGTAAGATATCTGAATTGGGTTGGACTATATCAGACTATTTAGAATTAAGATTCTGTAAATAGTCCCTCATTTCAGAATTCTGTCTTAGTAATGCTGATTTCTATAATGGAATGAAAATGTAATATCCTAGAATTTCTTGTAAGGAGTTTCTTTGTAAGGAACACCTCAAAACCACAAAGGATGGAAGCATAAGATGCTAAGGACATGTTTAGTAACAAAAGATGGTTTATAAACTATAACCTATTAGGAGAGCAATTTGCATCCCACCTAAGAAAAAGAAGGACATAGAGAAGAGTGAGCAAGGGCACTGCTGGGGGAGAAGGGTGTAGATCATAGAGAGAAAAGCCTCAGATCTGGGACAGAGAGGGTCTCTAGAGGACAGAGGTGCCTAATATCGACTTAGGCTCCTTGCTTAACAAGAGGGGTGTGTGTGTGGGGCGGTGGTGTGATAATAGATCTCCTCCACGACTTCTTTCCTTTCTAAAATCAAAATTGCTCACCAATTCTTTTATGATCATAGATTCTTCTCTCTGGGTTCCAAATCTGGGTTGCAATGGGGCAAAACCAGAGATAGCACAGACGCTGAAACTGAAGGACAAAGGGGCAGCTGACATTTGGGTTATTACAATATGACTACTACTACTAATTATTATTATTATTATTTTAGTATAAAACATACTGATGTCTGTAAACATGAAATAAAATCTAACAACTAGCAAATTATTCTTCTCAGTAGAAGTGTAATTGACACCCTAATTCATAGATCTGCTGATCCTTTTGTGCCTTAGTCATTGGCAACGTTTACTTCTTGAGCTTGTATGAATGCCAATGTTACAAATAAGCAGTACCTTCTCCCTCCCATGGAAGAAATAAATAGCAAAGTAAGTGATAGTTGGGGGAGGGGTCAGGCTTGAAAGAGGGGCTGACCATCTAAGGAGTAGATGAGATGATACAGGCAAGGCCCTTTCATCAATATCCAGCACATAATAAACACTTAACAAATGTGACCAATTATGATTAATAGTAATAGTACGGACACCTAAGTCCTTCTACCTGCTTCTGTCTCTAAAAGAAGGTTTTGCTGTGGCAAAAGGACTATTACCTCAAAGACCAAGGGAGACAGGACTGGGCAAGGGATGACTCCTCTGCCCCTGAAGAATCTACTGTCAAGTTAAGGTGGGGTCCACCTCTGTTGCCACTAACTACTTTTCCTCTCCACCTTTAAGTCTAGCTGAAGAAAGCCTACAGCATTCTTGGCAACAAGATTGAGGTTTCTGGGTTCCAAATGCATCTTTGATAGATGCCTCTAACTGCATCAAAATGGCAGGAGCATTTCTCTCAGCATTTAATGCTAATCTCCCCTGCCATCTCAGCATAAGTACCTACATAACCGTGTCAGGAGGCCCCAACATAAATCCACCAGGAATTTTAATTATTCTCCAGTGACAATGTCATATAAAGTCAGAGAAATGAAAACCTAACCAGTGTCTCTGTGTGTGTGTGTGGTGGCCCAGGCTAACCCCAGAACAGCCAGGGCATCATTTCTGTCATCTGAAGGAATAAGATCAAGAACCCATCCCCAGTTCAGGGTGTGTGAGACAGCACTGCACTCTGTAAGGTTGGTCAGGAGGGATGATTTCACGATGGAACTGCCTGCAGCTTCGCTCTGTCCTTTAGGGGTACATAAATGATGGTTATAAGGTCAGAGGCAGGCAAACCTGAATTCAAACCTCAGCCTGCTGCATCCTCACTGTTTCATCCCAGGCAGCCTCTCTAATCCTCAGGTTCCTCATCTGTAAACAGGGATCATAACCATGCATATGGCCTAAGGTTGTTGTGAGAATTAAGCAAGATAATCTATGCAAGACACTTAACACAACATGCAGTATATAGTAAATGCTCAATAAACATTAGCAACACCAAGAGAAATGCAGAGGGAGTCCCATGTCACAGCCTGTTGCAGAGCACAGGCTGCTACGAGGGTCTAGGTGTTCCTTCTCCCACCCAAGACCTGGTTGGGTGAATCCAAAGAAGAATATCTTATCTCCCTCTTGTGTTTAAGAGTAAACTTAGTGAACAAACACTTAAAAATAAATATAAAGGAACACAATTGCTTTAGATTTCACAAATTCAAAAACAAACCGCTGCAAATTCATTCAATATAAAACATTTATACAGGCATACCTCATTTGATGGTGCTTTGCTTTACTGCCCTTCAAAGATACAGCATTTTTTACAAATTGCAGGTTTGTGGCAGCAAGTCTGTAGGTGCCACTTTTCCAACAGCATTTGCTCACTTCGTTTCTATGTGTCACATTTTGGTAATTCTGGCAATATTTTAAACTTTTAAGTTATTATTATATTTGTTATGTGATCTGTGATCTTTGATGTTACTACTAAGACTTGCTGAAGGCTCAGGTGATGGTTAGCACTTTCTAGCAATAAAGTATTTTTTAATTAAGGTATGTACATTGGTTTTTTAGACCTAATGCTATTGCACATTTAATAGACTACAGTAAAGTGTAAAGATAACTTTTATATGCACTGGGAAACCAAAACATTCATGTGATTCACTTAATTTTGATACTTGCTTTATTGCAGTGGTCTGGAACTGCAATATCTCTGAGATATGCCTATAAATTAAGGGACTCACATAATCCAGTTTTAGAGGGTTATTCTTTTCAAAGAAACAGTCTAACAACCAAAAGTAATTAAAAATAAATCAAATCCTTTATTTACGTTCCTCAGATTCCATCAAAGGCAGATGCATAAATAACCCACTGACATACCTCTCAATGTCCCTTTGTTTTCCTCTTGAACTTCCTTACACTATTCAGCTGCACTGGAACTTCTCTCTTTGCTAACCCAGAGCTCTGCAACCACAGGCGTAGTGGCTCTACTATCTCTCAGTCCCCTCACCCCAGCCCTGCTCTTGGCTATACCGGTCAGCTTTGCCTCTCCCAGTGAGCAGGACTCTCTCCTACTTAGAAGTAGGCAAGAGAGGTAAAGCTGAGCTGAAACATGATTCTCCTTAGTTATTATGGGGACGGGGGCAGCTCTGCAGACTCACATAAATGGTTTTAGCCTCTGTATTTGCGATATACAAGAATACCTCACTGTACCTTTCTTCTTCCTCATTCTTAATTCATGACTTTATTCACAAAGATGCAAAGATAGACAATGTTAATACTCCAGATTAGGAATGTATCTTTCCTATCTCTCCTTCGCCTTGTGTTTAGAAAAAAGAAAGATCATTAAGATGTTAATATAACTCTGTTATTAAAACCCCACTGAGATAAACCATTGGAAGCAGAATGGAAAAGAAACAACAAGGAATGACAGGG
This sequence comes from Neophocaena asiaeorientalis asiaeorientalis, assembly GCF_003031525.2. Lineage (NCBI taxonomy): Eukaryota > Metazoa > Chordata > Mammalia > Artiodactyla > Phocoenidae > Neophocaena > Neophocaena asiaeorientalis. The sequence goes on from NW_020173108.1 coordinate 6,873,626, forward strand.
TGCTGCCAAGCAGCTGGTCTATTTTCAGAAAACACTTCAGGCGTAAACGGCATTTATAAGATGTGGAGGAGACTCCCCTCTCCCTCCCCTACACACAGGAAGGCCAGAGAAATGCAGACACAGCGGAAATTGTCAGGTGTCTAGGTATGGGGCCACTGCCCTCTAGTGTGCACTTTAAGATCTGCAAAATACCTTTGTCCTGGTAAATCAGATATCTTTACCCCAAAGACAGTAGAAAACAGAATAAAACTTGAACCCCTGTTGAACTATCCAGCAGAATCATTTTAAAATAATGTAAAGTATTAAGAGAGTGAGATTTGATGGCTTCCTACTACCTTACTATCTGTTCCCACACTCTTATCAGGCCCTAAAAATGGATTTATTGTTTTCAGTCCAACAGACTGCCCAAAGGACAGAAGAGGTATTAAAAGTATTTGACAAACGGTGTGGCACAGCCACTGGCATACAGAATAGACGCTTGCAAGATGCCAGCTGGCAGCGGTGCTGGGGCCCCTGCAGGGCCAGCATTCACCCCTTAGAGGTTGAATCATGGGGAGGTGGGGGCCTCCTGAGAGAGACCAGGTAGCCAGCAGAGGAGTGGGCCTGGCATAGAAGTATGCCAAGATTTGAACAAATGGTTGTCTGTACTAGAGTGTCCTGGCTGAACATTAGCTCATGAAAGAGACTTGAGGCTAAAGATACCACCCAGCAGGGCAGAAGAGTGACCCAGCGTCCAATAGCAAATATGCTAAGGAGAGATGCAGCAAGGGTCCCTCGTCTCCCACCAGCAGCTGTTTCTTCTCCTGCCAATGGCAGGGGCATGGTGGTGTCAGTGCAGGGCTGTCAGGACACCTGCCCTCTAGTCTCCCTTCTCCTTCTCCCTGTGTAACATTAGCATTAGCAGATAGTTTGATCTGGGATTCCATGCCCGCATTCTTCAAGTGAGAGGTTAGACCAGGGTTTTTTTTAAGGGCCCTTTTATCTCTAGGTAGGAATTATAATATTATGCTTTATCATGATCTGGTATTTCCAAAAATATCCTATGTACAAGTTCATTTACTATAACTTTTAACGATATCTTTGAGACAGCTCCTAGCTCATAAAAAAGTGCTCAATAAATATCTCTAAATCTTCTTGGAAGATCTCATTTCTTCACAATTGTTACATTTCTGTTTCCAGATTGTACCCCAAATGAATCAACTTGTAAGTAACTCTCAAAAATTTGTTTCTGATAATGAGCTGGGGGAAAGAGCCATAACAACCACTACCGTTTACAGAGCATCTATTTGCATGAGGCATTGTATTAAACACTTTATATGCATTATCCATTTAGTTCCCATGACAACCACATGAGGAAGGTATTATTATTCCTAATTTCCTTAATGCGGATGCTAAAAGAGGCTAAATGACTTGTCCGAAGTCAGACCTAAGAGCACGATGTGTGTTGCTAAAGTCCACATCCTTAGCTACTCCCATCAGTTCGTGAAGAAATGTTAAAAACAAGAACAATTGTGATTTCTTCCATGATGTTAAATGTATCTTTTCATTTATTTACTTATCTAGAGATAACTACCTATCTTTGGTTGCTAAAAAGTCCTTTCTTTTATGAAATGACAGTAGATAGTGATACCTGATAGTAGATAGATTGGCTTTTGATTTTTAGCAACATAAAAATTTGGCAAGTTTCAATCTTCTGAAGTGTTATCAGTCCATGAAATTGCAATGTCTGGGAGCAATTGTTCCTAGTAGTATGAGGATCTGTTGTGTGGGTACTCTGGTCATTCCCAAGATTAAAAGCTTCTGAAGGGTGGTGTGCCTGCTTTTTGTATGCCTTGTTGATGATAACTTGTTAGTAAAAAGAGGGTCATATTATCTCTTCACAGTCTGAACAGACTATAGGTGAGGAAGAAAGGGATTCCTCAGGCCATTATATATGTTAGTCAGTTCTTCCATTTGTGACAAAGATTTGGAGGAAACAGAAGCTAAGCTAAGAGGAGTGGGAAAAAAGTAAGAGTAAGCTCAGATTCCTCTAACCAAAAACAGAGAAACTCTCCAGAAAAAACCCCAGAACGTAAACCACAGATCCTGCATTTGCAGATTTTATAATATTAATAGCAATAATAGTAACAGCAACAATCCTTAAACAGCATCTTCATTTTCATAAATAAAGACCTTTGTCAAATTTAAAGTTCTTCTCCAAAAGAGTATTATCATTTCAATATGATGTTAGAACTTAATCTCAAAGTTATGACTGCCGAGTATCCTAGAGATTAAAAAGTACTTGTGAAGACCTTTTAATAACTCAATCTTTGTGAAGAATTAGAATACACCATAATAAATCATCTCTGTACAACTGTGGAAATCTCCCACAAGGCAAATAAATATCCAGAGAAATGTTCCTTTCTCATCCCTTTTGTTGCAGGGGGTAGGGGGGCAACTTCCTTATGCTTTCATGCCACATACTTAACAGAAGTGTGAGCTAAAATGATAGCTTTGCATATACACCCATACCCTTCTTCATACTGACCAAGGATTGAACCAAGGTGACTTGTTTATAAAACCCGGCAGAGCTTGATGCTACCAGTTCCTAGTTGCCCTGGGGATGTAATGAATTTCTTTGGAGATAAAGAATTTACAGGACCCTATATTTCTTTCTATTCCTTTACAGGAAGTACCAGCTTCAGGACCTAAGACATGGGGGTAGGGCCATGTGGGGGGATTTTTTTCAAAGAAAAGAGGTGAGGTTGCTGTGTGTGGAGGTGAGGATGGAAGACAAAGAAGAATGAAAGGATCTAAAGTCCTATAAAATAAATGAGAAAGGGAGAGTCAGTAAGAGACTGGCTGGGCCTGCCTAATCTACGGGTAACGAGATAATTTACACAGAAACGATCCTTGTAAAGTGCTTCATCTGTTAACTCCTATCTACTTCTCTATTTTCACTAGCAGTAAGCAAACAGAAAAAGAACACAGTATTGAAGTATAATTTTCATAAAAGGAAAAACAGGACTTTCATATAAATATAGGGTAAGCATTTTTCTTAAGATTTATTTAATTCATTGAGGGACCCAGAAGAATAAAGCTGATTCACAGAAGGGAGAGAAGAAAAAGAATGCCAGAATAAGATGGCAGTTACAAAACTGGTTAATATCTCACCAGGGCAAGTAAAATGTAATAGTTGTCTGTTAACAAAAGGTTATCTTTTCTGCTGGACAAAAATAATTTGTATCTCTATCAAATCCACTGATAATTTATCAACCTTCTGCAAATTAACATCCACATTTGAAGAGTCTGGACCCTAATTAACAGTGTAGGGGAGGAAAAAAAATTTTCCCTCTACCCCCTAAATTCCTAGCTGAGACTCTATGATAAAAGATTAACAAGAGAAAAATAAACGAGTTTACTAATATGTATACCTCATGTGTACCTGAGAGAAACCCAGCGGGGCGGCGGTGCGGGTGGAGGGGGGAAGAGTACCTCCCCAAGTTGGCTTAGAATTCAGGATTAAATACCATCTTAATAGGGAAAGGGTTGGGGGATGTAAGATTCTTAGGGGAGAGTAAATGATTTTTAGGAAAGATGAATGGGCCCTTAGAAGAATAGGTAGGAGGTGTGATCAACTGTGACAAAGTCTGTGAGGGTGTGGTGTTGACTTCTATTCTCCTCTCCTTTGAAAGAAGTCAATCTTCCCTGGTTGATGAAACTCCTGGAAGGGGATCTATGACATCTGAGTTCCTTCTGAAGGATCAGTCTTTAGGCAGATAAGGGGAATTCAGAGGAAGCCTCTCCCTGCATTTATGGTTTTCCAAGTGCCAGCAGCTCAAAATAATCAAAACGCCAAAATGACATATTTTAGAGTGGCATGCACTGAACTCCTATAGTCATATTTGGGGTGGGATATTCTGCTTCCCTTCATTCATAAACGGTAAGCCAAACGAGGTTACATCTCCTGTAGCCTCAGATGACTTGTAAGGAGCTCTAATATGACTTTGAAAGGGTAACCAGTAATCTTCCATTTCCAAATTTTTGACAACTCTAAGAATTTTCAAACTCCTTGATGATTTATTTTGAAATTCAGTTTCAATCATTTGGAAGTGACAATTCAAGATTCTGAAGAAATTTTTTTTATCAACCCTATATTCTAGACCTATCCATAGCTACTCTCAAAAATCCAATATTTCATTTGTACTGTCTTAATTTCCTGAAAATCCCAAAGTTGATAAGCGTGGCCTATGCCTAAGAATTTCCTGTTCATTGATTCTGAACAATGTCCAGAAGAGGGCGCTGACAGAACAATCAGCCTTGCTCCGACCACAAAGACAGGACACATCCTCTTGACCAAAGGTTTCAATATGGGAATCCCACGTTTGGCGAGTGCCGAAATGATCACAGCATTATATTAGGATCACTAGCATCACAGTAATTAATACTACCAAGAAGAAATGGAAAGTTCCTAGTATTAAAAGCAAATCAGGGATACATAAAAAAATTGGTGAAGACATGAGGAGACGGATGACGACTTTAACTTTTCATCAGCTTTCTATATTGGTTCAAATACTTTTTGGTTTTTTTTTTCATCTAAAAGTTGAGCTTTATTTTGAGTTCACATGATCCCCCAGGCAGCTTTTATTTTTATTTTTTTCAAATATAATAATCCTGTTGTATCATTTTTTAACATCTTTATTGGAATATAATTGCTTTACAGTGGTGTGTTAGTTTCTGCTGTATAACAAAGTAAATCAGCTATATATATACGTATATCCCCATATCCCCTCCCTCTTACGTCTACAAATACCTTATATCTTGTACATGACTTCTTTTCTAGTATAATCAGTCATAATTAATCATTATCAATGAATTATCAATATTTTTCTTAACACAAATTAATAAACCTGGTAATAAGTACTTAAAAAACCAAGTAGCATGACTGCAAGAATCTATGAAGAAACTGATACTTTGTTCAGTAATTTATCAGGGTTGTAGCTAGAAAATAAAACTTCAGCTGTGTTTTATGCTTTATAATACTTAAATATGTCACTACTTAGAATCTATAACATTATAATTTATACTTGCACTCTTCTCCGAAATACAAATCTTTGGAGAGAAAATCCATCAGCAAACAGGCAGTATATCCTTTCCACTGCATCTCTTCTCTACTAAACCAAAGTGTTTCATTTTTTTTTTAATGTATATTTTTTTAAAATTTTATTTATTTATGGCTGTGTTGGGTCTTCGTTTCTGTGCGAGGGCTTTCTCTAGTTGTGGCAAGTGCGGGCCACTCTTCATCACGGTGCACGGGCCTCTCACTATCGCGGCCTCTCTTGTTGCGGAGCACAGGCTCCAGATGTGCAGGCTCAGTAATTGTGGCTCACGGGCCTAGTCGCTCTGCGGCATGTGGGATCTTCCCAGACCAGGGCTCGAACCGTGTCCCCTGCATTGGCAGGCAGATTCTCAACCACTGCGCCACCAGGGAAGCCCCAAAGTGTTTCATTTTGCTTTGCTGATAGTTTTAGGAATACAGTACAGATTGCACTGGCAGTTTCTCTGCTGCTCTGGGGTGCTAAGTCAACTTAGCTAAGCTGGAACTATGTTTCCCAGAGTTCTCTTTCCTGTATGGTTCTGTCTGGACAAGCGAGACACTCCATGTGAAGGCCAGAGGTAGAAGTGAAGAAGTCATACTATTTATGCTGTGAACGTTGTTGCCAATCTGCTGCTTACCTACTTGGTGAATCAGACTTGTAGCAACTCCAACTTCCCAAGGCCACCTCCTTCAGCTTCTCTGAGTCCCGGACTAGATGTGTGTGTGGTTCCCTGATAATGGGTGCCAGCTCTCCTGTGGGTCATCCACAGCATCAAGGTTGGACATGGTTCAGAGATAGAAGTGGGTTCCAATTTGTCCTCATGGGGTCTCAATTTGTGTTCATGCATTCCCATTTGTCCTGCTGTCCTCTACATCCAGCTTTCCTTCTTATCTGCTGATCTGATAGACCTAGAGTAACTTTAGACTCAACACAGATGCAGAACAACAGCCTGCATAGATTGCTTCACCATAGATCCTTTATTCTTTTTTTTAATTGAATTATAGTTGATTTACAATGTTGCATTAATTTCTGCTGTACAGCAAAGTGATCCAGTTATACATATATATATTCTTTTTCATATTCTTTTCCATTCTGGTTTATCTCAGAATATTGAATATAGTTCCCTGTGCTATACAGTAGGACCTTGTTGTTTATCCATCCTATATATAATAGTTTGCATCTGCTAATTCCAAACTCCCAATCCATCCTTCCACCACCACTCCTCTCCCTTGGCAATCACAAGTCTATTCTCTGTGTCTGTGAGTCTGTATCTGTAGATCCTTTATTCTATATCATGGTTAGCCATTCTGCTTCTCAGATAAAACCCTAATTGCCACAGGTTTCTATGTACAACATCATCTTGTTGCCTTTGCATTTTAAACAGTGTGTTAAGCCTCAAAGTCATAATAGGCACTGTGTCTGGCAGAAGGAGAAGAAGACAGGTATTTGGTAGTAGAAGAAAAGAAGGGATGCTTAGAAAGGTAAATCTTGTGTAGGATGCTATCAGAAGCTTCTCAATGTTAAAAATGCCTGTGCCAGTTATCAGTTTATCTCTCTTATCTCCAAACCCATCTTTCCTTGCCCTGCTTTATGATCCTGAAGATGGACATTTGTCCCCTGTCAGCAGAGGCACTGGAGCGCCACTGGGGGAGAAAGGGAATGCTGGTTCTTCGGGACTCTTCCCAGGGCCAGTAGCACAGGACATGCAGTGGCACTCATCCCCAGTAAGTTTCAGTACCACCATTTAGGGCACTTCTTGGTGCGTTTTGCTACCACTCTGGTGGGCAGCTTCCCAGTGAATTCCTCTGTGGGCACTTTCTCAGTGATGCGCCAGTGGGTGGCATCCCAGCCAGCTGGGCCGACACTCCAGAGAGCTGGCTTCCTGCTGCCAACCCTGGCCCACGGCATCTCAGGGAATTTCTCTGCCGTCCAGTGGGTACCAGCCACTCCTTGTCAAGGGGGTCTGAATCTCAGCCCTGGGTGAAGGGAGGCCCTCTTCCAAATATATTCCTTCCTTGGGTACTTGACTCAGTTTTAGAGGGAGTGACTGGTCTTCATGTCTACTATTCCTGTATTCACTAGATTTTCCTGACTCCTCAGTAGGTAATCCCCTGCTACTAGTTAATCACTTTTTATGTTAAACTTTCCCTGTGTGAATTAGTGTGTGCTTCTTGTCTCCTAACTGGGCACTGATAAAATGCCTTTTGCTCTTAGTAGCTACTTTAAAAAAAAAAAACAAACCCAAACCCCAGAATCTAATTGTATTAGTTCAGGATTTGTTCTAGAAGGAACATAAATTACTTTTAATATGCTTTTATAAGTGAAGGGATTGCCAAGTGTGCACTTTAGAGAGGCTATTTGCTTTCTTTGGCCACTTATAAGGGGTATTTCTCAATCTGGGCTCCATGGACCACTGTGAGCAGACCCTGAGTCAACTATTGCTATGAAACAAACCACCCTAAACACAATAGTTAAAACAACAATCTTTTATTACTTCTCACATATTTGACAGGAAGACACCAAAGTCACATGACAAACAGTGAAGATATAGGAAAGGATGAGGAATTGGGGTTCAAAAGTCCCTTTACCACAGGGTCCAAGGAGTTATCAAGGGTCTATCAGTTTAAATCATATTTTTAAGTTGTGTATTTTCCACTAACAATGAAATATCAGAAGGGAATGTAAACAAACTATTCGTTTTAAAATCACATCAAAAAAATAAAATACTTAGGAATAAACCTGACCAAAGAGGTGAAAGATTTGTATGCTGAGAACTACAAAACATTAATAAAGGAAACTGAAGATTATTCAAAGAAATGTAAAGATATCCCATGCTCTTGGATTGGAAGAATAAATATTGTTAAAATGGCCATATTACCCAAAGCAATATACAGATTTAATGCGATCCCATCAAATTACCTATGACATTTTTCACAGAACTAGAACAAATAATCCTAAAATTTATATGGAAACATAAAAGACCCAGAATTGACAAAGCAATCCTGAGGAAAAAGAACAAAGTAGGGGGCATAACTCTCCCAGACTTCAGACAGTAAGTAATCAAACTACAGTAATCAAAACAGTGTGGTACTGGCACAAAAACAGACATATGGATCAATGGAAAAGAATAGAGAGCCCAGAAATAAACCCACACACCTATGGACAATTAATCTTTTTTTTTTTTTTGCGTTACGCGGGTCTCTCACTGTTGTGGTCTCTCCCGTTGCGGAGCACAGGCTCTGGACGCACAGGCTCAGCGGCCACGGCTTACAGGCCCAGCCGCTCTGCAGCATGTGGGATCCTCCCAGACCGGGGCACGAACCCGTGTTCCCTGCATACCCAAAGCAATATACAGATTTAATGCGATCCCATCAAATTACCTATGACATTTTTCACAGAACTAGAACAAATAATCCTAAAATTTATATGGAAACATAAAAGACCCAGAATTGACAAAGCAATCCTGAGGAAAAAGAACAAAGTAGGGGGCATAACTCTCCCAGACTTCAGACAGTAAGTAATCAAACTACAGTAATCAAAACAGTGTGGTACTGGCACAAAAACAGACATATGGATCAATGGAAAAGAATAGAGAGCCCAGAAATAAACCCACACACCTATGGACAATTAATCTTTTTTTTTTTTTTGCGTTACGCGGGTCTCTCACTGTTGTGGTCTCTCCCGTTGCGGAGCACAGGCTCTGGACGCACAGGCTCAGCGGCCACGGCTTACAGGCCCAGCCGCTCTGCAGCATGTGGGATCCTCCCAGACCGGGGCACGAACCCGTGTTCCCTGCATTGGCAGGCGGACTCTCAACCACTGCGCCACCAGGGAAGCCCCTGGACAATTAATCTTTGACAAGGGAGGCAAGAACATACAAAGGAGAAAAGACAGTCTCTTCAGCAAGTAGTAGTGGGAAAGCTGGACAGCTGCTTGTAAACCAATGAAGTTAGAACACACTCTCACACCATACACAAAAATAAACTCAAAATGGCTTAAAGACTTAAACATAAGACATGACACCATAAAAATCCTAAAAAAAACATAGACAAAACATTCTCTGAGACTTGGTCAGTCTCCCAAGGCCACAGACATAAAAGTAAAAATAAACAAATGGGATCTAATCAAACTTATAAGCTTTTGTACAGCAAAGGAAACCATAAACAAAACAAAAAGACAACTTATGGACTGGGAGCAAATATTTGCAAATAATGTAACCGACAAGGGCTTAATTTCCAAAATATACAAACAGTTCATGCAACTCAATAACAACAACAAAAAAACAACCCAACTGAAAAATGGGCAGAAGACTTAAACAGACATTTCTCCAAAGAAGACATACAGATAGTCAAAAGGCACATGAAAAGATGCTCAAAGCTGCTCATTATTAGAAAAATGCAAATCAAAACTACAATGAGGTATCACCTCACACCGGTCAGAATGGCCATCATTAAAATGTCTACAAGTAACAAATGCTAGACAGGGTGTGGAGAAAAGGGAACCCTCCTACATTGTTGGTGGGAATGTAAAATGGTATAGCCACTATGGAAAACAGTATGGGGGTTCCTTAAAAAACTAAAAATAGAGTTGCCATATGATCCAGTAATCTCACTCCTGGGCATATATCCAGAAAAGATGAAAACTCTAATTCTAAAAGATACATGCACCCCAATGTTCATAGCAGCCCGATTTACAATAGCCAAGACATGGAAGCAACCTAAATGTCCACTGACAGATGAATGAATAAAGATGTAGTATATATACACAATGGAGTATTACTCAGCCGTTAAAATAATGCCACTTGCACCAACATGGATGCAACTAGAGATTATCATACTAAGTGAAGTAAGTCAGAAAAAGGAAGACAAATATCATATGATAACACCTATATATGGAATCTAAAATACAACAAAAATGAACATATCTACGAAACAGAAACAGACTCACAGACATAGAGAACAGACTTGTGGTTGCCAAGGGGTGGGGGGGATGGGGGACAGATGGAGGGGAAGTTCTGGGGTAGCAGTTGCAAACTAGTATATATAGGATGGATAAACAACAAGGTCCTACTGTATAGCACAGGGAACTATATTCAACATCCTGTGATAAACCATAATGGAAAAGAATATAAAAAAGAATGCATGTATATGTATAACTGAATCACTTAGCTGTACAGCAGAAATTAACACATTGTAAATCATGTATATTTCAATAAAATATATATTTTAAATTGTGCATTTTCAATTCAGTGAGAAAATAAAGAACATAATCACCGTCATAGATTGCAAGTCCCTGCTTTTGCATTTTGGTCTGGTTCTCACCAAGGCTCACCTTAAGTGAGAATGTACAACTTTATTTCTTCATTCGTGGAGTTATAACTTAAAAAAAAAAACTTATTCAACATATTCTAATGAATACTACTGAATAGGTCACCACCATTGATTATATGTTCATTATAAGCTTTTATAGACATATAACATTGATAAAAAAGATTTTCACATTTTGAGTTGTGGAGAAGTCATTCTGGCTTATACATGAGTTAACCTGAATTTTATGCTAATTAAAATACCCTGTTTGTGGCCTATCAAACATACTGTACATCTGCTTTAATTAATAAAGAAAAGGGCCAGAAGTAAAGAATGTTTATGTTAGAAGTAAAGATTAAATGCCTCCCTTTCTGGGACGCCAATGCTAGTACCCCCTCAATGATAAGACACCCTTCCCAGCTGCCAAGGCCATGCTGACTCGCTATGTATGTGCTGATCTGTTTTTTTTTAAATCTTGAAGGAATGTATCCCTGACTTGTTTAATGTTCTTTGTTCTGACAAGATATAAAACTGTGCTGAAAACCATGCTTCTCCAGGGCAGTTCCTCAGAGCTATCTGAGAGGCTGTCTTCTGAGCTATAGTCCTCAGCTGGGTTTAAATAAAACACTTTTCTATTACTATTTTAGGTTGTTTATTGATTATTTTCATCAACAACATATATACAGAAAAGTGTGCCAAATGTAAGTATATGAGTCATGACTTTTATTATTTTTTTGGCTGCACTGTGTGGCTTGTGGGATTTCAGTTCCCCGACCAGGGATTGAACCAGGGCTCTCCGCAGTGAGAATGTGGAGTCCTAACCACTAGACTGCCAGGGAATTCCCAGGTCATGACTTTTTTTTTTTTTGCGGTACGCGGGCCTCTCACTGTTGTGGCCTCTCCCGTTGCGGAGCACAGGCTCCAGATGCGCAGGCTCAGCAGCCATGGCTCACGGGCCCAGCCGCTCCGCGGCATGTGGGACCTTCCCGGACCTGGGCACAAACCCGCATCCCCTGCATCGGCAGGCGAACTCTCAACCACTGCGCCACCAGGGAAGCCCGGTCATGACTTTTAATAAAGTGAACACTCCTGCATGAGCTGGGTGCTCAACATGTAAGGGGAATGTTTCTCAAACTGGCCTCTGCAAAGGTCATCACAGGCAGGGTTCCATCAGTTCCAAAACTTCGCCAATAATACAAAAAGAGAACCTGGCTGTGGGAAGCCCAGGGGCTGACCAGGATTGAAGGGAGAACAGAACGAAATCCAAGCAGTTACTAGAAAGGTTAAGAATCAAGAAGTCAAGCAGAGGTAGGAAACAGCCAACTCCTGCTGTTTTCACCAGTAGGTCTGCTGAAGAAAACTGGTGGGCCTCAAGCCCTGAACCCTTCAGAGCGGGGGCCACTAAATTTTGATCAGTCTGTAACATAGATTCTTGCTATAACCCATACTGCCACATCAGTGTCTGTCTTGAAAAAGGCTGAGCTGATATAGTAAAGAGTAAAGTTCAACTTGCTGCAAATTATTTGTAAAAGCAGAGCCTAAATCCAGGCCCATGCCAGAGAAAGATGACTTATTTCCTGCTACTTGCCTAGTCTCCTGGGCACACAGGAAGATGAGATTAGGAGAGTTAATAGTTCTACTCAAACTGAGCAAGAATGTCCTTGAAGGGTGACCAAGTGGCAAACAGTGGAATAACTATGGGTTCTTTTATAGGTTTTATGAGACATAGTTACACCATAGTAGTGATTGTGTGTGTGTATGTTTTTAATATATTTAAAATTTTTTTAGAAAAGTTGCAAAGATGGGACAGAGAGTTCTCACATAGTTCACACCCAATTTCCCCTATTATGAATATCTTACATGATTATGATACAGTATCACAATTAATGAATCAATACTGATAATTATTATTAACTAAAATCCATAATTTATCCAGGTTTCCTTAGTTTTTACCTGATGTCCCAGCCAGGGTACCACAAATAAGAAGTTGTCAGATCTTCTTAGGCTCCTTTTAGCTGTGAGTTTCTCTTTCTCAGACTTTCCTTACTTTCGATATCCTTGACAATTTCAAAGAGTACTGGTCAAGTATTTTGCAGAATGTCTCTTAATTGGGATTTGTCTGATGATTGTAGTGTAATTTTTGCTGTGTATTTAGGATTGTTAGTGCCTTCAAACACGTCACCAAAAATGTCAGAGTTAGAAAATATGCCTCAAACACAAAAAGTCTGAAAACCACTAGTCTACCTCAAAGCAGATTGTAAATAGACGTAAATGAAGTTGTCAAGATGCTTATACCACCTCTGGTTTCAAACTTCAGTTTCAAAAAGCAAGGTAGGTTTACGGACCTTTCACACAGTGGCTAGGTAGCAACCCTAATTTATAAACTGTCTGCACGTCACCCCAACATGGCCCAGGTCATCAGCCAACCCCACCTCGTTCCCCAGCTCTAGCTTAAAAGGGAAGACAATAGCTTTTCACCCAAAGGTCATTACGGTAATAACTCATCCTGAGGTAAAAAAGTTTAAACTAAGCATAATGGAATTCTAAGCTGTTCCATCGTTTTCAACAGAATATGTTTTTAAAGTACAAGCAGAAACAATGATCAAACGTTCAATGAAATGTTTTCTTGTTTGCTTTTCAAACGAGTAAAGTCCAAATTAGGGAACACAAAGAATTATATCCTATTAACTTGTAATGTCTGGTCCCAGAAAATATTCTATGGTGAAGCCATTGTGGATATTCTAGTAATTAAATCTGTACAACATACAGACTTAAAACATTTTTTAGGCGACCACTCTGTTCTCAGTAGTGAGAGTGAAGTCACCAATCTTAAGTATTTGGAGCCCTTAACATTATTGGCAATGCTGGGAATGGTACAACATTTAGCTCAATAAAAAAGACAATACCCGATATGTCCCCTGGAGCTCAAAATTCAAATTTTGTATTGGCATACACACAGGCCTAAAGATGTGTTCTCTGAACCAGAAAGGACTCACCGTGTTGGCCAGCTCTAGATAGCTTCCTCCTACAGAGTTGCCAAAACGCGGGGACTGTGTGAGCAGCTTGTGGAAAGCAGCAGCCTGCTGATGCAAAGAGCTTCCCCCATACTCAAGAAGCTTCTGTAGGGCTGACTGACTCTGCAAGTCCGGGCTCTGGAGGTCCCTGGCTCCCGAGTCGTATTCCCAGCTTTCCCTGGCCGCTGATAAGGCACCTAGGTCCAGGAGAGGCAGGGGCGAAAAAAAGATGTTTCCTATATTAGCCTGGGGGAGGCCAAGAGGCAATGATTTGGAACCTCCTAACTCATCCACGTGCCAGCGCGTCAGAACACATGTGGCGCCCAGGCTGCATGCTAAGCACTTTCCCTTTCAAAGTGACACATGGGGAGCTTGGAGATAAAAGCAGTTTTAGGCAAAGCATTCAGAAATAACTATCCAATGAATGTGTGCCTTCCCCGCACCCCAAGAGAAATGTTTAGCAAAAAGCACAGAAGAGCCAAGAAAAGGGAATCCAGATCAGAGCTACAGCTGTCTGTGATTTACACAGTGTCACTGTATGATTAGCCTTCTTACTGTCATCCTTTTTCCCAGTCGAGGAGGATGGAAGCAAGAGAGAAGATAGAAAGTTAGATATGGCACTTTGTCGTAATTTTCTAGTGTCCATGTACTCTTAACTGGAAGAAGCTACGGGAAGCTAGACTGTGTTTGCCAGTTAGGTGTAGCCACATGGCTGAGCTCTGAACAATAGAATGTGAACAGAAGTGATAAGCATAGCTTCAGAGGCTAGCTCATAAAACCCACAGCATGTGATTCTTCAGGCCCTTTGCCTCTGGCCCGGTTCAGATGGGCATGGCACCCTTGGAAGCCACGTGGTACAGATGGCAAAGCTGCACGATGGAAGATGCCTGGATCCATGAATTACCTCCTGCCAGGAGGCTGTCGGCTGAACCCAGGTACCATGTTAACTTTATGTGATCAGGAAAGGGAAACTTCTTCTGTGATTGATCTACCATATATTTTTGGTTTGTGAGAGCAGCTAGGATTATCTTAACTATCACAGCAGATTAAAACCTAATTAAAGATGATAATCATTATAATAGCATGGGTAAGTACAATGAAAAGTAGACCTAGAGAAGGTCTAAACCCGACTGCCCTCAAGGATGGGTGATATTCAGGGAAACCTTACTGGAGGAGAAAGACTGATGCTTCAGTCTCCACCTTTGCTAGAAAAATTAGATTTGGGGTAAAGCTTGCTTCTTTGTGTTCACTTCTGAATAGAAGTCCCTTGTGGGTGCAGCTGGCTGGTGGATCCTGGGTCACATGCCTCTATCTTAGCTGTAAAGGAGGCTGGGAAATTTGTTTTCTGGCTTCCACTTTGGGGAGGTAGGATTTGTAAGATGAGACCTTTCCTAAGCATAAGAAGAGTACGCAAAAGGCCTGGGCAGCCAGAAAATATGACAACGAGCTACACACTGTTCTGGGGACAGAGCAGTGAGCATGATGAATTGCAGTCCCTGCTTGTGGAGTTTTCATTTTGGTGGGTCTTTAATACATGACTTTTAATTTTAAAAAAGGGATTCGTTAAAATGATTTAATTTGTACTATGAAAGGAGAACATATAGAGATTCCTCTATAATTTACTTGAGTATAATTACATAGAGCAAACTACAAATTATGTACAGCGGCTTCTGATGTGAATTTCCAATCTTCCCTTATTGGGTATTGGTAAATTTCATCAATGGAATTAGGAAAACTGTCTTTGTCTGGAACCACTTCAGATGGTTTCCCTCTACTGTTCATGTTCTGCTGATCTTCTTCAGTCAGCCTGACACACTTTTTTCATACAATGCTGTATAACTGGGGTGATATGTCTTTGTACCAAAGCAGACAACTCTGTTGTTATGTTTGCAATTGCCCAAAGTTTATTTTAATATTAAAGTCTATCAACTGTACTGCAAGGGTGGCTTTGCTTCCCATATCAACATTGACTCCAAAATGCCTGCCCTTCCTCCCCACTGCTCCTCTGAATGCTGTCTGCCTAGCTGCCACACTTTCTCTGTCCTGGCCCCAGCAATGTGTGGCCAGAAGACTGATCGATCTTAGAGTTGAAAAATGGGTTGAATCATTGATGACCTCATACATAAGGCAAAAAAGCATAGCGTTGGGCCCTTGCCTTTTATGTTTCACCACGGTATCCCCAGTACCTTGCACATAGCCTGAGACATATCAGGAATTTAACACACATTTATTGAATGGATTGCTGAATTATTCACAGTTGTAGTACCCCAGGGTTTCACTTCTTAACCAGGAAAAGCAACATGGAGATTAATTTTAAGAATCAAAATAAATTATACACTTAAACTTTTTCTTCATGCAAAGTTCTTTATGAGAACTTCATTTCAAATAATAAATCACAACAGTTCTGGGATAAGACAGCCCAAGGAAGCTTCATTTGAATGTATTATGCTGTATTAACAGACCAAAACCCAGTTTCAGGCAGAGTTATAAAATCAGGTTAGCCAAGCTCCATGTTAATCAGCAAGATCAAAAGGCCCTCACTCTATTACCATAACAATTTTTGCTGAAGTGATGCTGAGAACTCAGATCCTCTGCTAAGGAGCCAAGGCAATCATATTAGCATCCACATAAATGGACCACAAAAAAACAAAGTGTATTTAAAAAGAAAATACAGTAGATGTGTATAACTGAGTCACTTTGCTGTACAGCAGAAATTAACACATTGTAAATCAACTATACTTCAATTAAAAAAACACAGTAGACTATTCCCATTACGTTCTTTTAATCTGCCTTCACATTACATTTTTCTGGATAAAACCCAACATTCCTGAGGCAAAATTCGCCATTTAATTTGGAAGAACTCACTGAAAAATTTCAAAAATGTAGGTCTAGTAACTATCTTCCTTTTGCCCCTTGAAGCATGATGGTACCTGAGGTTTACAGGCTCACTCTCAGCCTCATGCTAGTCTCTTTTCACTCCCTTGCTCACCTCAAAAGAAGCCTGTTGACCACAGGCAGATGGCCATGTTTTCTTTTCCTGAACATGGATACCATGTTCTATTGTCTCCCATGCTCACCATGCTCTCTGATGTCTCTTTATATAAGGACACTAATCCCATCATGAGGGCCCCACCACCATGACCTCATCTAACCATTCCCCTCCCAAAAGCCCCATCTCCAACAACTATCACATTGGTGGTTAGGGCTTCAACATGTGAATTTTGGGGGGACACAAATATTCAGTCCATAATAACCACTGAACAGCTGCTCTCCAGGCCAGTAAGGACAGTGACTGTACAGCATCCTGTTAAATACCAAAGGTCAAAGCACTCCCTGGGCCTAGAGGTCTCTGCATACACAGAACCAAAGGAGGCCCTAATATCTGCCACTGTAATCCTCTAGGGTGCTCTGAAGTAAGAAGTAAGATGTATACTTTTAAAAATCTGAATGTTTAGTGTTTAAAGGTGGCAGAGCACAGATTCCAAATGCTTCTCTTATCAGAAAAACACAGGAAACAAGTGGCAATTTGACATCTTTGTAAAATACATCACTGGGAAAACCCTGCTTTCAGAGAGGATGCTGCAACAGAAAATCTGCCAAACATTGAGATCCTTGCTCTGATGGGTACTTGGCTATAAGCTAGGGCTTTAATCCCATTTTCAAAGTGCCACCCAGGTTTGGTTCCAAAGCCTGCAATTAATGCACTTATTCACCAAAGGCACTATGCCACCTTCCCATGGGCCAAGCTCCTTGTGAGAATCAGGCAAACCAACATTTGGAACACCTGAAATTTACCTTAAAGATACTACAACAACCATGACAGCTAACATTTATTCAAAGCCAATAAGGGCCAGGCACTGTTCTAACAACTTTACATATATTATCTTACATAGATCCACCCATAGTCTATGAATAGTAAAGTCATTTTTCCATTTTAAGAAAAAAGATATTTTCTCTCTTTTAGCTTCATTTTATAGACTTTGCTCATTTGCATAGAATAGTAGTTAAGAGCTGGGGTTTTGTGGTCAGATTCACTGAGGTCAAGTCAAGAGTCACCATGACCAGCTATGAGACCTCAAGTAAATTATTTAACCTAAGCTTCAGTTTTCTCATCTTTAAAATGGGGATAATAATACGTATTTCATAGAGGTTCTGTGAGAGTTAAATAAGAGTAAAATATGTAGAACGTATGAGACGATCCCTGGTATATGACAAACTGATCCAGAAATGTGAGCAATTATCTGGTCACACTTCACAACTTTAGTTATTTGGAACCCATTTTGGACAATTTATTAGGGAACAAATATATGAGAGAAATGTGTACCTCCCAGGTTCTGAAACATACCTGTTAAAATTACCAAGTCTTTTTTTTTTTATTTATGAGCTGTTTTTTAAATTAATTTTTTAAAAATTTATTTATTGCTGGCTGTGTTGGGTCTTCGTTGCTGTGCGTGGGTTTTCTCTAGTTGCAGTGAGCAGGGGCTGCTCTTCATTGTGGTGCGAGGGCTTCTCATTGCCATGGTTTCTCTTGTTGTGGAGCACAGGCTCTAGGCGTATGGGCTTCAGTAGCTGCAGCAAGCAGACTCAGTAGTTGTGGCGCGTGGGCTCAATACTTGCTCCGTGGCATGTGGGATCTTCCTGGACCAGGGATCGAACTCGTGTCCCCTGCGTTGGCAGGCAGGTTCTTAACCACTGCTCCACCAGGGAAGTCCAAAATTACCCATTTTTAAAAAACAAACCTTTGGCACCTAACCAGTGGCTAAATTTTCATCAATAGTTTTGTACTTAATATCAGCATTATAGACAATAAAAATAGCCAATTAGGTCACGGCCAAAGTTATGTTTCTCTGAGTATGGAATAGTCCATTAACAACTCACAGTCTTTGGTTATCAGGTTTGATAGACTTTGCTTCTCTATTCTACTTGGCCAACTCCTATGTCCAGAGGACACCTGGCCTTCCTAACACCTGTGGCCAGTACCGTAAGGAAATCTGCACAGCCCGGCAGTGGCAGCAGCAAGGGCTGAGTAGATATGATTTATTCATCAGACTTGTGCTCTGGCCACCCTAGACACCCCTGTTTTCTACCTCCAGTTCTTTCTTTTCCATCCTTCATTTGAATGCCCGGGGCCTCTCATCACATCACAGGCAGGTGATAATGCAGAGTGTTTAGGGGATCCTGAGACATGTATTAACAGTATTTTATGAGTGGTCATTAATCTTTCATTTATGTGGATTGTTTAGAGAACACTGCCTAATTTATTACCTTCAGTGGCAAGAGAGAAAATACTCCTTTCGAAACACTGGAAGCAGCTACCTTTCTGAATTCAGAACTACCCCACCAACAGAAAGAAGCACAGGGGAATTTGAAAAAATTGGCTGCCAGGTGTCAGCCTTCCCTGTCATAGCACATTTACTATTTCTAGATAATACTAACATCAACAGAAGCAGCAGTAAATCCTTTAGTCCAAAGGAGAATCACCATATGGGTCTTTGGTCATTTATTAATGTCAATTCTTGGTACAAAATTCAGGAGCTCAATTCCCATGAGGGCCTCTAGCTTCCTACAGCACAAATTACATGCAAACACAGGCCAATTGTCTTAAAATCTGTGTCTGTGGTCTCAAGGAGAATTGGGTAGGAAAGGATAGTTTAAAAAACCTATGTATCCTTCTGAGAAAAAACAAAAAAACAAAAAGTAATTCGAAGCACATCCGTTACTAAGGGGAGGTGAACCTGCTGTATAGCACAGGGAGCTCAGCTCAGTGCTCACCTAGATGGGTGGGATGGTGGGGGGGAGTAGGAGGGAGGTCAAGAGGGAGGAGATATATGTAAAATATAGCTGCTACACTTCGTTGTACAGCAGAAACTAACACAACATCGTAAAGCAACTCTACTCCAATAAAAAAAAGTCAGTTCTTTGGCCTTTGGCAATCTTTAGGAAGTGAGTCTATTAGCATCCTATTTTGAATACAGGTCACACGAGTCCTATCTGGGGACAATACACTGAATTTCAATGGAACATTAGGAATACAGTGGAAGATGCATTTTGAAATGCAACTCCCTCCTCTTTCCCCTGACCCCAAGACTATTGATAGGTGACAAGAAAGAAAGAAATGAAGAAATGTATTTCTTATTGAAGTGCGCTTACCAACATCATCATCATTAGTGGATATTTCTTAATGTTCCACTCTGTACAAGTAAATTCAACAGTCCTTAATGTATTTAAGCACAGTCTTGAGAACACTAAATGGAAGATAGTTTAGAGACAACCAAAGGGATAGCTGGAACTAACAGCCTTTAAAATTCTTCTCCAGCTTGAGAGTCTATTGTTCTGTTCTTTACCAACTATAATATAAAAGGCAAAGTGTCTGCCCTTCAGCAGTTAATAAAGATGCGGTGCTAATCATCTTTAACCTTTTTAAAAAACTAAAAATAATATTTGGCAGCTTGTTATCTTGGTTTGTCTAAACTAGATCTATGAAGGACATAAGCGAGAGGGTTGATTCGGGGCTAAAGAATTCAAAGGAGAATTTAGGGAAAGTGTGTTAAAATGAGGAGGCATTGGAGTAAAGAAGAGTTAACCGAGTTTCACTTGAGCCTGAGGCTGGCTTGGGGTTGGGGGAGGGGTAACACCTATGGTCTACAAGACTTTAAGATTTTTTTTAAAAGATTTGTTTTTCTTGGTATTTTGGATCAACTTATCCTTCTCTTACAAGGCATATTAATGGACCATGTATTCAGTAAGTCCTTGGTAGTCACTGATTTTTAAGTACCATAAGACTAAATGGGGATAATGGTAATCTGGACCTATTCTCTGTGGTGAGAAGCATCATACACATCCTTTGGTTGGCATGCCCATAGGGATGGTCGTATTTCTTGGATGAAAATTAGTCTAATCAAAATGGGAAAATGCCAGGGAAGGGTCAGGGGAGGTGGGGAATACTCAAATAGGAATACAAAAATTGAATGCTGATTCCAGCTTCTTAGCAAAAAATAGAATTATTCCTGAAAAGTTGGCATTTTCGTTTAAGCTTTTAAAAGGTGGTAGGTTATATTAATTTTCCAATGTTAAACCAAGCTTGCATTCAAGAGACAAACCAGCATAGTCAAAGTGTGTGATATCTTGTTTACATATTATTGATTTTGGTTTGCTAGTATTTTGTTTATGATTTTTGCATCTCTGTTCGAAAGTAAAATTGGCCTATAATTTTTCTTTCTTACACTGTACCTCTCATGTTTTAGTATCAAGGTTATGTGTGAGTCTATGTGAGACTGGAATTATTTGTTCTTCCAGTGTTAGGTAGACCTTGCTGGTGAAGTTGTCTGGGTCTTGAGTGTTCTTTGTGGAAAGATTTTTTTTTAATTACTGTTTTAATTTCATTCTTAGTTATAAAACTATTCAGATTTTATATTCCTTAATGCATTATAAAACTATTCAGATTTTTTTCTTTTTTTTTCCTTTTTTGCAGTATGCGGGCCTCTCACTGTTGTGGCCTCTCCCGTTGTGGAGCACAGGCTCCGGACACGCAGGCTCAGCAGCCATGGCTCACGGGCCCAGCCACTCCGCGGCATGTGGGATCTTCCCAGACCGAGGCATGAACCCGTGTCCTCTGCATCGGCAGGCGGACTCTCAACCACTGCGCCACCAGGGAAGCCCATCTACTATTCAGATTTTATATTCCTTAATGAATCCGTTTTAGTAAGTTCTATTTTCTGGAAATTTCTTATTTCTTCTAAACTTTTAATTATACCAGCAGAAAGCTATTTATAGTATCTTCTTTTTGTTTATGTTTGCAGCATCTCTAGCAATGTCTGCTTTTCACTCCTGATACTGGGTATAATAATCCCTTATTTGGCTTGACTGGGTGACATAATCTTGACTCAGTTGCTATATGAGCAAATTAGAGGCCCCTGGATGCCCTATTCCTGCTACAAACATGCTACGCCTACATAGCATATGATCTCAGCCAACAAACCCAGATATTGCTAATCAACAGTGCCCAGGTGCTTTGCATTCCTAACGCTGGACCAAGAGAGTTCATGGTCTTCTTTTCCTCTGACCTCAACCTGGAGAGCCTTCCTGGACTCCATGCTTGATTGGGTTGCCTGTTTGGCAGTAAACCTTTCCCACTCAGTATTCAATCCTTGCTCTCTAATGGTCTTTATTTATTTCTTTTCCTTTAACAACTATTTGTGCCTTATCTTTTTTCACTTTAGCATTCTTGCCAGGAAGTTATCAATTTCATAAATCTTTTAGAAAAACCTATCTTTAGTCTATACTGTGCCTCTATATTGTGCGCTTGTTTTCTATTTCATTGATTTTGGTTATCTTTATTATATCCTTTCTTCTCTTCTATTTGTGTTTATTTTGCTGTTCTCTTTCTAAATTCTTGGAATGGATGCTCAACTCAGCCTTTTTTATCTTCTAATATATGCATAAAAAGCTATAAAATTTCCTCTAAGTGCTGCATTTCAATTGATATTTTCATAATCTTTCACTTCAAATTATTTTGAATTTCAATTCAAATTATTTTCATAATTTTGTCTTAGATCGAGGAACTATTTCAAGGTATGTTCTTAATTTCCTATCATATGGGGTTTTGGTAGTGTTTTGATTTATAGATTCACTGCATTATATTCAGAACACATGGCCTATGTTATTTCAGTCCTTTTAAATTTGTTGAGACTTGTTTTATGGCCTGTACATGATCAAATTTTACAAATGTTCCATGTACACTTGAAAAAAGAAGTATATCTTATAGTTGTTGGATGGAGTCTGCTTTATATGACCATTAGGTCGTTTATTAATTGGGTTGTTCAAATCTTACAAAGCCTTATTTATTTTGGCTTTTGTTTGTTTGTTTTGGTCTGCTTATTCCAGCAATTAATGAGAAATATTCTAATAATCCTTCATAATGATTATGGATTGGTATATTTCTCTTATAGGTGTCAATTTTTACTTCATTTATTTTGAGACTTTCTTTATTGGGTAAATACAAATTTAAAATTGTTACATCTTTTTGGTGAATTTAATCCTTCACCATTTTGAAGTTTTTGTGGTGTAATAAAAAATATATATTGGCTTTTGCTCCCTTTTCCTGGCACAGGGCTCCTAAAATTCTTGGAATTTCCTGAGTAAGAGTATCATTTGTATACTAATGAGATGACTCAAACGGACTGGAGAAGGGCAGTTATAGGGGCAAGAGACTGAGTTCAGCCATCAGCAGTTGATTTAATCAACCACAGCTACATAATAAAATCCCCTTAACAATGGAGTTCAGGAGCTTCCAAGTCGGTGAACACATCTATGTGCTGGGAAGGTGGTGCAACCCAATTCCATGGGGACAGAGGCTCCTGTGCTTGGGATTTTCTGGGTCTTGCCCTACATACCTCTTTATCTGGCTGTTCAATTATTATACCTTTACAATAAACTGTAATAATAAGTATAGCACTTTACTGAGTTCTATTGTCATTCTAGAAATTATAAAACCTGAGAAGGGTGTTGTGGAAACCCCTGAATTTGCAGTTGGCCAGGAAGAGGTACAGGTAGCCTGGGGATCCCCTTTGTGGGTTATTTCTGAAGTTGAGGCAGGGTTGTGGGATTGATGCCTTAACTTGTGGGGTCTGTGCTAACTCCAGGTAGCATCAGAGTTGAATTGAACTGTAGGACACCTGGTTGGGTCAGAGAATACGAGACTTAGTATTGGAGTGATCTATTTGGTGTCAGGAAAAAAACCCACACCCTACTTTTTAACTTAAAGACAATTTTGTTTCCTATTATTATAGTTACTCCAGATTTCTTTTGTTGAGGAAGGCTTAACATACATTTTGCCATTGTTTTTCTTTCAAGCTTTTCATTGTTTTTCTTAAAATATTTATTTATTATTTATTTATTTAGACTGTGCCAGGTCTTAGCTGCGGCATGTGGGATATTCATTGCAGCATGTGGGATCTTTAGCTGCGGCATGTTGACTTCTTAGTTGTAGTATGCACATGGGATCCAGTTCCCTGACCAGGGTTTGAACCCGGGCCCCCTGCATCGGGAGCATGGAATCTTACCCACTGGACCACCAGGGAAGTCCCTCATTGGTTTTTGATTTATCCCTTATAAACAGCCCATAAGCAGATTTTTACAATCCACTCTTATCACTTATGTCTTTAACTATAGAAATTAATCTATTTACATTTAATTGAAATACTAATAGAAGGATTAATCTCTTTTCATCTTATTTTGTTATTCCTATATGTCTACTTGTTCTATATTTCCTTCTCTTTTCTTGCCTTTTGAAATATTTTCTCATTCTATATTTTACATCTATAGGTTTGAGAGTTAAATGCTTTCTATTTTACTGATTATGATAGACGTCACAACATACATCCTTAATTTATCAAAATCTAAAGCTTATCTATATCTTTACCTAGCTCTGGACAATATAAGAACCTTAGAAAACTTAAAATCTATTCATCCCACTCTCAACCTATATGCTTCTATTGTTGAATATTTATTTTCTCTTAAAACTCCAAGAAAAGTATTATTGCTTTTTACTGTTTATTTAAGTTTATTCACATATTTACCACTTTCTTTATTCTTCTTTCTCCCTTCCAACTCAGAACTTCTATCTGGAACCACTCCCATTTTGTTTTAAATATATCCTTTAGAATTTATCTTAATGAAGGTCTTCTCTAGGTTCATGTTTGTCTTTAAATGTCTTTATTTCACCCTGATTCTTGAAAGATACTTTTGCTGGGTATGGTGTGTTAGCTTGTCAATTACCTTTCTCAATACACAGAGGACAGAGGAATGCCATTGTCTTGCATTATTCTTGAGAGTCTGCTCTCAGCCTAACTGTTGCTCCTTTGAAAGTAATCTGCCTCTTAAAAAAATACTTTCCTAGATTTTCTCTTTATCTTTGGTGTTCTACAGGCTCACAGTAATGTGTCTAATTATGTTACTTGATATGTATATTTCTTATAATTTTTCCTGCTCAGGACTCATTGGGATTTTGGAATCTACTGGTTAGTATCTAGTTTTCAAAAATTCTAAGCCATTACTTCAAATGCTTATTCTGCTTCATTCTTTCTTTCCTCTTCTTCTGAGAATCCAATTTTATGTTATGTCTCTCTTTCATATTTCACCTTTTACATGTGTTTCTTCCTCTGTGCTTTATAATGTCATCTAACGTTTTTTCTATTTCACTAATTCTCTCTTTATCTCTAACTAATTTGTTGTTAATTTTAATTGTTTTATTTCAACTATAACATTTCTCATTCCTAGATGTCCAACTGGTTCTTTTTCAAATCTGCTTGGTTTTTTGGTTTTCTTTTTCTACCTTATATTTTCTTTCTGAACATAGTAAACATAATTACTTATATTCTGAGTCTGATAATTCCAATAAATGAAATCTTGGTGGCTTTGTTTTTTATGTTAATTCCAGCTCATGGTATGTAGTCTCCTGATATACTTAGTAATTTTAGATACTGAGTTGCCCATATTCCTTGGAAAATTATTTGTGGAGATACTTTTAGAACTGCTTTACTCATCTCCAAGGCAACTTCTCTTAGAATACTCTGAGGGTTGTAGACTTCTGGTTCAACTTTACACAAAGGGTAGAGCCCTCTAATATTCTAGCACTTGAAATAAGGGTATATTTTATAAAATTCCCTACCTGAGCAGTCCTTGAAATTTGTCTTCTGTTCCCAGAACCCACAAGGTCATGTAATCCAAAATTCAATTTTACCAGGTTCAGACAATAATCTCAAGGTAAAAGTGGCTTGATGCTCCAAGCTTCCTCACTGACATATTTTAGATTCACAAATTTTACTATTTCACCAGATATTCAGGGTGTTAAAGGAGGGCTTTAAAACTATAGTCATTTCAGCTTTACAACCTGTTTCAGCTGGAAGATATATCCTGATATCTAATCATGTTACTTGATATGGGAATCCATATTTGTTCTTTAAAATACGACTTGTGTGAATTATGATGATGTAAACTACATATTCACAAATGGGCCATGCCTAATTTTCTTTTCTTGAATAATCTTGTTTTCCCTAAAATTAATACTTTGTATCTTTGTTTAGTTTTCTACGTATCATGAATTCAGCCTCAGTTTCTTAGCTAATTATCTAAATCTCCTCTTAATAATTTAAGATGCAGAGATATTCCATCAAATTTAGTCAGAAAAACTTAGCTGGAGCTTTTTGACCTGCTGTAGTCCAGACTGGTTCCAAAGACCATTATGGTTCACTTCTAACTTGTTTTCACTCTTTGTTTCATGGTTCCATGTATTTTTCTTCCTGGGTTAACTCCTTTTTTGGGGAGGTCTAGTAGATTTCTAACAAATTAGGCACGGGAAATAAATTTTCTGAGACTTTGCATGCATGAAAACATTTATATTTTATACTTCATTAATAGTTGGTAAAGAATTCTAAGTTGGAAACAATTCTTCTTCAGACTTTTGAAGACAATGCTAATTTAATGTCTGTCATTGTTTTTGAGAAGTCAGAAGCCATTCTGATTCCAAATCTTTTATACTTGTGCTCTTTTGTTTTTCCTCTGAAAGTTTGAAGAATCTTTTTTTTTTTTTGTCCCTAGTGTTATGAAATTTCACAATGATGTGTGTCTTAAAATTCTGTGGTAGGTGATGCTTGGTCAGCCCCTTCTATCAGGAAACACATTCTTCAGTTTGGAGGACAATTTCATGGACCATTTTGTTGACGATTTCTCCCCCTGTGTTTTCTTTGCTCTTTTGAGAATGCCTATTATTTGGGTGGTAAACATCCTGCACCAGCCCTCTAATTTTTATCTTTTCTTTCCTATCTTAAATTTCTTTGTTTCTCTGCTTCTCTTTCTAGAAGATATTCTTATCTTTATTATTCATTCTTTTTGTTGAGCTTATAATTTATGCTATGTTTTTTCCAGAGCAGGTTTTTTAATGTTTCTCTTTATCCTATTTTTTTTTTTATGGATACAATACTTTTTCCTGTATTTCACAGTATATTAAAGAGGGACTATTTTGAGTATTCTCCTTACAGAGTCTCTGTTCCCTTTAAGTTTTTCTACCTGTTCTGGTCTCTATCTTTCATTTTAGAGGAATTCCTCAGATGTCTTGGTGCTCCTTAGTTGATTGCTCCTTTGGGCCTTATGACCTCCTTATGACCTGTTCCAGCTCTAAGATCTCAGTTCCCCATTCCCCAAATTATGGAAGCCTATCAGGCTTAGCTTAGGAAACACTGATCTGTGCCATACTGGATGAACTGGGATTTCATCAGACCAGGCATACGCAGAAGTGAAAAAGACAAAATGTTTTTCGCCAGTCTTACCTCTTTCTTCCTTCCTCAGGTTTCTTCCATAACACTAACTCTCCCCCTTCCCACTTGTTCTTCAGAATCTCTCCTGTGGATTCCCCTCATTAGAGAGCCAGCTCAAGTAAAAAAACCTGATCATTTTACTAACATACCGTATGAATGACTGATAAGGCTAAATATATTCTCTGGTGTTGCCTTTTAAAAAACGAGGACAAAAGCATTCCTTGGGATAAACCAAAGGAATAGACTCTAAGAGTACAGCTTAGTCAACAACAAAGCAAATCAGCAGAAATGTGTAAGATAGACAACTCGCTTAATAAAAACAAACCTGACAATGGAGGGAAAATCTCCACAACAGATGATGTAACAGAACCTCATAATCTCAACTGTTATCATCCATAATTCCCCTTCCCCTTCAGGATTTCCCTCTAATTATCCCTGCAACCATTCCCAGGCCATGAAGAGGCAGAGTTGTTTCCCCTCCAACATTGTGGCCTAAGAATGGACAATTGTTCCTCCTTAATACCACAAACAAAGCAAAGTGGCAGCATTCATAAAAGATTTTATAAACATCAAGAGAAATTAACATAGAAATGGCATGAAACTTGATAATCAGGCATATCAGTGGAGATTAACTTTTTGTGGGTACTATCCCTATCCCATCCTAATTCCCAGTCCAGCCTATGTTATGATATTATCCCAATTCCCAGCATTTAAGAGCATAAAACTAGATAGTCAAATTCCTCTTATTACAAAAGCAAGGGGCGAAGGCTCAAAAAGAAGTCACCTCCTACTCTGTTGACTTAAGACTTCCTTCTGACAGAAGCTGCGGACTGGTGGGTATGAACTATATCTGGTCCACAGTTATATTTTGTTGATTCTACTCAAAAATCATTTTTTAAAAATTTAGTCATCAGTATTAAAAATTTGGAGAGATCAGATTTTTAAAAAGTAAAAATATTTTCTGGTATCGAACACACACACATATATACACACACACAAACACACACACATACAATGTCTGGAAACATTTGGCTCCCATTCCCACATTTGGCTGTAGTTGAGCATTGGCTGCCTCTTTGCAAATGGGCACGTGTCCTCCAGTTTGCTGGAGCCTCCATCTTGTCAACTTCACTCATTTATGTTGTCTACCTGCCCTCAGTAAGCATTTGCAACCCTTCCTTTTGAGCTACACTTCTATATCTGAGGACCTACTCTCTCCTAGGTGATGGACTGGTAGGAACAATCAGAAGTCACCTTCCTGTTCAGGGGAGACCCCACCCATCCCAGGGCTGTGGCCTTGTAGACCTAAGTATATATCATAAACTATAGTCTCAATTTCATACACAAGGTGGACACTAACAATGGGGTCCTTTTTTATCAGGGTTTTTGCCCAAGAACCAGTACCATCTAGTGGCAAGTTTGGAGATAGATGACATTTAAGTACTATGTTGACATACAAAGGGCAAGGTGAAAAGGTTAATGTTTACATCCATAGATTCTAGACCTAGTTACTGTTATCCAAATGAGATTAAGTGAAAAATCCCCTGAAGAATAGTATAACCTAAGCTAAAAAAAAAAAGGGCAAAGTGTAAAGTGTTAGAAAAACATAAGCATTTTGAGTGTCTTGGTTGTGGCATTAAAGCAACTGAAGTAGGTGAGATTGGTAACTAAATTTACTCTTTAGGAGTTCAGGGAGTGCAGAGTTCTAAATCTCTATCTAGAAATTCCTAATAGAAAAACAAACAATCCTAGAGGTTGGAATTCTAAGTTTTTGTTAATACAGCAAGAGAAAAAGAGGAAAGAACACAGCAGTGTGAATTAGCAGAAGAACAAACTAGGAGCCAGGAGAGCTCCAGTCTAGTCCCAGCCATGCCACCAACTAACTCTGCGACCTAACAGTTATTATTTAATCCTCCAGTTCTCCATTTCCTCATCTATACTAAACAGATGGTGAAACTAGATGGTATTTAACAGATTCTCTGGGCTGTAACCTTATAATTCAAGGGCAAAATCTTATCAAGTACTCTAAATCTTAAATCAGATAAATCAAAGAAAACATTATAAATACCAAGAGAGAAATCTGACATGGTAATTTTTTGCATTAAAATTTATCTAGAACTGACTGATATGTATTCATAAATGAGAGCTAAATAAATACACAAGGTATCGGATTAAATTCTCCTTCAACTAGATCTTCTTGTAGATAGCAAACTTAAATGGATCAACTGGAAACCATACAAAATTCTTCCAAAACAACCATAAAGATTTAACTGATTTAAACAGTCATTTATTAATGCTCTTTCATTTATGTTCTCCAACAAACTTGCAGTAGTCTTACAAGAGATAAAACAGGAAGCGAAATAAGCCTTCCTGTGCTTTTGTGCTTATAATGTTGAGTGACAGTTTCTCTAGAATGAACAATGGACAATGAAATAGTCTGGCCAAACTAAATACTTTCTGCAAGCAGACTGAGCCTTTATCTTAGCCAAGTAATCATTTTTATTCCATGAAAAGTATCTAAAATCATGCCAAGTTGTATCACTGCCACTGAAATTGGAATGGTTTCAACATCCCATAAAAACAGTGACACAACGAATTGGTGCAGTTAAATCATGCTGGAGAGAAAAAAGATGAACAATTTTATTGGGTTCTATGTAGTTCAAAAGATACAATCAACACAGGTAATCACTGGCACCCTTCATGTGAGGATTACCACCTGAGATAAACACACCTGGATTTCCATGAACTCTTTGTCTTTTGCTGACTAAAATGAAGTGATTAATGCCACTGGGAATGAGGCTAAAATAATATATTCAAAAAGAGCAGCATCAAATAGCTTGAAATGCTGATAAAAGACAAAAATCAGGAAGTAAGACAGAACCAGTTTGCACTACCTGAGACATCACTTTACAAGAATTTAGACCACCACAGAACAGTGTACTTTATTACCTGAGGTACTATTAATCTACAAGAGAAATCTAAATTATTTAATATCTCAAGAAATACCTGAGAATCCACTGATCTTACACATGCTTGCTTAGAAGTTTAAAAACAAAATACATCATATTTTGTTTCTTTGTTCTGTCTGCAGTGACTTCAGAATGTTTTCTGTTTTCGTACCAGGATAATGGTAGTCTTGTAGAATAAATTTGGGGGTGTTATCTCCTCTTCAAATTTTTGGAATAGTTTGAGAAGGACTGAGAAGGATAGGTTTAAGTTCTTCTTTATGTGTTTGGTAGTCTTCCGCAGTGAAGCCATCCAGTCCTGGATTTTTATTTGCAGGGACCTTTTTTTTTTTTTTAAATTACAGATTCTACTTCACTACTAATGATCTGTTCAAATTCTTTGCTGCTTCTTGACTCAGTGTTGGCAGGCTGTATGTTTCTAGATATTTGTCCATTCCTTCTAGGTTGTCCAATGTGTTGGTCTGTAACTGTTCATAGCATTCTCTTACGATTTTTTTGTATCTCTGTGGTATCTGTTATTTCTCCTCTTTCATTTCTTTTTTATTTGGGTCCTCTGTCTTTTCTTCTTGGTGAGCCTGGTTAAAGGTTTATCAATTTTGTTTATCTTTTCAAAAAACCAGCTCTTGGTTTCACTGATATTTCCTTTTGTTTTTTTTGATTTCTGTTTTATTTATTTCTTCTCTGATCTTTATTATAGCCTTCCTTCTGCTGACTGTGGACTTTGTTCTTCTTTTTCTAATTCTTTTAGGTGGTAGGTTAGGTTGTTTCTTTGAGATTTTTTCTTGCTTTTTGAGGAAGGCCTGTATCTCTGTCTAATTTCATTTAGCATAATACCCTCAAGGTTCCTCCGTGTTGTTGCAAATGGCAGGATCTTCTTCTTTCTCATGATTGAATACTATTCCATTGTACATATATACCACATCTTCTTTATCATTCATTTATCAGTGGACACTTAGGTTGTTTCCCTATCTTGGCTGTTGTGAATAACGCTGCAATGAACATAGGAGTGCAGATATCTTTCTGAATTAGTGTTTTCATTTTCTTCAGATATATATCCAGAAGTGGGATTTCTGGATCATATGTTAATACTATTTTTAAATTTTTGAGGAAACTTCATTATATATATATATATTTTTTTTTTTTTTTTTTCTACCCCATAGTATTTTTGACAGTGGCTGTACTAATTACATTCCCACCAATGGTGCACAAGGTTCCCTCTTCTCCACACCCTGACCAACAACCTATCTCTTGTCTTTGATGATAGTCATTCTAACAGGTGTAAAGTGATATCTCATTGTGGCTTCAATTTGCATATTTCTGATGATGAGTGATGTTGAACATTTTTCATGTGCCTATTGGTCATCTGTATGTCTTCTTTGGAAAAATGTCTGTTCAAGTCCTCTATTTTTAATCAGACAGTTTGTTCTTTTTTTGGCTATAGAGTTGTATGCGTTACTTACATATTTTGGATATTAACTGCTTGTCAGATAGAGGGTGTGCAAATATATTCTCCATTCTGTAGGGTGCCTTTTCAGGTTGCTGATTGTTTCTTTGCTGTACAGAAACTTTTAAGTTTGATGCAGTCCCACTTGTTTATTTTTTGCTTTTGTTGCCTGTGCTTTTAGTTGTCATATTAAAAAAAATCATTGCCAAGACAGTATCAAGGAACTTTTATGTTTTCTGTTAGTAGTTTTACAGTTTCAAATCTTACATTTAAGTTTTTAACCCATTTCAAGTTAATTTTATGAGTGGTATAAGATAGGGGTCCAATTTCATTTTTTTGCATGTGAATATCCAGTTTTCCCAACACCATTTATCAATGAGACTATCATTTCCTCATTGAGTATTCTTGGCTCTCTTGTCAAGTATTAGTTAACTGTATATGCGTGGGTTTATTTCTCAGCTCTTGATTCTGTTCCATTAGTCTATGTGTCTGTTTTTAATACCACTACCATACTGTTTAGATTACTATGCCTTTATAATATAGCTTAAAATCAGAAAGTACAATACCTCTAGCTTTGTACTTTTCTCTCAGGATTGCTTTGGCTGTTTGGGGTCTTTTGTGGTTCCATATGAATTTTAGGCTCGTTTTTTTTTATTTCTGTGCAAAATGCCACTGGGATTTTGATAGGGGTTGTAATTAATTTATAGATGGCTTGGGATCTTTTGTCTTGCCTCATATTCATAATACTTTCACAAACTTCTTAAGGGTAATTCCCTATATATATATCACTTATCTACTGCTATGTAACAAGCCATCACAAAACTTAGTAGCTTGAAACAGCTGCAACTTACTGTTTCTTGTGATTCTGGGGTCAACAATTTGGGCTGGGCTCACCTGGGCAGTTCTCCATCTTATCTCACCTAGGATCATTAACGTGACTTGCAGTCATCTGGTAGCTCAACTGGGGCTGGAGAAACTATGATGTGCACATTCATGTGTCTGGGGCCTCGATGCTGGTTATTGGCTGGGCCTCTCTGTGTGGTCTCTCACCATTTGTTAGTCTAGCCTGGACTTCCCTTCATGGTAGCAGGAATGTTCCAAGAGATGAAGCTGCAAGGCATTTTGAAGCCTAGGCTCCAGAACTCGCACAATTTCACTCTTGCCACATTCTGTTGGTCGAAATAAACCAAAAAGCCACCCTAGATTCAAGGGGTGTGGGAAAAGAGCTGAAAAATATTGTGGCCATATTTTTCAATCAAGGACAGCAAACCTTCTCCTTCTTTTGTCACTTTAGCAGCAAGTGTCACAGTGAAGGCACCTACTAGACACTGGCTGAAATGAACTCAATGTTCTGGTACTTTTTTTATATCCAGCTTGAGACTATAACCTCAAGATAAGAATAGATTTAAAGGAAAAAATTAATCTTGAAAAGATTGATCTGTAACACATTACTTGGACTAGTTTTCTTTTAAAAAAAGGCCTAGGTCCAAACACATGTCTTATTTGAAAGGAACAGTTCTGCCTCAAAGAAAGAGGCCCATACTTTGAAGACTGACAATAAATCAGCAAATAGTTACTAAACCTAAGACTAGGTACTATGAGTACCAAACAGTTTTTCTCATTGATATGTTAATTTATTGATCAAACATTCATCCAGTGTTTGGCATGTGTGAGGCTCTCTGTTATTCACCCAGGATACATAATCTAGTTGAGAAGAAAGAAATATAAATGTACAATTATAACACAGGATGGTTCATAATTACAGTGACGGATAGGCATAGGATATAATAGAAGCACATTTAAAAAACAGAATGCATTAAAATTTTTACAATTTGGTTTTATGACAAGACACATATGAATCTCCTAGTTGCAAAATATATGTGTACATGTCAGTTTAATGTAGCATTATTAAAGCCTTTTGTGGATTGCAAGAGTATATATTGAATGAAAAGACAGGAGGCAAGATTTACACATAGGACCATGTGGTGGCCATCTGCTCTTTTTACCTGCCCTGCATCCATTTACTCTTCTTGTGGTGACAGTACCTTGATTCCCTCCCTCCTTTCCTCAACTCTCAGTCCATATGATGTGGATAGAAACAACTCCACTCCAATCTTATAGGTTGTGTGTGTGTTCCAGGCCTGGCCAATCAGACCACTGCATTCTTCTGGCCACAGGGACTTGTTCAAGGATAGGTATATGACCCAAGAAGACCTAATGAGACCAATTTCCAGGATTTTTGTGGTGCTGCTGTGAAGAGAAAAATCACTCTTTTCTCTTGTAGTTACTCAACAGAACGGGAGTAATCCTGGGGCTGCTGTAGGCCACAACAAGGAGCCTGAGAATAAAGCTATTTCTGAGGGAAAGGGTTGAAACAGGGAAAGAAGAAGACTGATGGCATTGACTCTCTGGAGCTATTCATGCTAGATCTAACTGCCTAGATCCTCCAATACATTCACATTTTCTCTCTCCCTCTCCCCTCCCTCCCTCTCCTTCTCCCCTTCCCCTTTTCCTTCAAAATATTAGTGTTGAGGGTTTGTGGCTTGTCACCAAAAAGCTCTAACTAATATAGTACAGAAGGAACAAAACTCAAATCGTAGGCTTGAGAATGTATCAATTAGAAGGCCAGCATTATTGAAGCTAAGCGTCCATGTGAAGAAGTAATGGGGAACAAGATGGAGTAAGGTAGGATGAGCCCATTGCATGGTAAGGAGTCTTGACAACCAAAAGAGTTCAGAGAGTCCCTTAAGTAGGCAAGAGAGAATCAGTGCATTTTTACCATAAGTACGTATTTAAAATATTTGGAAGCCATAGCAGCAACAACTGGAATTAGACAAAAAGAACTGTTTGAAGGAAACTGCAGTAATTCAGAGGATGGGGAGGAAGACCCAGATCCGGACCACGGCAGGTCTAATCTGAGAAGTATGAACAGGTGAATCAGTGGGTATTAGGAACTGCTCAAGGCCAGGAAGGACAATGATTAATAAAAAGGGATACAAGAAGACTAAGTTAATCAAGAACTAAATCTACCCAAATTAATTCTAAAAACAGTCAATCTACAGACAGTTGTTGACAGTATTCTCAGTATGCAGCAGAAGAACGTTAACATGGTACCCATTATTTAAAGAATTTAGAAGCCTCTAGGGGTAGGATAAATTAAATAAACGTATTGTTAACCCTATGATATAGGGCTTAGAGTATGTAAAAAACTACCAGTACCACCAACAAAAAACCAAACTTCTTGAAAACTTCAACTGGGCTAAAAATTGCTGTGACTTTAGTCTGGTTTTATGCTAACTGGGCAGTATTTTTAACAATGAAACACTCTCAATGAGTGATTTTATTTAAAAGACTCTGTGTTAATTATTAATTTCTCATCCAGAGTCTATAGAGAGCTTAAACCACATTTGATTCTCTAAATTTACCAGCCAGAACTCTACATACTAGTGTCAATGCAGCTGAATTGGAAAATGCCCTCTGTCTCACTTAATTTAACCTGTTTTAAGAGTTTAGAAAAATATTTATACACCTAGACAAAACCCCAACAATATTTAAGAGTACCATTCATTCTGAAAAAATTGGGATGTTTCAGGACTAGACAGGTTTTGCATATATTAACTAATTTTAGTTTTAAATTTTTTTTTTTTTTTTGCAGTACGCGGGCCTCTCACTGTTGTGGCCTCTCCCGTTGCAGAGCACAGGCTCCGGATGCGCAGGCTCAGAGGCCATGGCTCACGGGCCCAGCCACTCCACGGCATTTGGGATCTTCCCGGACCGGGGCACGAACCTGTGTCCCCTGCATCAGCAGGCGGACTCTCAACCACTGCGCCACCAGGGAAGCCCTAGTTTTAATTTTTTAAAAGCAAGATACTAAACCAAAATTCAGGGGGTTGCTTGTCTCTTTAAATGTGCCAAGGAATCAGGATATCTCCTTACATTTCCTTCCTCAGACTTGTGGGGTTTGGAGTCCTTCCTGTCTAACTATGTATTCTTTGATCTAACTTTTTACTTTGCGTTCCATTAAGGAAAATTCTTCCTATTAGTTTCTCCAAGAAACTTAAGTACTTTATATGCTCCTTTTGGACCACAGGGGCACTATCAGAGCAGTAATTAATGAAGCTGACATATCAGGTGGGAATATATACCAAGGAAAGGCCAATAAAGCATCTTTGAAGATACAGGTTATTGGAAACTGTGCCCAGTGTTCTAATCTTAGCATAAGTTAAATTTAGTTGCATTAATTAGCAGATTTTAATGTCTACTGTCTTAAGCAATGTTTTAAAACCATGGGGATTTGATTCAAATAAGTTCCTGGACTCTCTGAGACCTGACCAAAGGAAGAAAAAAAGTGCTCCCAAAGGTATGAAAAGCACAGACCTCATTAGGCAAGCTTGCAGCCTCGTATCAGCTCTCCGCAGACAATTCAGCCATTTATTTTTTAGTGGTCATCACCCTGAAGCAGTACCTCTTTCACATAATTCACACATTTGACAGGAATATGTAGAAATCATGTCTAAAGTTCACAGCTTAGTTGAAGTAAAAAACTGTTTATTTAAAAGGGCACGTTTGAATAAAGGTTCTGTTGAAATTGCTAACATACATAAATACCTAATGCTAGGAATTTTTTAAAATTCCAGAGTCTTCCCTCATCACAAAGAAAATTTTTATATGTGATTTAAATTTTAAAAATTTTTAAATGAAAAAAAATTTTTTTTTAATTTTTATTGGAGTATAGTTGATTTACAATGTTGTGTTAGTTTCAGTGTACAGCAAAGTGCATCAGATATACATATACATATATCCACTCTTTTTTTAGATTCTTTTCCCACATGGGCCATTACAAAGTTTTGAGTAGAGTTCCCTGTGCTATACAGTAGGTCCTTATTAGTTATCTATTTTATTATTTTTTTCCCTTTATATCATATTTTATTGCATTTTCCTTCACCTAGTCATATTATGGGAAGTAAGAGCCTGTTCTTGTTGTTATCTATTTTATGTATAGTAGTGTGTATATGTTAATCCCAGTGTTCCAATTTATCCTTCCCCCCAAAAATGAAAAGCTTTTAATCACAAAATTTTTAAATGAAAGTTACAAATAATTATAACGAATCTAGATTATTTATTTTCCAATGGGAAATCAGGTAGCATACACACAACCTTGTAACTATTTTGGCATAATGCATGCTGTCACTTTGCTGCCAAAGAGATGGGCTTCTCTAACAGGCCTTGTCCTCAGATCCCTCCTCAAGACCCTGGGCACCATGTGTCTGCAATTGCTGGAAGTGGTCTCTGGATGGCAGTGCTCTTTTTAGTTTGCATCTTGGTCATGAAGATGAAGTTTCTAAGCAAAAGTTGCAGGGGACTCAAAGAATTATCTCTTTCAATAAGTGATGTCTTAGTGTTCTCAACTCCTTAGTAGCTGTGTGGCTTAGAGCAAATCAATGAACTTCTCTGAGCCTCAGTGTCCTCTACATAAGGAGGGTTCT
Source organism: Neophocaena asiaeorientalis asiaeorientalis (assembly GCF_003031525.2). Lineage (NCBI taxonomy): Eukaryota > Metazoa > Chordata > Mammalia > Artiodactyla > Phocoenidae > Neophocaena > Neophocaena asiaeorientalis. The sequence continues at coordinate 6,910,233 of NW_020173108.1, forward strand.
ATTCTAAAGTTGGAATGTAGTCGCAAGGATTAGAGATGATAATGATAACTAACGTAATGTTATTGTTTATTGAAAACCTAATGTGAACAGGCACTGTGTAAGAACTTTACAAGTGATATCCCACTAAGTCCTTCCAAATACCCTATAATGCAGGTATTACTACTCTATTTTTTTGCAGTATGCAGGCCTCTCACTGTTGTGGCCTCTCCCGTTGCGGAGCACAGGCTCCGGATGCGCAGGCTCAGCGGCCATGGCTCACGGGCCCAGCCGCTCCGCGGCATGTGGGATCTTCCCGGACCGGGGCACAAACCCATGTCCCCTGCATCGGCAGGTGGACTCCCAACCACTGCGCCACCAGGGAAGCCCTTACTCTACTTTTAGAGATAAGAGAAGTGAAGTTCAGAATAATCAGGAATGTAGCCTAAGTCCCACAGCAACTCAGTGGTGAACCTGGGGATTTATCATCTTAGCATATAATACTAGTTCCTAGAAAATTGCCTTGTGCATAGTAAATATTGGTAATTTTTAACCTTTTTTATTATTGCTATAACTATTAAATTTTATATAGCTGGTGCCTGAATGACAAAAAATTTTGAATATTATTTCTAAAATGACATAAAATGATACAAAAATCTATTATGATTTAGTTGATCAGATATCTTAATTTTTCCCCAAAGTATATTTGAGAAACGTCAAAGAAAAGATTTGTAAATAAAAGTTTAAGGGCAATTAAATGTGGGGAGTGCTATGTATTTTATTCTTCTCCTGGAGATTCACAGGAAACATTAGCACATTAAAGACTCTGAGATGTCTCGAAGTAAACTCTTCATCTAATTTAACCCAAAGTTTTCAAATGTATTTGTCGAAGAAATTCTTTCTTCACATAATATTTATGAGCATCTCTTGAAATCACTGTTCTGAGGAAAACATTTGGGAGAAATGAATCTATCGAAACTCCTCTTCCAAGTAGAGCCTGTAATGTTTTGACAGGTCTTTTTCTGTCAACTCGACTCCCTGCTGAGATGTGCTGTGGAATGTTAGGGCTGACAATAAAGTCTTTCTGACACTTAACTGTTAAACTTAAGTTTTTCTCAGGCTTTTCTCACAACAGCACAACATTCTTTCTACTTCTCTTCACAATGCAGTCACAGGTGAAATCTCAACCCTTTCCTGAAACTCCTGCTCACGGTATTTCTTAGATCTCCTTATGGACCTTATCTTCTGCACCATTCAATGGCCTTTAAAGTTTCACTGACTCTTATTTAAACCTTATTGCTACCTAATTTGTCATGTGCTTATGACTCCACAATTAAACTGTAAGTTACTTAGTGTCTGGAACTATGCAATGCACTTCTGTGAAGCCCTAAAAGAGCATGAACACAGTGCATCGCTCATTCATTCATTCAACAAATACGCATTGAGCATGTCTCATGGGCCAGGCACTGTTCTAAGTGCTGGGGTATAGCAGGACCCCAGCAAGGCCATCAGTACTCTAGCGGAACTTTTATTGCACTGGGGGAGATGGATAAATAAGTGTTCAAGTGAGCATATAATATAATGTCAGATAAGAATTAGTGGTATGAAGCATAAGGGCGGGCATGTGAAGGAGTAAATGAGGAGAGGTTACATTAGCTTAGAAAGGCCTCTCCAAAGAGGGAATATTTAAGCTGAAATCTGAATAACAGGAAAGACTCAGCCATGCAAAGAGAACGTCAGAAAGAGAAGGTCAGAAAGAAGAGTGTTTTAGATGAGAGGAAAAAGCCAGGGCATAGGTTGGCGGCCGGCTAAATTTGCTAAGTTAGCGGAATAGCAGGAAGGTCAGTGTGGCTGGAGCTTGCAAAAGAAATCAGGGGAATTGCTATGAGATCAACTTAGAGTGGTGGGAACGGGGTAGACTGCGGTAAGGAATTTGGACTTCATTTGAGTTCATATGGAAGCCATGGAGCGCTGTAGGCACAGGAATGACCTAACCATGTTTTCATAATGTTAAAAGACGACTCTGACTGCAGGGTAAAGAATGAAATGTAAGGAGTCAAGGGAGGAATCAGGGAGGCCAGTTACAGGCTCTTTTAGTAGCCAAGGCAAGACATGACGGTGTTAGAAAAGGGTGGTGGCAGGAAAGCCAAGGAAGTGGACGGATTCTGGAAGTACTCTGGCAAAAGAGGCAATGGGACTTGCTGGCTTGAGCAAACTAGTGGATGGTGATATTTCCTAGGTGGGGCTATCTGGGACAGAAACGACCCTGGGAGGAAGGGTAGGGAAGGGAATCAAAAATACTTTTTGGGGCTTCCCTGGTGGCGCAGTGGTTGAGAGTCCGCCTGCTGACGCAGGGGACACAGGTTCGTGCCCCGGTCTGGGAAGATCCCACATGCTGCGGAGTGGCTAGGCCTGTGAGCCATGGCCGCTGAGCCTGCGCGTCTGGAGCCTGTGCTCCGCAACGGGAGAGGCCACAACAGTGAGAGGCCTGCGTACCGCAAAAAAAAAAAAAATACTTTTTGACCATGTTAAGGTTGAGTCGTCTATAAGATATACAGGAATATGTGTCAATTTTACCTAATTCTGAAGCTCAAGGGAAAGGGCAGGGCTAGATACATACATTTGGGAGTCACTGGCACAAAAAAACAGTATTTAAAATCATGAGACCACATGAGATCATCTAGGGAGAAAATGTAACTCCAAGGCACCTCAAAATTTGGAAGTGGTCCAGGAGAAGAGGAGTTAAAAAAAAAGAAAGAGAGGGGGAGGGAGAGAGAGACAGAGAGAGAGGGAAGCCAAAACAGTATGCAGAAACCCAGGAGAATGTCGTGTTGAGAAGTCCAGGAAAATAAACTGCAGCTGAATGAAGGAGTAGTCAGCTGAGCCAATGCCAGAGATCTAGATGAGGACAGAGGAGGAACCACTGGGTCGGACAATGTGAAAGCAGTAAGAGCAGGGTCAGTGGAGTGCTGATGACTGGAGCTGGGAAGAGTGGGCTGAAGGAAGAATGAGAGGTAAGGACAGATAAGCATTCAGTGTAGACAGACTCCTCCAAAAGTTTAACTGTTAAGAGGAGCAGAGAAGTGGGGCAATAGTTAGAAGGCACATGCAGTCAAGAAAAGGTTTCTCCTGACCTCAAGATGTGAGATACTAGAGTTTATCTATACAGAATCAGAAGGAAAGATTGATGATGTAGAAAAGAGAGGGACTGATTGAACACAGAAAGCTTTGTTTAATTATTATAGATTTTTAAATGTATTTGATTCACATTAGACTGAACAGGAAGTTGTTTTCCAACATGAGTGTAATTGTGACAATCTCCAGGAAATAAAACTGAGTGGTAATAATAATAACAATATTAACTTAACTTGCATCTAGGGCTTATAGCTTATCTTGCTATGCTAGGCATCGTTTCATGTGCTTTCCATATATTAGCTTCTTTTTAAAAATTAAAAAAATTTTTTAAATTTTCTTTATTTTTGGCTGTGTTGGGTCTTTGTTGCTGTGCACAGGCTTTCTCTATTTGCGACGACCAGGGGCTACTCTTTGTTGTGGTGCGTGGGCTTCCCATTGAGGTGGCTTCTCTTGTTGTGGAACACTGGCTCCAGGCGCGCAGGCTTCAGTAGTTGTGGCACTCAGGCTCAGTGGTTGTGGCTCACGGGGTCTAGAGCGCAGGCTCAATAGCTGTGGCGCACGGGCTTAGTTGCTCTGCGGCGCGTGGTATCTTCCCGGACCAGGGCTCGAACCCGTGTCCCCTGCATTGGCAGGCGGATTCTTAACCACTGCGTCACCAGGGAAGCCCTATATTAGCTTCTTTATTCCTCCAAATAACAATAATTGTTCTCATGTAATACTTAATGAGGAAACTGAGATACAGAGAGATTAAGTAACTTCTCTAGTGCTGTGTAGGCAGTAAGTGACAGAACCAGGATTCCCACTCACATAAGCTGCCTCTGAAGCCTTAACTACCAGGATAAATTGGTAAATGGTCTTATGTGTGCTGGCATTTCCTCAGTTCATGATACGTTTTACGATTCACCTCCTCTCACCTCTTCTTTCTCTAAGAGTATGTGGTTATAGAAAAGGATAAAAAGGAATTGTTTTTCAACTCTTTCTTTAGTTGGGGCAATCTTATGAGACGGTCAAACCAAGTAGATGTGGGCAGCAATTCCATCAAAATCATTCCTTTCAAGATATTTTATAAACACCACACATTAAAATACAATTTTCAACAGTTAGTATAATTTTTTTTCATACAAGTATTCCTTCTGTAAACACATTTGATACACATTTATATATTACTTTAATGGCTATATGGCATTCTATTGTTGGGACATACCACAGTTTACTTAACCCTTCAAATATATGTGTGTGCTTATGTACTTATAGAAGAAGTCCAAGTTCTTGGCAGAAAAATTAGAAAATACAGCTTAGCAAAAAGAATTCTACTCATCCTTTCATTTAATAAACCAATTCTTAGTGTCCATTTTACATGATGCAACCATTACAAATCATGTTTTCTACTGCTATTTAAAAGCATGAGGAAAATGCAGAGGAAAAACTGCAGGATACAAAATTATATGGAAAGTATGTGAAAAAATATGTGAGAAACAATTAAATCACACATACACACACCACATGAGAAAGAGAGGGAGAAATGTAAACAGTAGTTGTTATTTCTGGGAAGTAAGATATTAAGGATGGTTTTTGTTTTCTTCTGCTTGCCTTTTTTTCCTGATTTTTCTATAATGAACATACACTAATACTCAGAAAAATGTTCGTTCAAAAATTAAATATTTCTACATCTTGCACTAAGAGCATATGAATTACCAGATACCTAATTTGCAGCTAAAATGGAATCCATTAAGATAGCAAGGCATAGGGGATAGGAGGGCATTTTTATTATTTCAATTACTCAATAATAATGCTCCCAATTATTCTACTGCCCAGAACACCATTCAGGGTGTGCATGTCTGTGTGTGTGTGTGTGTGTGTGTGTGTGTGTGTGTGTGTGTGTTCTGTGGGGCAGTACGGAATCATCCAAGCTAATTAGTATGTATTTAACAAATGATGGACAACTAACATGGAGCTTCACTTCTTGCCACTAGATCTACCGAGCGGAGAAAGAAACAGAGAGGGAGATCCAGGAGACATTTCCAAGGAAAAAAAGTTCCCTAAAGTATAGGCAGAAAATTCAGATACTTCCTGTATCCCTTGGTTTAGGCTATCCCTTTAAGATGCATTTTTTCTTTTATACTTTTTATAAACATACTAAAAATATGTATATTTGAGTTCTCAAAAACGTACAATAAACCCCATGTTCCCATCACTCAGCTTCAGTAATTATCAACATTTTTCAGAATTTTCTTTCTAGTTGCTTACCTTGCATTAGTAGGAAACAATAATACTTAGGAACAGGAAAACAGTTTGTAGAAACATTTTTACACATTAAATAAAAAAGAAATGGTTAAAAACCTCACTGTGCCGATCTCAACCAAGCTTTGAAGAAGTCCCTAAAGAGTTTCTGAGGTCTGCTGATTCAATTACCACCTTTCCCATCCAGTTTGCCCTTCCTCCCCAGTAGCTATCTGAGTGCACTATTACACTTGGGAAATGGAAGAACTAAAATAAAGAAAGCAGTAAACCAGGAACTGGGAAGCCACAGGACAGAACTGGGGGATTAGCAAGCGCTCACCCAGAGCAAGTGTGGTCCAGAGGACAGCCTGGGGACAAGCAGGCATCAGGCCGGGCAGGCCAGTCTCACGAAGGTCACGAAGTGGGGACAGGGGTGCATTATGAACTGTCACGGGGCTGTACCTACCCAAACTGTTGTCACTGCTCGTGGGCCAGGAAGCAATTCTGTCCCTCAGCTTCTTCTTTTTACAGGAATTGTCTGACTTCTCAGAAAGGCCTACTTCCTCCTTCCTAATTTCTCTGACGAGCTGCATGCGGCACCTTGTAAAATCCTGAAAGGAAATCTTCCCATTTTCATCAGCGCCCAGCTGGTTCATGATCTCAGCCACAGACTCTTCCATATTCAACTGGCGACAGACCATCGACAAGTCATTTCTACAGAAGGGATTGAACAGAAAAAGGGCTTGTTAGGAGAGACATTTAAGCTAGAGAAAATAGTTAATGAAAAAAAAAGAGTATTTCTTGAATACATCCACACGTAGGAAACCTATTTCCACATTTCTCATTGCTTCTGGAAAAGTGCTAAGTGTGCAAAAAGATCTGTTCCACCTGGGTTATTCTAGAAAGCACTCTATTATTATTTGGAACAATGAGGCAACTTTAAATCCTTTGTTCTCTTTTTTTCTTCCGTGTCCATGCCCTTTCCTCCTTTTCTTTCTTTTGAAATTGACAAAGCACCTGTAGAGGGTAGCATTGTTACCTAACTGTAAGATAAAGTTTCAGAACATAGAAAAGATATTGTTTCCACTCTTGGCAGAGTTGAAAATCTCATCAAATTGTAAAGGAACAACAAAGATTTTAACAAGCTTGACTTTTCAGCTTTCTGGACCAATCAGCTAATTGTAGTACTTCTTTAAAATGTTATTTAATTTCAACTTTCATGACTCAGTGCTCGCCTACCTCTGGTTTTTCCTGATTTTCTTTGAGTATTTTCCACCTTCTCATCAGCAATTAGTAAACCCTAAGCCTTAGGGCAGGGATCAAAATCCCAAAAGTCTTCCAGGTCTAGGACTTAATGTAAACGTGTGAAGTGGGTGGATTTAAGACAAGAGGGGTTTCTGGAGTCTGTGGCTGGACCAGAGAAGTATATTCAGCCTACAGGTTCTCAAGTTAAAGAAAGAGAAAGAAAAAGAATAAAAAAGAAACAAGAACAACACCACTATGCTGGCCAAGAACATTTATCTGGAGGACATCATCTGACCCTGCACATATAAATCTTGTTCTTTTCTCTCTTTCTAAACTCTTTGGGAAAATACTTTGTTCAGATTGCTCCAATTCTAAGTCTCAATAAAGGTAAAAGGATTATGAATTTAAGAGCTGGAAGAGATATTAGGAACTGGGCCATGGTCACAAGAACAGCTAGTTAGTGCTCCTGTCTCAACACACCACCAAACCCAGTCATCTGGAGACCATGACCAATTTGATGTTTGCTGATACCTGAAACCTAACCATGAAAAGACCAACCCTTCTCCAGTCACCCTTCACAAATTCCTTCTAGTCCATGCTAGTATGATTCCCCAAGTTCCCTAGGCTCACAGAATTGTAGATATTTTTAATATCTTCTCATTCACTCCATTTTAACCCTAATTCCCCCCATCCTCGTCCCTAGTATCCAATCTCTAATCAAATTTCTGTTGGTCCTGTCCCTGAAATGCTTCTATATTTACTCTTTATTATGTTTTTCAATACACATAACACTCTCCAAAGCCTTCTTAGTTTATACCAGGTCCATTACATTAGCTTCTTTAGTTGATCACCTTGCTTCCATATGCCATCCATTTTCGTGTTTCATAAAGAATTTTGACACACAGCTACAAGTTTTAGTTTATCTTGTTTGTCTGTCTGTGTATATATGTATAGTATATAATGCTTATGTGTATGTATTTATGCTTTTATTTGTAAGATAGATGGATGGGTAGATAAATAAATATACACATATGGAAGGAAGTATGGTAGATTAAATTAGTCCTAATTTTTCATTTCTCTGTAGAACTGTTATACATCTATACCCTTGCCTTGGCCTTGGGGCCAGGGACACTCATGGTAGGTATGATCCTTCCCATCGTTTTAACTTCAGGCTTGACATCTAACTTAGCCTCTGGGATGTATGTGTTTATCTAGTTAATCCCCTACTGGGCTGTCCCCTTTTTCTTCTGCCATTATTATGAGAAGAACAAACCATGATAGCTATTAACCCTCTAGCCTGGACCCCCAAATGAGCCACTTCAGCTGATCTGCAGACGTGTAGCATAAGAATCACTGCAGCTGACCCAAAGATATGTAATCAAGAATAAATTCTTATTGTTTATGCCAATGAGATTTTGTGATTGTTCCCCAGCAATAGCTAACTGATACATTGGAATAATTTTTTGATCCATTCATATGTTTATTTTTTTACTCTTTGCTGAATACAACCTGTCTGATGTTCAGCTGGATTCATCCCAGACAGGAATGAGTATGATTCCTGTAAAACAGGAATGCAGTACTGTTTATGTACTGCTTACATAACAGTAAAACAGGAATGCAAACAAAAAGAAAGGGCCAATGTTCAGGTTCTACATCTAAAAAAAGAATTTCTTTATCATGTTTTTAGACAATAATCTTAAAAATTAGGCTTGGTGGGAGATAAGTAGGTTTTCTAAATTTCAGAAGTTCACATAACAAGATGTTAACACTAATATTTTCTGAATAGTAGGAATATGGTGTTTTCATTTTCTTATTTTTGCCTATTGTATTTGTAACTTTCTAGAATGTACTATACTACTTTCATAAATTGCTATGTCATTTTATAGGTTTTAAAAATGAGGATAATAATAGCACCTATCTCTTAGGGTTGTTTTGAGGATAAATGAGATGATGCATGTAAAGCACTTAACACAGTTCCTGGCACATATTAAGTACTCAATAAATAGTAGCCATTATTATGATTATTTTATAATTATTGATCATAAATCTTTAACAATGCCCCAGTTTCACGATTAAGTCTTTAGTAATTAAGCACAAACTGCTCAGGGGAAAATAGTGTTTATTGAACTGAACTGACTCCTTCACTAAGTGGAGCAATCTATCTGCAGAGGCTCGCCTTCCTCCCTGCCTGTGGCCCACTTACACTTGGGCGCCCTGGTGAGAAACCCAAGCCTGTCCAAGCTTGAGAAGCCCCATTCCACAAAAAGCAGCTCAAAAAAGGATTTGTGTTCTAGAAATGTCAAATGTCAACTCAGAGGAGAATGCATAATTTTGCATCTTTATTTAAAAAGTGTAGGTCACTGGGCTTCCCTGGTGGTGCAGTGGTTGAGAGTCCGCCTGCCGATGCAGGGGACACGGGTTCGTGCCCCGGTCCAGGAAGATCCCACATGCTGCGGAGCGGCTGGGCCCGTGAGCCATGGTCGCTGAGCCTGTGTGTCCGGAGCCTGTGCTCCGCAACGGGAGAGGCCACAGATCTCATAAAAGGTCAAAAACAAAATACAGTACGTCCTACTAAATTAAGTCAGACAGTAATCTTTAAACAGCGGTGCTAGTTTCTAAAAACTAAGTGAAAGCTAAAGTTTCTCAGTATAGAAACACAGAACTAGCAAGAACAACTAACAAACCTGCAGGGCGAAATGCTACTATCCCCATTTTATAGATGAAGATGTGAAGGCTGAAAGAGTCCCAGAGCTAATATGTGGCAGAGCCAGGAATCTAAACCAAATCAGTCTGATTCCAAAGCTCTTGCCCTTTCCATTCTACCAAACACCGCCTTGGATGTCAATGATACTTAAACTTTGGCCTCTGAACACAAATAAGGACAGCAATAATAGGAACAGCTTGATGATCAACAGTCATTAAGAACAGTACTTTTATCTTAAACCAGAAAGACTACATATATCTATATATGTGCTCCCCGACTATGTTAAATACGGATGAGAATAATACTACATTTTGATATCAACATGAGAAAACAGTTACAAGAGAGAGAAAAAAAATTCCAGGGAGTTCCCTGGCGGTCCAGTGGTTAGGACTCTGTGCTTTTAAGATCCCGTAAGCAAACCGAGTGACACAGCCAAAACACAAAAAAAAATCCCCAAAGCTCTCCTTTACATATAAGAGCAAGCCCAGAGAACTTGATCACAGTTTCACTATCAGCCATTGTGCTAGGGCTGTTTCAAACAGCTCGCAATGATTTACATGCTCCTGTGACTACGCCCCTTTGCATTATGTCTTTGCCTTTCCTCCCATCAACAGATGGAGGCTATTTCCCTGACCTTGAATCTGGGCTGGCCTTGTGACTTGCTTTGACCAGTGGAATGTGGCAGAAATAACTAACATTCTAGGATTCATGAACACATGCCTTATGACACCTTGTAGTTTCCACTTTCAGCTCAAATCCTTCCAGCTTCATGCTGGCCTTGTCGCCCACTCAAGGCCACAAGTGGTCTCTTCCTTCTTCTAGCATTTAGCACCTGTACCATTCATTCAGTGACTGTATACAGCCATGGGACAACTTTTAGGTTGTTTTACTAAACTTTCATTTCTCTTTCTCTTTTTTAAAAAATTATTTTCAGGGCTTCCCTGGTGGCGCAGTGGTTGAGAGTCCGCCTGCCGATGCAGGGGACACGGGTTCGTGTCCCGGTCTGGGAGGATCCCACATGCCGCGGAGCGGCTAGGCCTGTGAGCCATGGCTGCTGAGCCTGCGCATCCGGAGCCCATGCTCCGCAACGGGAGAGGCCACGACAGTGAGAGGCCCGCGTACCGCAAAAAAAAAAAAAATTATTTTCACACACTCAAGTCTTATCTTCCCACCCTGACCACAGGCTCCTGGAAGCCAGTGGCCATGCATCAATCTCCCTTAAGATCCGTTCAGCACCCAGCACATCACCCTGTACACAACAGAACTCCATCACATTTGTTTTGATAGATGGATTTGTAAACTCTCAGGAGTTAAACATGATCATTCTTTTGAAGGGGTTCCCCACTTCATCTGATATCTTCCCACAGTACCTGTCTTTGTATCTTCCCACAGAAGGCAGCAGCACATGGGATGCCCAGTGAGTACGAATGACCAATGGGCACCGTAAAAACAAACAACAACCTTGTAGCCTTAGTGACAGAGCTTGTAGCCTTAGCTGCCGATGCAGGGGACGCGTTCTCCGCACTAGGCCAGGAACATTTCTCAGAGGAAGACATAATGAGCAGTGGTTGTCCAAAACTAATATAGTCCAGTGGAGAACTATTTCAGTAGTAGTAACATCATCATATAAAGCACTGCCTTTAAAATAAAAACCAACAAACTTTTGTATATTATTCCAGAAAATACACCCATTCATCTTAGAAAATGTAGACAAGTAAGAAGAAAATACAAATTACATGCTACCTTTCTACCCGGCAATAACCATAGTGAACATTTTAACTAATTTCACAAAATTATGGTAAATATTTTTTCTCTAAGTTTCCTCTAAATAAATAAATTTCCTCCAAATAAAATTTTCCTTTCATCATTGCTACAACTGCTCTAGAAGGTGTTTCATATTTATTCATATTCATATATGCATGTCTTATCTTCAGAGGATATAACCATGAGGAATAGATTCTGGTTTAGCAGAGGAACTGGTCAAATAAGGTAATATTTGGCTCTGCAGAGAACACCAATCACCAGGCAGCACTGAAGATCAATGCTTCTAGCTCAAAACTGCATGGTTTTACAAAGCATAGCTATTACTTTCTGTATGTAGAAGCCTTTTGGTCTCTTGGCTATTCTTTTTCTTTTAACTTGTAAGGAAATTGAGTAGGAAGTGAAAATTCAATGAAGCTATTCATCATTCAGGGAAATTCACAGCCTAACATCAGGAATAGATAACGGGAAAGATGGGCTTAGGTCTCTCAAGCTCAGATGCAGAGAAAAACACTATTCTTCCCCACAATGATACTAAACCCCAAACCCAGTTGGAATGAGGGCTATGTGAAAGCAATTGTTACTCTGAGGAAGGGTTAGATGCTTCTGTTCACAGCTCTCAACGAACAGACACCTTTGGAACTAATAGGTATGCCAGAAATAGCTGCTTATGAAAGAACTCAAAACAAGTCTATAAGTTCATTTTGCCTCTCTAACTGTTCAATTTGAGTCACACAAAAATGTAATTTAGGGGACTCTAATTTCAGTTCCATAAATATTCAAAGTGTGAAAAATCACAAATAAGTCATTAAAAAACAGGCTTCTGGGCTACGGCTGGTAATTTCTGAGTATAATTGTTGGAGGGAGCAAATGCATTTGCCTTTCACAATTGCTTCTGAGTTTATCTGGTCTAAAGTGAAGACCAAAACAAACAACTAAATAAGCAAATAAACTTATCGTTAAAAGGAGAATAGTTGGTCGATCTGAAGGACTTCAACAGAATTCAGAAAGATAGTAAAGAGATGGGAGAAGCTGGCCAGTATGCTGCATGATGAGAATGAGAACTGGGGCTGCCAACAGTGGGGCTACCTTACCTTTCAGAGCATGGAATAAATAGATGTTCAATGGTTATAAATCAGGATACTTACACAGTGGTATAAGCACATTATGGAAAAAAATCATCAAGAGAACTAAAAGCACAAGTGGTAAAAAACTGTACCTGGGGAGTGAGCTTGGGCATTGAGAGGTGGATGGGGCAGGAGACTTGTGTTTTGTCAAGTGCCCTTCTGTACCATTTTATTTTATTTTACCATGTGCATGAATTATTTTGATAAAAGTAATGTTTTCAGGTTTAAAAGATCAAATAAGTCATTAATTTAATCTGAGCTATAACAGACAAAAGATTAGTATTTAAATATACAACAAATTCCTACAATGTAATAAGAAAAAGATAACAACCCAGTTGAAAAATGGGTAAATGATAAGAACAGAAAATTAACAAAAAATGGCAAAGATGTGGAAATATTCTCAACCTCGATAAACATAAGGAAAATGCAAATTCAAGCAAACAATGGGATACCATTTTAATAGGTATCGGATTGGCAAAAATGTTAGTCTGACAATACCAAATGTTGACAAAGAAGCAGAAACTTTCATGCGGTGTTGGTGGAAAACAAAAACTGGTACCACTTCTTTAGAATGAATTTTGGCAACATCTAAAAAAAATGCACACCCTTCAACCAGAAATATCACTTTTAGTTATATATATTAAAGAAACTTATGCAAGGATGGAAGGAGACATGCACAATATCTGTAAGAGCAAAGATTTGGAAAAAGGTTAGTATTAATAATCATGCTAATAAGAACAGCGAACATGCATCGGATGCTTACTGTGTGCCAGGGCCTGAGCTAGTGGATACGTAAATTGAGGAATCGTCAGCTAATGAAATATGATCAGAGTTTTCAGAGGAAATACATTTGTAATATATCATAATTAATAAATCTCAAAAACAGCAGTGAGTAAAAACCTCAAGAATAACATGAACGACAGGACAGTTTTTATCTAAAGTTTAAAAATATACCAAAAACCACTATAAATTATATATGAATAATAAAAACAAAGTCAGGAAGCAAAAACATCAACCATAAAGTGGTGAGGGAGAGAGGGGAATAGAATTGGGGAGGGGATAAAGGGGTTTTAACATGCATTTACAATGTTATATTAAAAAATCATAGGCAGGGCTTCCCTGGTGGCGCAGTGGTTGGGAGTCCGCCTGCCGATGCAGGGGACGCGAGTTCGTGCCCCGGTCCGGGGGGATCCCACATGCCGCGGAGCGGCTGGGTCCGTGAGACATGGCCGCTGGGCCTGCGCGTCCGGGGCCTGTGCTCCGCAACGGGGGAGGCCACGGCAGTGAAAGGCCCGCGTACCACAAAAAAAAAAAAACAAAACAAAAAA
>NW_020173108.1:6923928-6953028 GCF_003031525.2 Neophocaena asiaeorientalis asiaeorientalis
GCCCCCCGCACCCAAAAAAAAAAAAAAAAAAAAAAAAAAATCATAGGCAAATATGACACAATGTCTACATCTTTTCAATCTGGGTATGGATACATGTGTGTTTACTATACACTTTGTAGTTTTCAATATTTAAAATCTGTCTTAATAAAAAAAAATCTAATGCATGAAAGGCAACTTAAAACAAATTTGGCCTGAGGTCACAGTTGAAGGATAAAACATTTAAAATGAGCAATGTCATTCATATCAGTAAGCACTTGTAGGACATGTCTCGTGGAGTTGATCAAATTAGATGATCCAAAATGACATTGTTCATCCTTACAGGCTATAGAGCACCTGATTATTCTCCTGGTATGATTTTCTAAAAGTAGAATTACTCATTGTTAAACAGTCTAATCTCTCAATACAGTTTTTCAAACATCCCTCGAGAAACATCCACCAATTTTTAGCCCCACCAGCAGTGTTTCAGCTACCCCCACTTGTTTTACATACTTTTCTGGAGAGCAGAATCAAATTCCCCATCTCTATGGTCTCACTTTCTTTTCTGTGAAGGCATTTATACCACACATTCCCAGAGACACATTTCTTTCCTTCTCTTCAGCACTCAGTACTGACGTCTGCCTTTTCCTTGAATCTCCTTCATTAGCCTGTGTAACAACCCTGTCTTCTAGTTTCCCACCTCTACATGACTACTCCTTCATAGTTCTTGTCCTTAAATATCCATGTTACCCAAGGCCTTGTCCTTTCTATTTTCCCACTTTATAGACGCTCTATAGCTGATCTAATCTAAATTTAGGGCTTTATCTATCACTAGGAACATTGACTTCCAAATCTCCCTCTCCAGTTAAGTAGTAATCCGTTTTGACTATATAGCTACACTTCAGTGTCATACATTTATCTTGAACTCAAAGTCCTAAACTGAATTCATCATTTTGTATCCCTTTACAAGTTGACTCCTCCTCTCTACATAAATTACACCACTGGTCACCCACAGCAGAAGTCTAGAAATTTTCTAAGTTGCTTCCTTCTCATTTATTCCCCCTGCTATCAGTCACCCAAAATAGTGTCTGTTGTTCTAAATGGCTCTCATATCCATCCCATCCTGATCATTCTTATCACCCTCATCGTTTTCCACTTGAATTACTATAATGGTCTCCTACTGGCTCTCCCTCTTTCCAACTGGTAGGCGACATGTTATTTTTACCTGCTTAAAATCCTTTCTTTGTGCCCTTCAAGACTTTCAGCTTCATACCCATGTTTCTCACTTCATAGCTAAGGCCCTATCTTTCTAGCCTCACTCTCCTGCTAAAGTAGGCAACCTGCATCCTAGCCCACTGAATTTCTTTTAGGTTCCATAAGAGGCATTGTTGTTTTACATGCCCATACTTTGTATATATTTAGCCCTCTGCTTGGAAAATCCTCTCTTTACCTTTCTCCAAACGCCAGCCCATGCTTGTAATTCACTTGAATAGCATCTCCTTCAGAAATCTTCCCTAAACATCTCAGGTAACTCCCAGTTTAATTTGATGCCCCTTCCCTGTGTTACTAAGTCACCTGTGCTTGCTTTGATCACTTACCCCACTGTACAGTAATTATTGATTTATTTTTTTCTTTCTTCTACCAGACCAGAGACTGGTAACTAAAACCTACAACCAAATCCAGACCATTGCCTGCTTTTGTAAGTCAAGTTTATTGAAACCCGGCATACCCATTTGTCTATGGTTACTTTCTCACTACAACAGTTGAGTTGAATACTTGTGACAGAGTATATGGCCCATAAAACCAAAAATCTTTACTATATGGCCTTTTATTTAAAAGAAGTTGCAAACTTCTGTACTAGACTGTAAATTCTTAGAGGAGAGGGTTCATTCTTTGTTCATCTTTGAATCCCTAACACCTGGCATACAAATAGCTGTTAAATAAATAAGTGGGTAAATAAAATGTTAGATTTGAGGTAAAAGAGGTGGGGAGAGAAGTTAATGAGGACCTTCAACCCCATTTCTTCTTTGCTTTTTGCATACCCCAATTTATAATCACAAATGAAAACAAAACAAGTTGATATCACTAGGGTTTTTTTTTTAAGATTTTTTTGATGTGGACCATTTTTAAAGTCTTTATTGAATTTGTTCCAATATTGCTTCTGTGTTATGTTTTGTTTTTTTGGCCTCGAGGCATGTGGGATTCCAGCTCCCTGACCAGGGATTGAGCCCACACCCCCTGCACTGGAAGGCGAAGTCCCAACCACCCGACTGCCAGGGACATCCCCATATCATAAGGTCTTAAAATATCTTCTAGTAATTTAAGCCTTCTGTGCTAGTGGTACTCAACTCTGACAGCATATGATGTTCACCTGGGGTGATTAAAACATATTGATGCTCAGGCTCCATTGCTGACAAACTAAATCAGGGTGGGGGGGAGGGGGCAGCATCGATATTTGTTAGAAGGCTTCCTAAGTGATTCAGAGTAGAACTTCTACACCAACAGTCTGAAGGGACGAGAGCTTTGAGGCAACTCAGAAATCTTAATTTAAAACCAACCAACCAAAGAAACACACTAGATGTTGATAAGTTATATACTAGTAAGGTGAAAAGAAAGAGATATTTTAGAAAAGTTATCTACAGAGGCGGAAACAAAATGATTCCTCCTCTAGCATTTAAGCTCCATGAGGATGGAGCATTTTGTCTCTTCTGTTCACTCTTGTATTCCCGATACCAAAAACAGTACCTGGCACGAAACACGCGATCAGTAGACAAATGATGAATGTATGAATAAGTTTTTCATTTGCTTTCAGTCAGCCAGAAGCCCCAGAAATACTCCAGTTAATTGAAATTTTATACACAAAGAAGGCAAATTAGCAAACATAATCTTCAGTTAATCAACAGACAACATTTTTTTAGGGGCATAAACATTACCTTCTACAATTTAAAAGAGTGTTTTGATTTTAAAAAGGGAAAACAAAGAGACACTGCTGTGGGTAAATGCAGCCCAGCCTCTAAAAAAATTCAATATTTACTTTTAAAAAGGTTAGCTGTCATCTGCAAACTCATGGGAAGAGAACATGAAAAGCCATGAAGGAAAGATAAAATTGGTGACATTACCTAAGCAAACCAAATGCCATACGACATGCATCCTAAGCAATTAACAGAAATCGTCTTGGACCTTCGCTCTTAAAGCACTAAGCACGCTAGCCCAGGGAAGAATATCTGAGGCTGGCTAATTCTGTTTCCTTGTTTCTTCTTTCTCTTTCTCATAAAACACAGTACTAGAAATTATAAAGCTGTTGGCCTAATTTTTATATCTGAAAAAAATGCTTTTGGTTGAGGTTACCAACTTGAAAAAATACAGAAGAACAGGAAAGACGAAAGTCAAGATTGAAAGAAGACACACTGTGTCATCGAATTTATATTATAAAGATTTTCCTCTTGAAATTTCACTCCTAAAGGAATATCTGAGGTATAAGCTCTTTGGAAAGCCAGAATTTCCCATTACCAACTTTCTCAATATTGTCTATGTTGAAACCTATTTTAACTCCTGTGAATCAATATTTACCGTCGAGTTGCGCTGTTCAAAATGGTAGTCAATACACACAGGTGGCTATTGAAGTTTACACTGAAATTAAAATTAAATATGATTAAAAATTCATTTCCTCAGTTATACTAGCTCAATAGCCACACGTGGCTAGCGGCTACCACACTGCACAGAACAGTCATAGAACACTTCCATCATCACAGAAAGTCCCATGGGATAGCACTGGGAAAATAAAATAAAGAACAATACCCTCAAAGGCTTCGGGCAATAGTATCAGTCAAGCAAGGAAATTGTTACAAATGTCAGTTATTATTTCTAGGTAAAGAAGGAATGACAAAACTGATATATAAAAAGTCTGAATATAGAAAAGCCATTATGTCATAGAACTGTTAGTTGTCTTTGCAGTTGATTTTCGAGTTTGGGGTTCACTCATTCACAGGATACACAAATATCCTCACTTTTTGATTAAGGAAATCTGACCAGATTCAAAATCATGTGCAAGACACTACCCACCGACGAAAAAAACATAGGTTGAAAGATTTATCAGACTTTAGAAGGCAGGTGGAGGGATGCATATATTCCCTAGAGGAAGCACTGGCTTTGTCTTCTTAGATTTAAGTTAGCGTAATAGTAATTCTTTCTGATGTTTAGCCTGAACTTCCTGAGAGCGTGTAATAATGAATAGCCAAGATTAATCAATGATATGATGGTTTCCCCTTCTCCAGGTGAAACGTCAAGAGTGACTAAAAGCCAGTACTCCAGAAGAAAGCATCTACAAGCAAGTAAAATACTACTTTTACATATTTTTTAAAAGCTCTTTTATTCTATAATTCTTTTACATATGACTCCTAATACTCTTACTCTTCATTCTTTTGGCAATCTCTCCATTTGGCGTTTCCCACTGATAGTCCAGTGGGAGAAAATATTTAATGTGTTTGCCCTTGGAGTATTATTTTAATCAGTAGGTTAACATTCTTTATTAAGCAAGATTCAGCCTACCTTCACAGTGATTTGTAAAAGCTTCTTAAAAGACGTTTCTGCCATTCCTGGGGAAAAATACTCATTCAGAGTACCTATGATTCAGGGGCTGTGCTAGGTGCTTTAGAAATCTTATTTCATTTAAGCCTCATAATAACTTTAAGAGATATTATCCCCATTTTACAGGATCTATCAGTTCTGTGTAAAAGGGAGCTTGTCCCAAGTTCCTGGCACCATACTTGGTCCATCACAGGTACTTCAACAAGTTGGTGGATGCATGAATGAACAGAAGGTAGCTCTTCTCTCATCTCAGTGACAGACACAGAACCTTGTAGTGAGCACTCAGAAAATCCTTACCAATTGAATATACTAACAGTAATGGTCAGTATGACAGTTAAGTGATTCTTAATATGTAGATGTTCCTGCAAAAGCCCACTAAAGCTAAGCAATTGACTCTCGATCCAAAAACTACGTAAGGCAGTCAGGTCTGAAAGATACAGACAGAGAAGATACACAGAAAAGGCTGATAGATATAAGTCTGGGGGCAATAAAAGAATTTGGTAAGTGTGCCACTTTTATAAAAACTTATTTATAAGTGTATATTAACAACATCTCAAGAACAGTTATCCTTTCAGATCACACTTTCATGAGAAAATTACAGCACACATAACACCATTATTATAAAAAGACAACTGCACCCAAATTTTTTCATCAAGGCAAAAGATTTATATTACAACACGTATTTAACATATAAAAGACACACAACCTGCTGTGAATGATAAACTTATAATTATATTTATTTTTTCCATTGTAGAAAAGGAATACCTAAATGTGATAATAGGAGATAAAGCAAAAATTTTCACCAAGTGCTCTTAAATTGAATCACCAAGGCTAACACATTTTTAGGCTAGGCTCCAAATGCAC
Source organism: Neophocaena asiaeorientalis asiaeorientalis (assembly GCF_003031525.2). Lineage (NCBI taxonomy): Eukaryota > Metazoa > Chordata > Mammalia > Artiodactyla > Phocoenidae > Neophocaena > Neophocaena asiaeorientalis. Next base: position 6,929,356 of record NW_020173108.1, read on the forward strand.
CCTTAACCCCTGGCAAATGGAAGTGACCCACCCACAGGGTCTGTCACCATGAGACTGAGGCTCAGCCACCCCGGAGGCCTCCCACGCACCCCTATTCTTTTCAGTCCTCTGTCCCATGGTCTCATTCTCTCTCTCATCTAACATCCCTCAGTTCTTCTTGCTTCACGTGTCATGGGGACATGTACGTCTGGCATCCTAACTTCCATCGACTCTGCTCACACCCAGGGAAGGCTTGTCGCATCCACACTCAGAATAGGAGATGTTGTCAATATTTATTCTGGCTCCTTGAGTCTTCCTTTGGCCAGGATAGAAGCCCAAACCTCTTTCTAAGGGGCTTGCTGTGGGGCTTGCAAATTTCCCCCGATTTTATTATGTATATACTCTCCACCAGCACTTAAAAACATTCAGCACACAGAGATTTTTTTTTCTCAGTGCAAAGCCACTGTGTTAAAATTGTCCTAAATATCTTCCAGAGTACTTTAGTTTTAGAAAATGACAGTAAAGGAAAAGTAATATGGGAGGAAATGCTACTGACATTTTTCTTTGAAGGATAAAAAAAATTGCAGGATTCTTTTCACGAATAACTTTCTTATTCAACTCACTCTCTCAGATTCTAATTAAAATATCATGTGAAAAGCCAAAGCCTTGTAATCTGATCACAGAAATGAGAAGGGAAAGATTTAATCCCAGTATATGCAGCAGCCTGAGGCAAGAAATCTTGTCACTGTGCCTCATTCCCTCACGTCTTACATGGGGATGTCACACTTGTCCCACTATGAAAACAAGCCAGGCCAATGATGTTTAGAGCACTGCATCTGCCTTACAGGCTAGAGAGTCATCAACATTTGAAGAATTTTCTAGATTACTTTACAAAATCTAAACTGTAATAGATTGGTATTTTATAGAATAAAATGAGTTTTCAGAAAAAAATTTGCAAAAGATATAGAAAAATACAAGCTCAATTTTTTAAACTTAGGTTCAATTCTGTCATATTGGTTTGAAAGTTTCTGAACACGTATTTCCAATTCCTATGCTTACCTTGTTGCAGTCAGGTATGAAAAGCACCACTCTGTGGGCCATTCTTGGAGCAGTTCTGTTTTCTGGATATCATGATGTGACTAAAGCAATCCCTGACTCCATAAACGAGAGACCAACATGGAATGAATGGTACCAAACAGCAGCAACGCCACTATCCTTGGTAGCTCACCACCTTTGTTTACCTGGACTTATCATTCTAAGGAACGTAAGTACACACTGTGATAACGTTTAACTCTATGTTCAGTCTTAGTGAACACTGGACTGGGAAATCACCTACAGAAATGCCATCATAGTTTATAAATGTATTTAAATTAAAATATATTTATATTTTAAAATACAATATATAAATATAAAAATATATTTCTATAAATATATAAATGCATTTATAAATATAAATATATTTAAGTCAAAATAAATTTAAAGCTAAGTTTTTGAAAAAAAAATCTCTCAACTAACCACAGTATCATATCACAGTAAGCATTGTGAGCTAGGTGCTTTACGTAATTGAACAGAAAGGGTTCTTTATGGGTTTTTTTTGTTTGTTTGTTTGTTTTTGCAGTACGCGGGCCTCTCACTGCTGTGGCCTCTCCCGTTGCGGAGCCCAGGCTCCGGACGCGCAGGCCCAGCCTCTCCGCGGCATGTGGGATCTTCCTGGACCGGGGCACGAACCCGTGTCCCCTGAATCGGCAGGCAGACTCTCAACCACTGCGCCACCAGGGAAGCCCCGTTCTTTATGTTTTAGAAGTTTGGAATACAGACTACAACACAGATTACAAAATAGTAAGCACGGGGAGAAAGATCTGTAGATATAAAAATCAAAGGGAGCTCGCTCTGCTTTGTGCCTGAACCTGTTGTGTTATGATGGTGGCTTAGGGAGAGGTGGTAAAGTTCCAACAGAAGCCATAAAAAGCTGTTTGGATAAGAAGGAGAAGAGGAAATGAAGGAGAGGAACCAGAATAGGGAAGGAAGCCAAGCCGCAGAGGGAGAGGGCTTCGCACACCCGCCCCCAACGGTGTCCCAGGGAGAGCGGGGCGGGGATCCAGACCCAGGAGAGCTTGTGACATGGGGCTAGCAGAGAGGGCTCAGGGGTATAGTGATAACCATAAGACATCACCAACACTCTAGCGTTAAAGGTCAAAACTTCAGTGTTTCTCTCTTTGAGGGTGGGAAGATTGGAAATCATCTAAATATTCACCAGTGGCGGTCTGGTAAATAAATTATGGTCAAGCTATACAATGCAATGAATACTAAACAAACTTTAAGAAGAATAAGGCAGCTATGTATCATGATGGCACAATTTCCGAAATAGGTCAAGTTAAAAAAAGGCAGGTGAAGAGCAGTGAATAAGTTATATGACCATATGTATAAAAGCAGAAGTAGAAGGTGTCCTTATACACTTGATATGCACAGATTATCTCTGGAATGACACCTGAGGAACTGTTACCCAGGACTGCCTCCAGAACAGGGACTGTGTCTGGAGGACAGAGATGAGATAGAAATTTACCCTGCCTTCCACCTTTTTGGGCACATTGTGAATTTTGATTCACGTACACATATAAGGTTTTTTTAAAAAAGCTACATACCAGGTCTTCAGAATCCTGGTATCTAAAGAGCAGTGGTAGAGAAAAGTGAGCCAGGAGTTTAGCTTTGTCACCCAGTGTCCCACCAAGAGGAAAACCAGAGGCCTCCATATCGTGTATCAGCTTACAGGTTATTCCAGTTATTATCTTAAGATTTTTTAGTAGCCTGCAGTTCACATTTGGCCTTGACAACAGTTCATTTCCATTGTCCAAAACTCGTTGGTAAATCTTCAGTAGGTAACTTATGTAACAAAGACATCACTCTACAAGATATTAAAACAAGACTTAATTACCCGGTAGTTGGAGAGAATTTGAATTCTTTTCACTTTCCAAACTTTGTAAGGATAGAAAAATGCTCAAAATCTACCAGGCAAAGTGATTTGGGGAATATGAGTCATACGATATATACTGTGGTTTTTGCAAAGCAAAAAAATTAATAAATGACATTATTTTAAGTATTTAGCTTACATCTGCATGACTATATTTTCCTTTTGACCATTAGTGTATGATTTTCAGTGAAGGGTGTCATTTTTCTTCTGAAGATTTAGAAAATCAAGATGCTCTCTATGGTCCATCCCTCTTCTAAAGAAATATAGACAATTCAAGGGCTAATTACTCCAAACCAGTGTATAAATTAAAAGTACACAAGTTCATCTTAGAAATTACAACCAGGAAAAAAACATTTACACTTGTTAAAAGCCTTACTTCTTGCCTACTCTATCTAATGTGCAATTTCTTCATCCTGCAAAATTATGGTGAAGTTAAACACAAACGGTACTTTCTAAGTTAATTACAGATACATCTTCTTCCCTGCAATTTACATCTTAGAATCCAGCTCTGTGCTGTTTTATTTCCTTCACGTGTCATGGGGAATGAAGGAAAGGAGTTGTCAGCTAAAATTGTCTTGCATGTGGATATTTACTTTTACCCAAAAAAGCTGCCATAAAAGCGTCCTTCTAGGGGACAGTGAAAATGCAACTTGCAGATAAAATTGTTAAACAATTGCGCGTTACATCTAAATCATCACGATAATTCTTACCAACTGAAATTTGGTAATTTTAAAGAAAAATAAGAATCATGTGCTCCTCACTCACTCCCAGCCCACTCCAGTACTAAGGACAATTTATATATCAGATCACGAGGACAGGGATGTTTAGGTGGTCTCTGTCCCTTCCCCAACATGTAGACCAGAGGGTTCACACATGGCAGACACTTAATAAATGTCACCTGAATAAGTGACTTTTTAATATATTCAGCAGGTTTTTTGTTTTAAGAGAAAATATTTAATACATACACCTTGATCCCAGAATATACTGAGAATTCTTATACATCAATAAAAACATAATAATAAAAAAAACAGTACAAAACTGAGCAAAAGATGAACTGGCATAGAAAACAGAGGATATCCAAATGGATAGGAATATGAATATAAGCTCAATCCCATAAGTAATCAGCAAAATTCAAATTAAAATTGTCAAGGGATTACCAATAGAATGTCTCATATTGAAAATAGCTACATATCCAAGTGTGGGGAGGAGGTGGAACACATAGAACTCTTTATGCAGTGCTAGAAATTAACATGCTGGAACACTATCTACCAGCATTTACTAAAGCTAACATATGCATAGATTGTGGCCTAGAAATCCCACCTTAGTTATAAAGCCATCTGAAACATATGATATGTTCTTCAGAAAACAAGTTCAAGAATGTCCCTGCACATACCAAAAACTAAACAACTCTTATTTTTTGTCAACAAGACAGTGGATAAAGAAATTGTGCTATACTCACACAATGAAATTAAGCCATGGAAATGAATAAACTGCAACTACATGTACAAACATAGATTATTTGGTGCTATGGATTCCACATGAAATTTTCTTTCCATTGTATTATTTTGTGATAATAAATAAAGCATATGCTAATTATAAAAATTTGTTTGGGGCTTCCCTGGTGGCCCAGTGGTTGAGAGTCCGCCTGCCGACACAGGGGACACGGTTCGTGCCCCGGTTCGGGAAGATCCCACATGCCGTGGAGCAGCTGGGCCCGTGAGCCATGGCCGCCGAGCCTGCGCATCTGGAGCCTGTGCTCCGCAACGGGAGAGGCCACAACAGTGAGAGGCCCGCGTACCGCAGAAAAAAAAAAAAAAGAATTTGTTTATAATATATAGGACATAATAAAAGCAAATAAAAATTATCTATATTTTTGGTAGTATATAATGATCGTATGTCCTGTTACAAACATGTACATTATTACAGACACTGCTCCAGGTATATATATACATAGATAGATAGATAGATAGATCAACACTTGCTTATATATGTTTATATAATGGTATTTATTTCTCAAATTGCATATCTGTGTCTATCTCTCCATATCTTCCCCCTAAATGGGATCATGCTGAACGTACTGTTTTGTAACCTGTGTATTCATGTAGCCAAAAAATCATAAACATCTTTCCATGATAATAAGTCAGGCTCTGCGTATATTTTAATACTAACAAGGTATCCACTGTATAGCTACAGCATAATATGTTTTAAAAGTCTATTTATTTGTTTTTATCCATCATTTTTCTCTTATAAGCACTTGTCTGACTACTTCCTTAGGTTAAAGGTAGAATTGCTGGGTCAAAAAAAGCATGCTCAGAAAAGACTTTCACACATGTTAAACAGCCCTATAGAAAGGCTGAATCAATCTTACTTTTACCGGTATGTATTAGTCTTCCTTTTTTTTCACACCGACACCAACACTGGCTATTCTCTTATTTAAAAATATTTTCCAAAACAAAAGGAAAAAATAGTATCTTGGTTCTTCATCCATTAAAGTTGACCAAGATCAAATTTTTGATAACACTTTTGGTGAGAGTATGGGGTAACAGCAGCTCTCTGGAGTATAGCCATAAATTGCTTCAATCTCCAAGGAGAAAGTTTGGCCACATCTATAAAACTAAAAATAAATACACTCCTGACCTGGCAATTCCACTCTTAGGGAACTACCATATTGATACATTCCCATATATGTCAAATGACCTATGTATAAGGATTTTATTGCAGCATTATTTTATAAAGGCAAATGATAGGAAATAATTGAAATGTATATCAATAGAGGACTGGTAAAATGAATGGTGGTACATCCACATAATGAAATACTAGGCAATTGTTAAAAAGAACAAGGTCCCAACTTTTCTGTATGCTTAAAATTTTTTATTTAAAAAAATGTTAGGGGGATAAAGAATGAGGCAGATATATATATGTATCCATGTGTAAAAAATTACAAGAATAACGGTTATGTGAAAAAAGCAAGGTGTAGAAGATTGTGTGTAATATTATGTATGTAAGTATGTTATACATATATACACAGATGTATATGTGTAGGCATGTATATGTATACACACACCCACGTTCACGGACAACCATTAAAGCAGTCCATAAAAAACTGGTAACGGAATTCTCTGGTGGTCCAGTGTTTAGGACTCGGCACTTTCTCTGCCAGGGCCCGGGGCCTGGGTTCAATCCCTAGCTGGGGAACTAAGACCCTGCAAGTCGAGCTGCGCGGCCAAAAAAAGAAAAAACCAAACTGGTAATGGTGTTTGCTTTTGAGAAGGAGTATGGAGTGGCTGGAGAAGAGCATGGGAGGAGAGAAATATACTTTTCATTGTATATAATTCTGTATTCCAGAATTTTGTACCATGTTCATATATTACCTGTTCAATAATAAACAATTTATGTCTCATTTTAGTTTACATTTCTCAACAACTAGAGGTTTGAACAAATTTTTTTTTTACCTATTGCCTATTTGTATTTCTTCTCTTATGAATTACCTTTTCATGCTCTTGCCTAAGATATATCTTTCTAAAAACTCCTATAATAGTCTTAAAATCCACAAGCATTTTGGGCAAACCTATTCATAAAGCAGAACTGCTTGTTACTATGCTAGCAGTGGCCATGCTTTCATTTAGGGAAAAGCTGCTACAGCTTATACCATTATTGCTTTAGCAATCGATGACTTCCCTTGGCACCAGTGCAGCAAGGGAGGTCCACTGAGGCACAAAACAGCTTCTGCATTTGAAAAGCCACAACCATGATAAGCCTTGGAGAGAAAGAATTTTCATCTTGGGGATCTAAAAGCCAATAATCATTAGTGTACATTTTTCTAGGTTTATGATGTCTATGCGTAATGGACAACATTACAATGTCATATGAAGGTGAAAAGAAGAAATAAATCTTCCTAGTGTCATTTAAAAAGGAGAGTAGACTCATATATTACAGAAGTGGGACGGCAATTGCATGCTTCTTTTGTGGTCATTTTTCCCCTCGTGTATTTTTTCAGGTACAGAATTTGAAACTACATGGTGGTTCTGTCTAAGGCTTTCTTCTTTTTTCCTTTCTGTTTGATATAGGTTCAGGTATGATCTCAGTTTTCAAATACAGTAGGACAAACTAGAAGGAATAGTCATAGGTAAACCTTTCCAAGGAGTCGGAGGACCCAGTCTAGCAGCACTTTCCTAATGTTCTGTCAACCTCCAGCCATGTGAAGTGTCTTCACTGATTTAAACCTCGGTCTGGCCACGTGAAAAGGGAATTTAACATATCCATCTCAGAAGCACATTGTGAGGATTAAATAAAATAATGTATATAAAGCTCTGAGCACATTGCCTCACACAAGGAAAGCAGCTAACAAGTTGTGACGTGATCATCATCATCAAGAAGATGAACACAGAATGTGGCCATTTATCAAAGGTGAAGGCAGAATAGACCATAAACCACAAATGAATATACATACAGCAGTTCTGGGAATATGAGAGTCTTTAAGTATTTCCTGACAAGCTGCAGACAAACAGAACAAAACAAAAATCAGCGACTTGCACGCTACCTCAAGCAGCACCTCTTCCTTGTCATTTCTCTCACAGAACATCACAACTGGCACAACCTACCAGAGAGGGACACATATTTGGAGAGAACCAAACAATAAAGGACGTAAGGGTAAGAGCCTAGCAGAGATGAATTCACTGGAAAACAGTTTGGCGGTTCCTCAAAATTTCAACGTAGAATTACCATATGACCCAGCAGGTCCACTCTAGGTATTTATCCCGAAAAATTACCTGATAGGTATGGGGTTTCTTTTGGGGGTGACAGAAATGTTCTGCTATTAGACAGTGGTGATGGTTGCACAACGTAGTGAATACATTAGAAACCGCTGGCTTGTACGCTTTAAAATGGCAAAGTGTATGGTATGCAAATTATATCCCAATTGAAAAAAAAGAAATGAATACACTGATGGTGCCAAAGATTGCCCATATTTAAGATTAATATTGTAATCTTGAAGGATGATTTTATGTTGTCCATGGAAAAAAAAAAAAGCAAATGCTACAACACAGCACTAAAAGCAAGTGAGACATGAACTGGGAACAGTTCAAATAAAGAAAAGGAAAAAAGAAATCTGATAGGACTATTTACAAAGTCTCTGTTATGTGGAGATTACACCAAACAACCCAGGAAAAATATTTTTGCCTTCTCCCTTGAGCAGCTTCGTGAAGTCTTTCAGTTTACTTAAAGGGCTAACACTTCAAGCAAGGATCATCTTTGTGAAGCAAACTTTAATATATAAACCTGTCAGCAATTCTTTTTCCCTCAGAGACATTACACTAAAGGGTCCCCAAACCAGAGTTTGGGACAAAAACTAAGAATCAGTATGACAGTATGCCCAGGGGTGCGCCTTCCCCTACACAATATGTTTGTGACTATGAAGAGGAATCATTCTGTTTTTAAAATATAAGCAGTTTTTTCATGACAATGATAGCTATGAAGGACAGCAACACTACTATTTTCTTTTTTGTTTTTGAATTGGAGTATAGTTGCTTTACACTGCTGTGTCAGTTTCTGCTGTATAGCAAAGTGAATCAGCCACACGTATACATATATCCCCTCTTTTTTGGGTTTCCTTCCCATTTAGGTCACCACAGAGCACTGAGTAGAGTTCCCTGTGCTATACAGCAGGTTCTCATTAGCTATCTATTCTATACATAGTAGTGTGTATATGTCAATTCCAATCTCCCAATTCATCCCACCACCCCCTTTTCCCCCTTGGTATCCATACATTTATTCTCTATGTCTGTATCTCTATTTCTGCTTTGCAAATAAGATCACCTGTACCATTTTATTAGATTCCACATACACGTGTTAATATACGATATTTGTTTTTCTCGTTCTAGCTTACTTCACTTTGTATGGCAGTCTCTATAAGCAGTTTTTTTCATGACAGTGATAGCTATGAAAGACAGCAGCAATACTATTTTCTATTATACCTTCTACATTGATTTTTTCCCCTGCTTAACTGCTTTTCCAGGGATATATCAGTCAATTTGTTTTTTTAACTCGTTGGAATCAACTGATTGCAAGCCCTTAAAGTTAAATCTAACACATTTAAATCTCCTAAAAATACTTACTTACTTTATACTATAAGCCAGTAACTTGAACTTCGCAAGGATCTACAACTAGTAGAAATTTCGTAAAGTAATTTTAAGTATGATTTTTTCCTTCTGGATTTTCCTGCAATAATTATTTCAACAAACTGCCCTAGAGCTATTGCTCAGGGAAAACACTAACTTTTACTCTAACTTCACAACAGTACTAACTGGTCAGTGAAATAACCTATGATATGGGTCAATCATCTCTTATTCACACATATTGAGTTTCCTAGGCAATATGATTCTAACTGGGTATCAGTAATTTTTAATCCCCATCTGTTAATTATAAAAGTTTACCTTTTCCAAGCTCATATATACAAGACCCTGTGGCTCAGTTGGGTCAGATTCTATAATAAATACATTGCAAGAAAGACCCAGATCTTTTTCCTGTGACTCTGTCTGCCAGTCTTCATTTCATTTTCTTCTGCTTAATAAACATCCAAGTAGCTAATGTATAACTTTGGATCTAGCTAACTGACTCCTTCCCCATTCCCTTTGTCAGTTAATTTCTACTTTTACTCAATTCCAAACAATTTTTCTGGCTATAGGGGTATGTTGGTGAATGTTTAGCAATGGGCTCTCTGGGGGAAAGAAGTCCAGATCTGGAGCATCTGCTAATTTCCATAGTATAAATACTTCTGTCACTGCTGATTTTAAACTATCAATGTCATATCACTGAATGTGAATTTGGGAGAGATGTGCAGTAGCACACCGTGATATAGTTTTCTCACCAGAGAGATTCAAGGGACATAAATAACCTCAAGAATACAGCTAATAGTAAATAATCAGGAAGTGATGAGTTTTGAGTGTTTACTACCTCTGTTGTTAACGTAATTTACTTAATTGTAAGCTATGTGATTTGATTTTTAACAATGGTCATGTTTAACAATGGCCTCACAAAATTCCTGAAAAATTAGCAATTGTTTTTTATAAGCCAGTATGAGCCAGGTCCAGCACACCACTGGTTACACATTGCCATCAGTATGTTGTGACAAGGTCAGGTGCGACCCAGCTAACTGCAGAGGACCTGGACCACCTGAGGAGTGTTAGGTGCACCTGGATGAGCCCAGTGGGGATGCATAAGGATGGAAGCGGCAGATTGCGCTAAGAAAATCTGACATGTCACTGTAGACAAGTAGTATCAGTGGGTCCTATACAAAATAACTAGAATGAACGACAGAGACTTCCAGTTAAAGGTGGTGGATTTAATATGCTCATTTATCTTAACTTGTTTCCCTTCGATCCTTCCTGAAACCACTCTAAAAAGATAACAGAATAAAAAAGAGCATAAAACTATGGTCGATCCTCATTATTTGCAGATTCTGTATTTGTGAACTTGACTACTCTCTAAAACTTATTTCTAAACCCAAAAAGCAATACTCATGGTGCTTTCACTGTCATTTGTGGACATGCTCAAGGTGGTGAAAATTTTAAGCCTCCTGATGCTCATGTTTTCAACTGAGGTTGAACAAGGTGACCCTTTCCCTTCTTGCTTCAGCTCTCACAGTGTAAACAAGCATCCTTTTCACTGTCTATTTAGGGAAACATTTTTCAAAGTTTTGTGCTTTTTGTTGTTGATTTTGCTGTTTAAAATGGCACCCAAGCAAACCACTAAAGTGCTGTCTAGGTCCCTAGGCACAAGCGGGCAGTGATGCACCATATGGAGAAAATGTGTGTGTTGGATAAGCTTCATTCAGGCATGAGTTATCGTGCTGTTGGCCATAAGTTCAATGTTAATGAATCAATCATATATGTTAAATAAGCTGTCTTCAAACAGAAGTACATTGAACACACGGTTATGTGCTGATTAGTTGATGAGGTCTGCAGGTACCTAAACCCTGTATTTCTCCTTGGAGCAAAGGTTCAGTATTTACTAATTCAGTGTTTGGAGCGACTTTATAGAACATAATTTTTGCAAATAATGAGAACTGATTGTATAATGTCAAGGAAAGATTAGAACTCAATTTCAGAAGTCACCAGGCAGAGGGATGAGTGGATTTAGCTCACCAGAGAAAGCCAGAGTGAAGCAACACCTTGGACAGGTTCAGAAACAAGAGAGCCAGAGAGTGAAGGTAAAGCCCAAATAGGTGGATTAGTTGAAAGTGTGAGTGAGAAGCTGTGAGATCCCTATTTCCCAACCCCAACCCAGCATAGTCAAGTCCTCCCAACCCAGGCAGAAAACTAGAGCTTTATTTTCTACAGAAGTTGATCCCAAATAGATTCTGGATTTAGTGCCACTGCTCAGAGGATGAGGGTGCTGTCCTAAAACCAGGGAGTTAAATGAAGGTCCACATGTTGAATGATAGGACCCTTGGCTCCTTTTCCCCTCCTCAGCTCTGAGAACCCTTGCTATTAGCGTTATACCATCCAAGCTTAAAGAATGTCCCTCTGGGGATGCTACCTGGGCCAAAAGAAAATACTTGTATATAATAGGCAGCTATGGTGAAGCCCACTGACCAAAAAGTCTTCCTCTCCTAAATACACACATACATACATACCCATACACTATTTCTAAGTAGCTCTGTTGTGCCTTACTCTTCAATAAGAGGAGATAGCCAGCAACAACTGGATAATGGAAGAGAGCATCTAACATAAAAGAGAGAGACAAAAACGAACAAGAAAAGAAAAAACAATTCAGAGGAAACAAAGAAATAACGGTGGAACAAAAGAACACTTCCTCAAAACTATCATGGGACTCTGTATAGAGTTAAACGATGATATAACATTCATGGAACAAGAATAGGAAGATTTTAAAAAGACATCCAGAGAATAACAACATAAAAAATTCTTGGAAATTAAAAGCAGAAACTAAAATTTTCATAAAAGAAATGAAAGGTAACTTTGAGAAAATCCAGGAAATAATACAGCAACACTAGGAAGAAAAACCAAAGAACTGGAAAATATGAGAGATAAAGTAAAATTATTAGATCATTTTAGAATATTTAATATCCAAATTACAGGAGTTCCAGAAAGAATGACAGAGAAGATAGAGAGGAGGAAACTATCATAAATGTAAGTTTTTTAAATTTCCCAGAACTGAAGGATATCAGTTTCCATAAGAGAGGGTCCTTCACGTGACCAGGATAATGGACTTTAAAAAATGAATAAACCTACACCTGTACTAAGACACATCAACATGAAATTTTGGGCAAAGAGGATTCTAAAAGCTTCCAGAAGAGAAAAAGAGAAACAAGAGGTCTCATACAAAGGACTGGGAGTCATAACAGAACCTACTTTTTGGATCGCAGCTGGGTGCTGGAAGACCCTGGAACAATCACTTCAGAATTCCTAGAGAAAATAATTTCCAACTTCAAATTCCATGCCCAAACTATCAATCAAATGAAATGGCAGACTTAAGACACTTCTCAAAATATTTAGCTGTCATAGATGCTTTCTTGGGAATCTACTAGAGGAGGGATCCACCAAAAAGCATTCACGAGAAAGACAGAAACATGGTGTATCAGCTGCGTATAATCAGTGACCAAGTAAAAATGGCATTAGCTAGAAAGTTGACTTTTCTTCTGTGTAACAAGAAATCTGAATATCGATCTAACAATAAATTATAATTAGGAGAATGGGTAAAGGGGAAGTAGGTACGTGTTTGGGAAGGACACTAAATCAACATATTCCTTTGTAGAAAGTCAATAAATAATGTCTACATTTGAAGTAAAATGGAAGAAACAGCAATATAAGCAAATTATAAATTATGGAGGCAAATGAAAAGCAATAGTTGACAGTATTGTAAGTTTTATACAGAAAAGAATGGGAAGTAGGGAGGGGTGGACAGAACAGTGCTCTTTTTCATTATGAATCTCAAATATCTACCTGATATTTTAAACCATGTATCTTTGATCAAGCATGTGTGTGTGAGTGTGTGTGTTTTGGGGGGATGGACTGGGAGGTGGAGGCCAGGCCAGGGATCTGGTGTCATGGGAGCTGGCAATGATCTGAAGCCCACAGCATTATTAACTAAGTCTGTCAGTAGACGGTAGAACCCCAGCCACCAGGCAGAAGCTCAAACCTAGAATTTCCCTCCCTAGAGGGGAGCAAATAAGAATTAGGCAGACCAGGGCTTCCCTGGTGGCGCAGTGGTTGAGAGTCCGCCTGTCGATGCAGGGGACACAGGTTCGTGCCCCGGTCCGGGAAGATCCCACATGCCGCGGAGCGGCTGGGCCTGTGAGCCACGGCCGCTGAGCCTGTGCGCCCGGAGCCTGTGCTCCACAATGGAGAAGTAGGTTTCCAAGGCAGGGAGTTAGGCCCAGGAAACAATGTAATATGGGGACTTGGGGATCAGAACTGGGACACCAGGCTCGAGCCTGTATGGCAGACAACGTGAGTGGATGCTGAGGCCCACAGTGCTTGGGGCTCACTGTCTACCTACATCTTACAAGAGCTAAGCACCGGCTGAGCCTGGAAGACAAGGGCAACAAGGGAAGCAAAACTATAATAGAAACCTGGGTAGCCTGACAAACACCAAATCAACACCAGCCTCTAGATCTGAGAGCTGCAGGTCATTCTCTTCCTTTACAATGTCTGTTAGTCCCTACCTGGGTGCCATATGTAGCCCAACAAAATCTACCCCAAGGACTATTTAAATTGTGCTACATCCATACAATAAAATAATATGCAGCCAATGAAACAAACACTGAAGGTTCCTGGGAAAGCTTTTTTTCCAGATATGGATGCCACAATTTCCTACCTCCTTTTTCCATCTTCTTCATGCCTGGAATATGATACCTAGAAATGCAGCAACATCTGCATGGGCAGAGCATCTTACAACCCAGTGGCAGCAGGTATTCTAAGGATGGCAGAGCATAAAGATGAAAAACAAAAAAAGAAAAGAAAAAGATTCATTGAAGGCATCATTGAGCCACCTACCCCAGAATTCCTGCTGCTTGAAATAAAGTAACTAAACACATTCTTAACGGATGTGCCTTCCCAATACGATGGGAATGGATTTGATTGGAAACTATAACTTCTTTTTTAATATTTCAGAATCTCAAAATTTACTCCTCTATAAACCACTGGGAGTGAAAAATGAGTTCAATATTCTCCCCCAGGATTCCTGTTTGGAATAATTATCTTTCCGCAAACAAAATCCATAAAATTCATCCTCAGATGAAATTGCCTTTGAGGACCCTGGAGAACTCAAAGTGTGCATACTTTAATCATACATTGCCTTATCACATCCTAATTGGCATTTTTTCCTATCCCTATTGTGCAGATGGGAAAACTGAGGGACATACCTCCCTCAGGTCCAAACAATTCATTATGATAATAAATTACAAAACATCATCCTGAAAAATTTGCTAAAAATAATTTTGAATATACCATATAAAGGGTATTTATTACCGGCTTAAAAGTTCTTAGCCAATTTAAATGAACTGCTTACTTTGGAAAAGCTATAATAAGAAGTTTGTGTCATTTCACTAAAATGCAATTAAAACAATTAAAAACACTTCCCAAATGCTTATGTGGATCACTGCTGACACAAGAAGCTGCTGTTCAGGAGTTGATTAGAGAGTTCCCACTGATTTCTCTACATGGAAGAAGCATATTGTTGACACCTTGTAAGAAAATCAAGCTATTCAATTTAATGGATCAGTACAGAAAACAAAACGCTGTTTGTCAAGCAGAATATTTTGCTGTGTTTGTGTTTCCTCTGATCTAAACTTGCTAGCTTTGAATGCTGCTTTTAAACTAACACCCACAAATGGCATTTGATATGGCCTGCTTTATTCATTAATACAAAGTGAAGATCATTATGGAGTCACTTTGAAAGGTATTTGGGTTTTCTTATTTAATTAATCCATTTCACTTAACCTTCCACTATTTTATTCTCTGAAAGTCCTACAACCATTATTAAAACTCTACAAATAAATTTTGCATTATTAAATTTAAGAATTTAGTGCCCAAAAAAATTCTCAGCAGGAATATTGTTATTAAATGAGTTCATTAAACCTAACCACACTGATTAACAGTCAAGTGTTGAGGTACACTTATACAGCAGTGGACCATCTTCCACATTCATAACACCTCTGCTGATTCTAGTAAAAGAATTTAAACAATCTCAGGGATGAAAAAGGCCAGGAAGGTTACAGAAACTACAGGTACCTCTGTGGAAATCAGCTCCTCCAAAATAAATGTCCAGGCTTATCTGAAACTGGCTCCTCATCACATCATCTATCAGTCATTTTCATCTAAGTGTACAACTGGTTCTAGCTCCTCCCTCCCTTATGCTTGTAATGACATAACTGGAAATATTGTGCATTTTAGTTTTACATTAATTACCAGTCTTAGCCAGCTGCAACCCAGAATTTTCAGAGGGATCCTACACGCAAAATCTTTAGCCTCTAGCACAAGGATGATCTTTTAGCCACAAGAAAAAAAGTGTAGAAGAATGTCAACAGATTTTAATGTATAACTAATGGCTCCTTGGTCCCATGTAGTGGATGCAGTGATACATCACCAGACCACCCCCCCGCCCCTTTATGGACTGAAGCTGCCAGAAGTGTTACCTTCTTAAGGCTCATGACTGAGTCCCTTCCTGGGAATTCCCCTCTGGGTAAGGGAGCCAACTTGTCCAAAGTTATGCCCCTTCCCCAGAGGCAGCCAATACCTAATAACTGGTTGACAAAGGTCTGGCCCCCTTTCCTCAAATCTTGGATATGCTAAGGGCCATCTTACTTCCAGGGCTTCCACTAAGATTAGCTGAGACATCTCTTGTAAATGCATCACAGTTCCACATCTCCATCTGCCTAATCCTGCTTCTTCCAACTCTCACACAGGTGCTCCCAAACAAACCTTCTGCACCCAAATCTCTACCTGAGTCTGTTTCCTGGGGAACCCAACCTAAGACATCCCCATTTGAAGAACCCAAACTCAAGAAAGGATTTAAGGGGAATCCTATCTACATAGTTTGGCTTTCTGTAAGGAATTAAATTAACTCCAACCAAACACAGTTGAACTTTCTAGATTTAAGGGTTCAAGTTTTCATAGTCCATGAAACATTAAATGAAATTTAGACCTCCCATTAGAATAACTGTCTTTGAAGCCCCTAGGTTCACATATCTTAAAATAATAAGAATTCGAGCATGGTGAATTGCTTCCCAGTCTCTAGCTACTAACCTAGAACTATTAGGCAGGTATGTTGGGTCAGAACTTACTGTCTCTACTCACACTATACCTAAGTATCCCACTATTCATCAGCTCTCTTTCACTTACTGGAGAAAAAAACTTTACGTATACTTTTTTGGGAGAGGGGGTGCTATGGACTGAATTGTCCCCACCCCCAAATTCATATGTTGAAGCCCTAACCCCCAATGTAATTGTACCTGGAAATGGGGTCTTTAGGAGGTAATTATGGTTAAATGAGGTCATAAGGGTAAGGCCCTAATCCTATAGGACTGTGACCTTCTAAGAAGAGGAAGAGAGAGAGACTTTTTTCTCTGCCATGAGTGGTCACCTGTAACCCAAGAAGAGAGCTCTTGCCAGAAACTAAGTTGGCTGGCACCTGGATCTTGAACTTCCTAGCCTCCAGAACTGTAAGAAAGTAAATTTTTGTTGTTTAAACTACTCAGTCTATGGTATTTTGTTATGGTGAAGATCATTATTAGTTAGCCCAAGCTGACTAAATTTGTGGGAGGGGGTAATGTAAGTAAACTATAGTATGGCACTATTCCTCACAAATGCATCTTTTGTTTTCTTCGTAGCTCTGCTTCTCTCCATTTTTTAAAAAATAATAATAAATGTATTATTTATTTATTTAGGTGTTTTTGGCTGCTTTGTGTCTTCATTGCTGAGTGCAGGCTATCTTTAGTTGTGGTAAGCAGGGGCTACTCTTCCTTGTGGTGTGCGGGCTTCTTATTGCAGTGGCTTCTCTTGTTGTGGAGCATGGGCTCTAGGCGCATGGGCTTCAGTAGTTGTGGCTCACAGGCTCTAGAGAGCAGGCTAAGTAGTTGTGGCTCACAGGCTTAGTTGCTCCACAGCACGTGGATTCCTCCCGGACCAGGGATCGAACCCGTGTCCCCTGCATTGGCAGGCAGATTCTTAACCACTGCGTCACCAGGGAAGTCCCTGCTTCTCTTCTTTAACTTAATTTCTTTTCTTCAGCTCCTTTTTTTTTTCTTCCTCATTCAG
Source organism: Neophocaena asiaeorientalis asiaeorientalis (assembly GCF_003031525.2). NCBI lineage: Eukaryota > Metazoa > Chordata > Mammalia > Artiodactyla > Phocoenidae > Neophocaena > Neophocaena asiaeorientalis. The sequence continues at coordinate 6,946,576 of NW_020173108.1, forward strand.
TGTCAGTGCCCTTAACTCGAGGGTATACAGAATATACATATAAATCAATGGCATACATTTTAAATTTCTGACGGGGGCTGGACCAGCTAATGTTGTCTGTTCAGGATTCAAAGGCTGCTGAGTGGTAGCCTAAAACCTATTCAAAGAAATTCAGAGGGAGCTCCACATAGTAAGGAGCCCTTAGAATCTGGAGATAAGGCAGCTGAGTGCTAAATTAGCAAACATATAAACAAATGAATGAACAAAGCAATCAACACTGTGAATGAGGTTAGCCACCTATAGAAGTAATACATCCTGTGAGAGAATCCTGTGGTTATGGAAATACTAAAACTCAATCAAGGCCACATCTTTGTATACTCAAATATGCAATGCAATTATAACGGGTACCGTGTCTTTCAAAAATTTTGTTAACATGAATTAGCTCAGCTGAGCCAGGTCATCTCTAAAGGAATGACAAATGTAGTTTCAGACCATGAAGTTTCCATTAAGGGACGGAAACGAGTAAAGCTCTTTCTGTGTTGACAATTGGTCTCCCTTGGTTATTTTAGGGGGCAATATTGAGGTGAGCTGTGGTTGGATCAAAGAGGAGCCTTGAATGCTAAATTTAGATGGGACTTTATTCTGTATGCAACCAGGGCCCAGCCTGGCTAGGGTAGCGACAGGAGTGTAATTCTGTGTTGAGAAGATGACTCTGGCAGCCTACGAAAACCAGGCGGAAAACTGGAGTAACAGGAAGGGCAGTAAGCTACCCTAGTTGTGGATGAGGATTTGAAATGGTTGAGGGAAATTAGAAAGTATGTATGTGAGAGGCACGGCAGGGAGAGTATCAACATGTCTTGGTGACTTTGTTTGCAGAAGGCCATAGAAAAGAAAGAAAGTTTTGGGGGTCTGACTGTGGAGAAAGAGAGAAGCAGCTGCTACGTAGGTCAGATGACTTGCTCATTGTAGTGTGTGGCTGGGATCGAAGAGTCAGCAGCTGGAACTGACCGCAAAGTGGTTGTGAGTGAGGGGCGTGGCCTCTGGAGAGAAGCTGGGTCGCAGGAATAAGCATCAGAGTTCACAGTGCAGGGCTGATACTTCAAATTATGGAAATGAATATGAACACTGAGAGGAGCACGTAGAGAGAGAAAAGACAGAGAGGGACCAAGCCTGTGGAATGCAAAAGGGTGAATGACAGGAAGAGCAGTGGTCTGAGGAGGAGAAGAACCAGCGGTGACAGAGGAGGAGGGAACGCCCTGAGTGGTCTCATAGGAGGCAGCGAGGCCTCAGGAGGGTAAAAGCTGTGATCATCTGCTGAGGGAGTGAGGAAGGAAGGGGAGGAGCCTGAGATGGTGAAACGATGGGGGAAGCAATCCACGGGATTAGGATGGAGCTGAGGGCTTCCCTGGTGGCGCAGTGGTTGAGAGACCGCCTGCCGATGCAGGGGACACGGTTTCCATGCCCCGATCCGGGAAGATCCCACATGCTGCGGAGCGGCTGGGCCTGTGAGCCATGGCCATGGAGCCTGCGCGTCCGGAGGCTGTGCTCCACAACGGGAGAGGCCACAACAGTGAGAGGCCCGTGTACCGCAAAAAAAAAAAAAAGATGGAGCTGAGAGGGGCCGGAGAGAAGCCTCGATGGGCGGTGCTGGGGGGCTAACCAGTTAGATGCATAGGGGTGTTTGCTAGGGCTGCTGTAACACATTGACTAGCTTAACCACCAGAAATTTATTGTCTCACTGTTCTGGAGGCTGTAAGTCCAAGATCAAGATGTTGGCAGGACCATGCTTCTTCTGAAGGCAGTAGGGAACGATCTGTTCCAGGCCTCTCTCCTGGCTTCTAATAGTTAATTGGCTTGGGGCAACATAACTCTTATCTTCACATGCAAGTATCCCTGTGTGCGTGTCTGTGTCCAAATTTCCCCTTTTTATAAGGACACCATCATATCGGTTTAGGTGCTTACCTGACTCCAGTATGACTTCATCTTAAATAATTATATTTGCAATGACCCTATTTCCAAATAAGGTCCCATTCTGAGGTACTGGAGGTTAGTACTTCAACAGATAAACTTGGGGGCATACAATTCAACTCACAGCAGTGGATGAAGGGCTTTCTGAGGCACTAGGAAAAAGGAGGCAGAAGTGCTGTTCAAGGACCCCTGGGCACTGACTCTGAATTCTTCCCATCCCCATCCCGCAACGGGCCATGAAGATGTGGGCCTTAAAGGGGTCCACTTGGAGGCAACGGCTTAGTAGTTGAGAGTGTGGGTTCTGGAGCTGGAGTGTCTGAGTTTCAAGCTCAGTTCGATCACTTATTTATCTTGTGACCAAGGTACTAAAACTGACTTTTCCTCAATTTCCTATTTATAGAACGGGAATAGCAGTAAGATCTATCCCATGGAATTATGAGAACTAAACACATTAATAAAGAGCACACCTAATGAAGTTGGTACTATTATTTTTCTCATTTTACAGATGAAGAAACCAACATTCATACAGGTTAACTGACTTTTACAAGATGGTGCATCTAGTAAAAGAGTTTATAGAAATCAAAAATTCACATAATGATTATGTTTTATTGCTTTCAGTGTTAGCTGATGCATTTGCCCATTAATGGGATATCAGCATTTAAATAAAAGTTTAAATTTAAAGAAAAGAAAAATAAAACCTTTTCCTTAATCTATCAAGTTTTCTTCTGGGGGGGTGATAGAGGGTAATTAGCTATAATATCAGTTACAAAGAGAAGGCTCAAGAATACAGAAGAGTGGGATTTCCCTGGTGGTCCAGTGGTTAAGAATCCACCTTCCAATGCAGGGGATGCGGGTTCAATACCCGGTCAGGGAACTAATATCCCACATGCCACAGGGCAACTAAGCCTGTGCACTCTAGAGCCCACGTGCTGCAACTACTGAGCCCGGGGGCTCTGGAGCCCGCGTGCCACAACTAGATAGAAGCCTGCACACCGCAATGAAGATCCTGCGTGCCGCAACTAAGACCCGATGCAGCCAAATAAATAAATAAATAAATAAATAAAAAGAATACAGAAGAGTTAGAAGTGGAAACAAAATTTCCAACTTCTCATTTTCAAATACAGAATATTTAACCAATACAGAATTTGAAAAGGCGAGAGAATAATGAGATAAGCAAATTAAAATTGAATAAACTCAAAGTTGTCGGCTTCTATTTCTTCTTGTCTTTTCTTCCATTTTCTCCAGTCTATGCTATTCTTGAGAATCTTTAGATATTATTGAAAGAAGCGCATATGGGGTAAAAGATTCCCAGCATTTCCATCAGCTTAATGCTTTAAAAATATTTTTCAAGTGTTCCTTAAAAGTTTATCTTTATTGCTGTCTACAATGACAAACATCCAGTGTTATGTTTACCCTTAGGAATAAAGCAGCTAAAACAATTTTATTTTGGTCCCAGTGCTATTATCTTACAGAGGAAATAAAGACAAGCAAAGGCAAACACAAGAGAGAGGTAAGGAAGACAGCTTCTTGCAAACTGGGCTTTCCCATCTGTGTGTCCCCTGGCTGCCCTCCGCACAAGCGTCACACACAGTCACGCGCTGAATAAACACTGGCTGACTTGACTGACTGTGGCACAGAAGGGGAGGAGGAAAAAACCATTTTCCTTTATTATTCCTTTATCCTTTTTGTGTTCTGTGTAGTCCAAGGATAAAGACAGTGAGGTATGAGGTATTCACTCAGAATGACAAATAATTACCTTGGGATTATGGAGGAACAACATACCTAAAATCCTAAATTGATGGGGTCATTGAATATTTGCATTTCACGAAAATCTGGGTGACAGATGATACACACAGAGTCATACATAGACATACATACAAAACACTTGGAGATAAAGCAGAAATACTGCAGCACTCAAAATGCTGTCTGGTTTTGCTCAAAATTCTCTGAGCATACTTCTGAAATCAACTCTCCAGTCTCCCCCACACCTTTGGTCCTCCTCTGATTCTTCAGATGCTTTCAGTACAAAGAGCTCCTTATCTACTCCAGAGCTATTCCAGAGCTCTAAGGAATTTTATTATTGATTAGATTGCTCTTGGGTAGAGAATGAGTGGATAAATGTATTCTGTGAATTCTGGTGTGGGGTGAGGGGCGGGAAGACCCCCAACTATTGCTGCTTCGTGCCGCATGTCTGTTCCTTCAGTGCCTCACGGGATTCTCTTTGAAAACCATCCCACAGGTTGATAAAGTGTCCTAAAATTGACACCCATCAAGATGGGTGATCTTGCTAGCATCACCCATCTGTAAGACCTAGTGATAGAGCAAGCGGAACTCTGAGGATCTGGGAAGGAAAATAGATTTCATATGTGGAGTGCCTAAAAGGAGACCCACTCCTGGTCCTAGGGCTCTGACAACTCATTTTGTGACTTTAAGGAAATGATTTGTGCCTCTCACCCTTAGCTTTCTTATTGGCAGGGAAAAAAAAGGCATTTTCTCTAGAAATTCTTAATGTCCTTTCCACATCTAGCATTTTGTGACTCTATATCTGAAGACATGGGTCCTCAAGGGCTCTATCTGCCATACAGTGAAGCAGAAGAGCCAAGCTAAGTTAAGAACACCAGATATGGAGCAGATCAATCTGTTTTTAAATCCCAGTGGCCCCATCTTATCAGCAGTGTGACTTTGGGAAAGTAAGTTGTGTTCTTCTCTGATTATCATCTGTGAAATGCGGATGCACTACACACAATTACTGTAAGGATTAAACGTGGTAATTCCTGGCATATTACCTCTTCTTATCCTAGGACTGCATTATGTCATAATGGTGTAGAGCACAGCCACTCTACTATATTGGGCCCAAGTTAGGTACAAAATGACATTCACTATAATGTAGATTTATCTTAGAACATTCCAGAAGGGATCCTGTAAACAAATTAGTTTCAAGTATCTACTGAACACTTTTCTCAATACTATTGGGCACTGTGGGGAAGCTAAAAAAATTAGGATATGGCCCCATCTTTTAAGAAATTTTTATAGGAGAGCGCTGCTTAAATGAGCTCTAGAGACGGGCGCGAGCCGCGGCTAACAGCGCGGACCCCAGAGACGGGCATGAGACGCTAAGGCTGCTGCTGCCGCCACCAAGAAGCCTGTGTGCAAGCACAGGTCACTATCCACACGCCCCTTCCGGGGAGCCTGTGCAGCCTGCCACTGCCAGGGTCCCAGGATCCAGGGACAACTTCCCCAGGAGAACGCACGGCACACCTCAGGCTGGTGCAACGTCATGCTGGCCTCTGCCGCCGCAGGCTCGCCCCACACTCCCTACTCCTCCCTCCCCCCAGCCTGAGTAAGCCAGAGCCCCCGAGTCAGCTGCTCCTTTAACCCCATCCTGTCTGAGCAAAGAACAGACGCCCTCCGTCGACCTATGCAGAGGCGGGGCCAAATCCAAAGCTGAGCCCCTGGGAGCTGTGAGAACAAAGAAGAGAAAGGGAAATCTCTCCCAGCAGCCTCAGAAGCAGTGGATTAAAGCTCCACAATCAACTTGAGGTACCTGCATCTGTGGAATACCTGAACAGACAACGAATCATCCCAAATTGAGGAGGTGGACTTTAAGAGCAAGATTATTTTTTCCCCTTTTCCTCTTTTTGTGAGTGTGTATGTGTATGCTTCTGTGTGAGATTTTGTCTGTATAGCTTTGCTTTCACCAATTGTCCTAGGGTTCTATCCGTCCATTTTTTTTTCTTTTTTAAAAAAATTTTTCTTAATAATTATTTTTTTATTTTAATAACTTTTTTATTTTACCTTACTTTATTTTATTTTCTCTTATCCACTTTCTTTCTTTCTTTCTTTCTACATTTTCTCCCTTTTATTCAGAGCCGTGTGGATGAAAGGCTCTTGGTACTGCAGCCAGGAGTCAGAGCTGTGCCTCTGAGGTGGGAGAGCCAACATCAGGGCACTGGTCAACAAAAGCCCTCCCAGCTCCACGTAATATCAAACAGCGAAAATCTCCCAGAGGTCTCCATCATCCTCCCAGAGGTCAACACCAACATCCAGCTTCACTCAACGACCAGCAAGCTACAGTGCTGGACACCCTTTGCCAAACAACTAGCAAGACAGGAACACAACACCACCCATTAGCAGAAAGGCTGCCTAAAATCATAATGGGTCCACAGACACCCCAAAACACACCACCAGACGTGGACCTGCCACCCAGAAAGACAAGATCCAGCCTCATCCACCAGAACACAGGCACTAGTCCCCTCCACCAGGAAGCCTACACAACCCACTGAACCAACTTTAGCCACTGAGGACAGACACTAAAAACAATGGGTGGGAACTATGAACCTGCAGCCTGCAAAAAGGAGACCCCAAACATAGTAAGATAAGCAAAATGAGACAGAAAAACTCACAGCAGATGAAGGAGCAAGATAAACACCCACCAGACCTAACAAATGAAGAGGAAATAGGCAGTCTACCTGAAAAAGAATTCAGAATAATGATAGTAAAGATGAT
>NW_020173108.1:6953276-7132552 GCF_003031525.2 Neophocaena asiaeorientalis asiaeorientalis
AGCCACTATGGAGAACAGTATGGAGGTTCCTTAAAAAACTACAAATAGAACTACCATATGACCCAGCAATCCCACTACTGGGCATATACCCTGAGAAAACCATAATTCAAAAAGATTCATGTACCAAAATGTTCATTGCAGCTCTAATTTTTTTTTTTCGGTACGTGGGCCTCTCACTGTTGCGGCCTCTCCCGCTGCAGAGCACAGGTTCCGGACACGCAGGCCCAGCATCCACGGCCCACGGGCCCAGGCACTCCACGGCACACGGGAACTTCCCAGACCGGGGCACGAACCTGCGCCCCCCGCACCGGCAGGTGGACCCCCAGCCACTGCGCCACAAGGGAAGCCCCACTGCAGCTCTATTTACAATAGCCAGGAGATGGAAACAACCTAAGTGTCCATCATCAGATGAATGGATAAAGAAGATGTGGCACATATATACAATGGAATATTACTCAGCCATAAAAAGAAACAAAATTGAGTATTTGTAATGAGGTGGATGGACCTCGAGTCTGTTATACTGAGTGAAGTAAGTCAGAAAGAGAAAGACATATACTGTATGCTAACACATATATATGGAATTTAAGAAAAAAAAATGTCATGAAGAACCTAGGGGTAAGACAGGAATAAAGACACAGACCTACTAGAGAATGGACTTAAGGATATGGTGAGGGGGAATGGTAAGCTGTGACAAAGTAAGAGAGTGGCATGGACATATATACACTACCAAACGTAAAATAGATAGCTAGTGGGAAGCAGCCGCATAGCACAGGGAGATCAGCTCGGTGCTTTGTGACCACCTAGAGGGGTGGGATAGGGAGGGTGGGAGGGAGGGAGACGCAAGAGGGAAGAGATATGGGAACATATGTATATGTATAACTGATTCACTTTGTTATAAAGCAGAAACTAACACACCATTGTAAAGCAATTATACTCCAATAAAGATGTAAAAAAAAAGATATTTTTATAGTTGGAGAAATCACTATAATATACGTGAATGTTATAATATTAAAGTATTAAACTTATGCAGTGGCTGGGAGGTGACCCATGGCAGGGTGTGGGGACAGTACCTTCTAAGACCACAGCAGCTGAAACCAAGGAACAGATACCAGGAGCATAACCTTCAGTGGCCAAGGATCACTCTGGGTAGACATTCCACAATGCAGGGCCAAGGTCTGAGTGAAGAAAACCATCAACAAACCAGGCTGAGAAACCCAAGGGATCCCATGGAAAAGTGAGAACCAAAATTCAGTTTGTAAATGTGTAAAGAGCCCAGGTGACTGATCAGGTAGGCAGGCCAAAGCTACGGGGTTGGAGAGCGAGACTAGTGGTGAGGAACTGGCTCAGAGTGAATTTCAGTCAAGCCTGAGACCTGGTTGTGTCACGTGGCTAACAAGGAATAGGTAGAGGGCTGCATGGAGGTGATGAGATATTTGCGGCCCTGAAATCAGGGTAGGAGTTATACAGGTAAATGTAGCTAGGGTAGATAGGAAAGGGAAACATCTGAATAAAACAGAGAAATGAATGACTATAGCAAGGAACAAACCTTTATTATATGAAAAATGCCACGGGGAGACAGGGATGAATAAAACATGGCAGGTGCTCTCAGAAGGTCTCTCAATGCCCTGGGCTACCTCACAATTGATAGGACTAGGAAGCAAAATCTAATGGTTAGTCACAAATTTTCTGCTAGAGATCATGCTGATGAGAGAGGCAGAAGCAAAATCCTAGGATGGGGTCACAGTTAATCAACTGATTCCATCTCTTTGAGCCTCTGTAACCACATTTGTAAAATAGGGACAATAACAGTATCTATCTCATAGGATTATTGCAAGGAACCAATGAGATAATGATGGATAGTGCTAAGCAAAGGCTAGCACACGGTAGGTGCTTAACTCATGTTAGCTGTTATTATTGATGGTCACTTTATCACATCTGGGCCATCACTGCTGATGCTGTCTTCATGTACACCCTCATCTTTTCTCACCCAGTCTCTGTGACAGCCCCCTGACTGGTCTCTCTATTTCCAGTCTAGCATTTGCCTCCATATAGCCTCAGCATTCTTTGTTAGAGACAAATCCAGATATTTTATTTCTCTGCTTCAAATTACTAAATAGATCTCCACTGTCCTTAGGAAAATGTACAGATTCCTTCAGAATCTCAGGCCCTTTGGCATCTGGTTCCCGCTATTCTCTCCTGACTCTCTCCAATATTATACTTTCTCTATGTTTTTCACGTCTCTCATCTCTGAGCCTTTGTATGTGTTGCCAACCCTGCCTCTATTGCCTTGTCCCCTCTTTTCGGCCTGGCTCTGTCTTTGTTTCAACATTCTCTGAGTTTCCTCTTCACCGCATCCCCAGTCAGGCCACAACATCTTGATCTCATTTTTATCACAGGCGCTTAACACTCTACAGTGCAGTTGTTCATTTACTTATCTGTCTCCCCAGCTAAGTGTTTCCATGACAAATATCACATCTTATTTGTCCCTGGATTCTCAGTGCATAATGCACTGTAGGTCCTCAATAGATATTTGTTCAAAGAAACAAGAAAGAAAGAAATGACTATCATACAATCCAGCAATCCCACTCCTGGGCATATATCCGGAGGAAACCATAATTTGAAAAGATACATGCACCCCTATGTTCACTGTAGTACTATTTACAATAGCCAATACATGGAAGCAACCTAAATGCTTATCCACAGAGGAGTGGATAAAGAAGATGTGGTACATATATACAATGGAATACTACTCAGCCATAAAAAAGAACAAAATAATGCCATTTGCAGCAACATGGATGAACCTAGAGATTGTCACACTGAATGAAGTAAGTCAGAGAAAGAAAAATATCATATGATATCACTTATAAGGACCTACTATATAGCACAGGGAACTCTACTCAATACTCTGTAATGACCTATATGGGAAAAGGATCTAAAAACGAGTGGACATATGTAAATGTATAACTGAATCACTTTGCTGTATACCTGAAACTAGCACACCATTGTAAACAACTATACTCCAATAAAAATTTTAAAAAGAAAGAAATGGAAGGAAAGAAAGAGGGAAATAGGAAGAGAGAGAGAGAAAGAGAGAGAGGAGAAGAGAGGAGGGGAGGGAAGGGAAGGAGAAAAGTAAAGAAAAGGGAAGGAAAGAAAAGATGCCTATGTCTTTAAAGGGAATAGGTAATAACTCATTTTCAGTAAATTTCTCAGCAAATGAAGAAAGTAGAGAAATAAGAGAGAATGGGAAAGAGAGAAGGAGAAGAAGAAAGAAATAGAGCATTTTTATCAGGAGAAGTTTAACATAACATAATTACTATGGTTGATAATGAAAGAACCACCTCTTTTTTCACATTACTGCTGGAATCGTGGTGTGACGGGGACAAAAACTGTTAAACTCGCGTCTACGAGTTTACAGCTTCTTCTCTTCTCTACCCCATGCCCACTGTGTATTTGCAGATTAGGTTAATAAGGCAGGTGAATAACCAAGAAAGATAGATGTGGAATTAGAAACAAACAAGGTCTATGAGTAATAGAGGAAAGGAAGTGGTGTAGAACAGGTGTTGGTAAACATTTTCTTTAAAAAGCCAGGTAATAGGGCTTCCCTGGTGGCGCAGTTGTTGAGAGTCCGCCTGCCGATGCAGGGGACACGGGTTCATGCCCCGGTCCAGGAAGATCCCACATGTCGCGGAGCAGATGGGCCCATGAGCCATGGCCACTGAGCCTGCGCATCCGGAGCCTGTGCTCCGCAATGGGAGAGGCCACAACAGTGAGAGGCCCACATACTGCAAAAAAAAAAAAAAAAAAAAAAAAAAGCCAGGTAATAAATATTTTAGGCTTTGAGGGCCACATGTGCTCTCTGTCACAAATACTTTTTTATTTTTGTACAACACTTTACAAATATTAAAGCCATTATTATCTTGAGGACTGTACAAAATAGGTTATAGGTCAAATTTGGCTGGAAGACCATAGTTTGCACATTCCTGCAAGGAGAAGGAAGAAAGAACAAAGAGCCTGAAGGCCTGGAAAGAGGTTTAGTTGAGAACTGAAAGTGAGGGATGAGGAGAGAGATATTGGGTAGCTACGAGGGAAAAGATACCGAGACATTGGAATTATTAAAACTGTAGTTGTAGGTTATGAGCTGGATCTCTTTTGATGTCCTTCAAGAGTTCCTGGATTGAATTTCTTTGAAGGAAGAAAGAGTCAGAATGGGCATCATCAAAAAATCTACAAACGATAAATGCTGGAGGGGGTGTGGAGAAAAGGGAACCCTCTTGCACTGTTGGTGGGAATGTAAATTGGTACAGCCACCATGGAGAACAGTATGGAGGTTCCTTAAAAAACTAAAAATAGAACTACCATATGACCTAGCAATCCCACTACTAGGCATATACCCTGAGAAAACCAGAATTCAAAGAGTCATGTACCACAATGTTCAGTGCAGCTCTATTTACAGTAGCTAGGACATGGAAGCAACCTAAGTGTCCATCGACAGATGAATGGATAAAGAAGATGTGGCAAATATATATAATGGAATATCACTCAGCCATAAAAAGAAACTAAATTGAGTTATTTGTAGTGAGGTGGATGGACCTAGAGTCTGTCATACAGAGTGAAGTAAGTCAGAGAGAGAAAAACAAATACCGTATGCTAACACATATATATGGAATCTAAAAAAAAAAAATGGTTCTGAAGAACCTAGGGGCAGGACAAGAATAAAGATACAGACGTAGAGAATGGACTTGAGGACATGGGGAGAGGGAAGAATAAGATGGGACGAAGTGAGAGAGTGACATGGATATATATACACTACCAAATGTAAAATAGATAGCAAGTGGGAAGCAGCCACACAGCACAGGGAGATCAGCTCAGTGCTTTGTGACCACCTAGAGGGGTGGGATAGGGAGGGTGGGAGGGAGACGCAAGAGGGAACAGATATGGGGATATATGTATATGTATAGGTGATTCACTTTGTCATAAAGCAGAAACTAACACACCGTTGTAAAGCAATTATACTCCAATAAAGATGTTAAGAAAATAAAAATAAAATCACCAAAACAACAACAAAAAAAAAGAAGGAAGCAAGACTGGGTCGTGTGGACCCCAGATTTATTTGGGTAACAGCTGTATGTTCCACATCTAGACCATACAACCTTGAGGATAATCAAAGGAAGGATGGGATGGGTGGCCATCTGTATGGTGTTTGGCCGTCAAACCAATGCCTGGTTTCATTACTGGAGCTCAAAACCCATCTATCTCCTTAATGTTCCTACTGATTCCTGGCTCTTTTATTTCACTAATGAAAAAGCTTCTTTTGTTCATCAATTATTATAGCTCTTTTAAGGTAATGGCTCACTTAGTATTATAATTCTCTATACTGGAGGACTTGAATTGGTTTCTAGGCCAATGACCCAATGGCAATAATAACAACAATAATAGTGTTCAAGTGGGCTTTAGATTGCTTTATGTCACTTGTCCTCACAATAACCCTATAAAGGAATTACAGCTGTAGATGAGGAAACTGAGGCTCAAAGCATTTAAGTAACTTATCCAAGGTCAGGGCGAGCCAAGGGTGGAGCTGCATATTTAACTGTAACATGACATGATGCATAATCTTAAACCATTCAATCTCCCTGAATGACCACCTTGGAATATGGTTCCTTTTTCATCCCCACTCTCCAGAAAGGCTGGAGCCACTTTCTTTGTCTCTCTGAGTCATAAATGGGGTCTAGGGAACATGATATAATTTGTAGTAACTGGTCCAGTCCTTCCTTCACCCTCCTTTTCTCAGCTTTGATGAAACCTCTCTCCCTGAGGGTCTGCAGGTATCTGTGTCCATTATGATCCCACTTTGACTGCTCTACAGCTGAACTGAGAGCTAGAAGAGGTATCTTAGAGATATCTAGTCCCACCACCTCCTTTGACAGATGAGCGAGACCACATGTTCAATATGAATACATTCTGACATTCACTTAGAGTTGGTTCATTCCCCAAGGATTTTTTTTTAAAGATTTATCTTTTTTAAACACTTGAGCTACTATTAAATTGGCTAGAATTCAAACAAACAGATCCTCCTCACATTCTCTCTCTCCAGATCTGCTCTCTCAGAGTTGGAAGATGCTACCTCCGAGGCTGTAAGACACATGGGGCTTCTGTGTTCGTGCCAAATGTCCTGCAGTGTCTGCAATGCCGAGGGAGAGCTTTCTGAGACAGAGGGCCAGCTGCCTCACTCCGGGGCAATCACTGGGAGAGAGCCAATAAATAGCTGTGGCTTTTGTGACCTTCTTCAGGAGTCCTATGGGCTGGAATCTGGCCATTATGTGGGAAGGTGGAAAGGGGCTGGAGGAAGGAAGGAAAATGAAAAGTGCCTGGAAAGTAACAGAACTGAAGTGTGGATTTCACCACTGCTGTAAATAAAATGAGGAACACATAAGACATCTCACAACAGGATGTTTCTGTCATTTGCCTACTATTAGCTTCCAAAAGTTTTTAATTATGCTGAGGCTTAGCGCCCTTTTTTGAGAGATGTAGAGTCCCTGGGGTGGGCAGGCAGGCAGCGCCATGCTATTAGCGGGGCAGTGGGTCTGCCTCTCCTTTCTTCTCCTTTCTGGTGCATAACCTCGGCAGGAAGAACATATGGGGAAGAGCTGTGCTTGATAAGGACACATAACTCGTGAAAATATCATGGTTTCAGACACAACTGGCTTCACGTCAGAAAAACTTTCCAAGGTAAACATTTTGTTTAAATCTTAAATAAAACCAGACACAAGAATACAGTCTAAGTAACAAAGAAAGGCAGTGATATCCTCAAGTGAAAGGGAATTCATAAATGCTTCCCCAGACTGTCAGACCCTGACACAGAATGACAGCTGTAGGTTCAATGACCCCTGACGTCTTTTATTTTTCAGATATGATACACTGCCTTCAGCTGTGATGCATACAGACCCCAGATTCTTAAAACTTTAGCCTTTATATTGATATTAGGAATAAATGCTTTGTTTTACATATTAAGGATTTCCTCTTTAATGTTTTTTTCCTGGCATTATAAAATTGTCACCTTAAAAAATCATTACTGTAAAGTCCTTAGATCTCAGTGCTCACAGGAAAGGAGAGAAAGACAAGAAGGGATGATCTTTAAAGAAATCTCCAAAGCAACTACACAAATGAAGGCATAGCATTTGATCCTGACCTTGTCAATCTTGTATTTGACTTATTACTCTCTAGTAAAGAAGGCTTGCAACATAGATTCAATTTTTAACTAATCCATTTTGTGCTACATATACTGTACATAACAGGTAAAAGTTCACACTGTCTGGGGCTCTGATTTACTGTTGACGTCCAACCCCTCCTCAGTGCCTGCCCCATCTCTCACGGTCACCAGGAACATCCTACAAGGGTCAGCTCTCCTGGTTACTGGGAATAAATAGCACAAATGGCTCAAGAACGAATCAATTGTATAATTACTCTCAGGTGAGGGCAGATCCCTACTGGAAGCCCACTTAATATTCCTCAGCCCTGGGGATTTAAGTGAGAGAAAAATAGCTAATTGTAAAAGCTAGAGAATAGGACCTATGAGGAAAGCTAAATGAAACAAATCGCTTAACCTGGAAAAGACAAAGCTGAAGAATGTTGTAATAAAGGTCTTCCTGTATATATCAAAAGTGGAAAAGATAGTTGGGGCAAGGAAGCAAGAACAAGAATAAAATGAGGCCAATATAGTGATGTCGGGGAGTCAACACTAACTGGGAACTGGGAAAGGGTCCTCTCCTTCCTTCCTTCCTTCCTTCTTTCCTTCCACAGTAAGACGTAAGTTTCTAGCCCCAGCAAGACACTGGGCAGAGGCCAGTCACCCCCTCTTCTGTGATGATTTCTGTGCAGTTTTACCTAAAGACAAAGGGATAAATAGGGATTTCACTTCTGATTCTTCTCTTCCTTTCTGAGGGAAGCAGAGCAGGGTAAAGTGAAACAGGAAAAAAGCAATATTCAAACTCGGAGCAGTCATTGAGCAGGTCTTTTTTTTTTTTTTTAAGATTTTTTGATATGGACCATTTGTAAAGTCTTTATTGAATTTGTTAACAATATTGCTTCTGTTTTATGTTTTGGTTTATTGGCCGTGAGGCATGTGGGATCCCAGCTCCCAGACCAGGAATCGAACCCGCACCCCCTGCATTGGAAGGCAAAGTCTTAATCACTGGACCGCCAGGGAAGTCCCCACTGAGCAGGTTTTGCGGTGAGGCTGCCCGTGAGTTACAGCTGCTAAGACCCAGGACAGTCTACAAGACAAAAACTTGGCATGAACTTATCTTTACGGTCACATTTGCCTAATCTGATCCTAGCAACATCTTCAAAATCACAACAAATAAATGATGATTTTAAAAGTATATGTATTGCCAGATGAGAAATTTCATTTATAGTCCTGTGTGGGACAAAGGAAAGAACACCCTTTTTTGGACGGGGAGGCCTGGGTTGTATCACACGTTGGTGAAGTCTATGGCTGCATTTGGAGTTTGACTTTCTCGATTTTAAAAGGTTTACTTTTTTCTTTATAAAAGGGACACAGCTCATGAGGTACAATGTGAAGAATAATACACTGCCAGCATTTTAGTGGACTTTTTTTAAAGACATGATTTTATGGACACTCGAAGGGTCTCTCCCTGTATACACCCTTCCCCAAGGCCCTAAGAATGAAGTTCTTTCATTGAATTCTTCCCTTGAGTTACAGTAGAAGTTCACAGCTAAAATCAAATGCTGGGTAGAAGAGAAATAACATTAAATGTTACCTTGTTATTAATACCGTATTTTGAGCTTGTTTATTAAGTTGAGCCTAGAGAACGGCCTATTGGCAGCCGGGAGACATCAGAGCAGCTCAGGCTGTGGAAGGGCCTCGGGGAGAAGGTGAAGGTGAGCTCCAGGCTGCGGCGGGCCTGGCCCTCGGGGACCTGGCAGCTTGAGACAATTCTTTTGGCAAATATAACTGTCTTTGACCAACATGGTGCCCCCAAACTTGGCAGCCCCATGAACAGAAATGTGTGTGAACCCTGGGAGAGAAAGCATTTTGGCTGGGACCATTTGCTTATTACCATGACCCTTATGGGACCCTGCACACCTTTGAAGCCATTTAACAGATGTTCTCACTGCATATGCCACATTAAGAAATGCTTGTGGGGCTTCCCTGGTGGCGCAGTGGTTAAGAATCCACCAGCCAATGCAGGGGACATGGGTTCGATCCCTGGTCCAGGAAGATCCCACATGCCACGGAGCAACTAAGCCCGTGCACCACAACTACTGAAGCCTGTGCGCCTAGAGCCCGTGCTCCGCAATAAGAGAAGCCACCGCAATGAGAAGCCCACGCACCGCAACGAAGAGGAGTCCTTGCTTGCTGCAACTAGAGAAAGCCCGCGCGCAGCAACGAAGACCCAATGCAGCCAAAAATAAATAAATAAATAAAATTTTTTAAAAAAAGAAATGCTTGTAAGGTAGTACAGAATTTCCACACCCCTCTCGAAAGCTGATTTTGAATGTGTTTTCATAAGCGTTTTCAAATATGTTCCCCTTAAACGGCCTCTTCCATTGTACACATATACATACACACTCGAGAACAGAAGTCTCGAGGGGGAGTGCTTCTGCAATGCACCATCAGCAGCTGTGGTAAAGGCTGCAGGTGCAAATTCCTGAAACACGTTTACAAAGACTCACCTTTCTATTCTGAAAGAGGCCGGTTAGTGTTCATTGTACTAACAGAAGGGCCTTGCAGGTTGAAATGCTCTAAGGACAGCCACTACCTTCCTTTTCTTGGCTTCTTTGTCCTTGATTTTTCCGTCTGACCCACAGCCTTATCTGCTTTGTTTATTCTTATTCATCTTTCCCTTTCCACAACTGTATATTTTTCTTTCCTACCTGTGACGTAGGCCAGCACATGTCATGATACAGTTTGGCCCCCTTAAGTGGAATTCGGGAAGTAAAATAAGACTTCCTACCTGGTGGAAGGAAGTCTTATTAGTCTGGACCAGTATGTGGTCCATACTGCTAACCACACCTGATGAGATGCTCTACCCATTCACCTCTTCTTCAGACCCCTGAGATGAAGCCAAATGTCTGTGGAGGGTTTGGAGTGGGTGGTGTGGGTAGTGGAGCCATTACAGAAAGGTGATAGGGCTTCATTATAATAACTATAGCTAACACCTACTGAGCTCTTACTATGTTCCAGACACTGTTCTACATGCTTTCACATTTACGTAAAGCTCCGTATTTCAATAATACTTTCTCTGCTTCATACTTAACAACAGAAAAGAGAATATGTTCCCTGTCCAAACCCTTTCATTTATATGACCTGCATGAAATAATTTAGAGAATCTCTTCTCAAGCAAACATTGAAATGTTTCTACATTTGCAACTAAATAAACACACTCATACACTATACACATCAAACTGTCAAAAGGAAAAGGGTTAAATGTAGAGAAAAAAAATAACACCAAGAAAAAACGTTTTGAATACCCTGACTGAGGTGGAATTTCTTTGCATGTATACTCTCCACAGGGGCCTGCCTTCCCTCTGTACTATAACAAAAGGCCCCAAGGTAAAAACAAGTGCTTCTTCAGGAGGAGATGAAGAAGGAATAACAATGAAACAACTAGCATTTTAAATTCAATTTACAGTTTATCCGGAACATTTACCTATCTTACTGGTCACCATGACAAACCTGTGAGGCAAGTGTCATTTGTATAATCCCCATTTTACAGATTAAGAAAATTGAGGTTTGGAATAGTCAAATCATTTGCCCAAATCACACACCAAGTGTTTCAGTTACCTACTGCTGTGTAACTAACTACCCCAAAATGTAATGGCTCAGAAAAATTAACATACTTACTCATGATTCTGCGAGTTGGCCGGGCAGTTCTGCTTCACAGAGTATCCACTTGGAACTTGGCTGGGGCTAGAATAATCAAGAGGGTCTCACTCTCATGTTTGGCTGTAGGTGCTGGCCATTGGCGGGGGCAATGTGGCTCTCCTCCACATGGCCTCTCATCCCCCAAGACCTCTCTTCTCATGGTCTCTCTAGTAGAACAGCCCAGACTTCTTTACATGGAAGGATCTCCAGAGTGCAAAAATGGAAACTGCCAGGTCTCTTAAAGCCTAGGCCTGGAAGTCACACAGTACAACTTCCACTGCATTCTACTGGTCAAAGCAAGCCACGGCCAAGCAGATTCAAGGCGAAGGAAACAGATTCAATCTGTTGATGTTGAAGCCACATGCATGTACAGGAATGGGAAGAATTGTGGGCAGCTATATTTGCAGACAATCTACCACACCAGGAGGGGTATAGTTGGAACTCAGGAAGATCAGTGAGAATGCCACTATTCTGCTAATTCTTTATGTCCAAGTCTAGGGTTAAGTTTCATGACAGACACCCAGGAAAGTAATTCCCTACTTGCTCTCAGGTGATGCTGGCATCACTGCACCTTTGCCTTTATGTTTCATTTATTTGGAAGACAGAGATTACCTTAGGCCCATATATAACTGTGGGCCTAAGTTAATATAACGCCAATGTTCTCAATAAGGACTTTAAGAGCAAGGTATGAGATGATAAATGACTGGCTGCACAAGGGGACTTGCTGATGAATGTTAATGGCAAAGAGCCAGTTGGCAGCAGAAATCATGGGAAGAAGGTTTTTTATGTGACTGACTCACAGCCTTATTGAATTTTCTGGCTTGAAGGCACATTTCATGGTCATCCAATTTAAACCTCTCCTTAGCCAGATACATGGTTACAGCTGAGATTCTTTTAGGCATGAAATTCCTCCATGCCTAACTCATCTGACATACCCCCCACTTCTCCGGGTCCCCAGCTCCTGTGCGAACACACACACACACACACACATACACACACACACACACACACAGAGTCCCACCACCATAAAATGTTGTGGAACAGCTATTTTAAATAAGTGAATATTAAAGTTGACATTTTTTTCAGATTTTCACAAATCTCCTGAAGTAACTGGAGCCCCCATGAATGTCACAGTCTAAGTTGTCATCACTCGTGCTTCACAAGCAGTCAGCAGATAGCAGTGGCTGTGACTCTTCCACAAGGGCAGGTATGATGATTCCCTTTCTGGTATTGAGCCATTAGGAGAGGTGTTTCCCTCTGTGAAAGCAGGCCTGGTTTATAAGGGACTTCACAGCTGCCTTGCAGCTGTTTTCTGTGTCATCACAGTTAAACTAGATGAAGTAACAAGAACAGAGTCACAGAAGAGAAGATCCCTGGAGCGAGGGTGCAGGGACTAATTTAAAAATTATTACAGTAATAAATATAAAGAGTATTTTAAAAAGAATTCCCTAAAAATCGTTCACATTCCTCCCTGTAAAAAATTGATTGCTTTAGCCGCATAGCACAGGGAGATCAGCTCGGTGCTTTGTGACCACCTAGAGGGGTGGGATAGGGAGGGTGGGAGGGAGACGCAAGAGGGAGGGGATATGGGGATATATGTATACTTATAGCTGATTCACTTTGTCATAAAGCAGAAACTAACACACCGTTGTAAAGCAATTATACTTCAATAAAGATGTTAAAAAAAATTGATTGCTTTGTTTGTTTTTGTTTTTCAGGGGTCTGTAACAACCAACAATTTATATGATAGGCACTTGCAGTAGATTACCCATGTTTAATCCTCACAGCAGCCCTCTGAGGTAGAAAGTACAAGTCCAAAAACCCTCTTCCAAATCTCTTGGGGTTAGATAGGGTGTAAACTTCACACATTTTTGTATTTTAGAAAGGCAATATGTTATATTAAAGAGTATATATAATGTCTCCAGAGGGATTTTTGGGGCATCACTGATAATCATACACATATAATCATATACAATCAGCCACACATATGAATAATCACATGAAGTGGAATAAATATGGACTGTAAGTAGACTCTGATTAGTTCAGGTCAAGTTTTGCTTCCTACTGAGTTTGTAGCAACCTTATGAAAAAAAGCTGTCAATTTTGGAGCTTTTGGATATCAGAAATGCAAATAAATGTGTATGGACTTGCACAATTGTCCCTACATATTTTAGAAATGAACAAATGGGACATAGAAAAGTTAAGTAACTTGCCCCAAATCATACAGTGAATAAACTAAAATTCAATGCCTGACTCCAGAACTCCAAATTTTAAAAAGGTTAAATGATATAGTATTTGATACACACAAAATAATATATGTGGCATTTATGAAAATTAACACATAATAATTAAAATAATAAATTAAAAATTAACCTGCTACCCAACTTACCGAGATGAATACTGATCTTAACCCCTGGATACAGCACCCCAGAGCAGGCTAAGGCTAAGTTATTACCATCACATTACAGTGGGGTTTATTATTTTAATTTTATTTACTATTTTTTAATTGAAGTACAGTTGATTTACAATGCTGTGCCAATCCCTGCTGTACAGCAAGGTGACTCAGTTATACACATATAGACATTCTTTTTTTATATTCTTTTCCATTATGGTTTATCACAGGATATTGAATATAGTTCCCTGTGCTATACAGTAGGACCTTATTGTTTGTCCATTCTAAATGTAAAAGTTTGCATCTGCTAACCCCAAACTCCCAGACCTTCCCTCTCCCTTCCCCCTCCCACCTTGGCAACCGCAAGTCTGTTCTCTACGTCTGTGAGTCTGTTTGTTTTGTAGATAGGTTCATTTGTGCCATATTTTAGATTCCAAATGTAAGTGATATCATATGGTATTTGTCTTTCTCTTTCTGACTTACTTCACTTAGTATGATAATCTCTAGTTGCATCCATGTTGGTGCACATGGCATTATTTCATTCTTTTTTATGGCTGAGTAGTATTCCATTGTATATACATACCACATCTTCTTTACCCATTCAACTGTGGACATTTAGGTTGTTTCCATGTTTTGGCTATTGTGGATAGTGCTGCTATGAACATAGAGGTGCATGTATCTTTTTGAATTATAGTTTTGTCCAGGTATATTCTTCGGAGTGGGATTGCTGGATCATATGGTAGTGCTATGTTTAGTTTTCTGAGGAACCTCCATACTGTTTTCCATAGTGGCGGCACCAACTTACATTCACAGTGGGTTTTAATGGTGGTGCTACACAGGCTGGGTTTTAAAGGCTTCAAATGTCAGCTTCTAGGGTGGGGCCCAGGAGATCACACCAGGGGAAATTAAGTTCTTTTATAATAGCAAGGGACCTATGAAGAGGAGGCGACAAAGCCATATTGCTTCCAAGTTGTAAAAATGATGCAATTTGAGGTATAAATGAATGAGGGCTCTTATACAAGGCACCACAGTGTATAAAAACGTAATGGTGTGTGACTGGAATAGACTGGTGTGTGCTGCTCATGGGGCCAGCGTAACAAGAGTGTGGGCTGTGTGCTGACCTGAGCTGCTGGGCCAAGTGGAAGGGATTAGAAAGGAAGGCTTGAGGGGTTACATACAGAGAGAGTGCCCCAGGCCCTGAACCAGCAGGTGTCTGGTGTGGTTGTCCACAGATAAAGATAAAACCCAAAGTGGCCTGGCTTATGTAATAAGATCTCACTTTCAGCACTTCAGTTGACCAGAGGAATCTTCAACTTACCTAGATCAAAGGTTCAGAGGATGAAAGGGTTTTCACCTCAGCAAAGTGGAACTGACTTCGTGGGAGAGTTTTCCTGAGAACAAACATCCCATTGGTGCCAGGCACCGGCCTCTCCCAGACAGATTGCTCAAGAAGATCCAGGCAAGCTGAGAGGGCCAATCAAGACCAGGGCCGAGGGGGAGGGGTGTGTGTGTGTGTGTGTGTGTGTGTCTGTGTCTGTGTGTGTGTCTGTGTGTTGTGTGTAGAATATGAGTGAAGACCTTGGAAAAAGAGATCTTTTGAAAAAATCAGAATTCTGTGTTCAAAGAATTTTATTTAAACTGTAAACACTCTGTTATTCTCTGACTGGTGGAGGAGGAGGGGTAATCCTGATTTAAGGCAACTTTTGGAGCAGAAGTAACCAGTAATCATGTGCTACCTCAGAAACCTGTGTTGCTACTGAACCAACTAATCTACCTTTAGATCAATGATTTGAAAGTCAAAGGGCAGACAAATGCTTCAAAGGAAACTAGATGACCCAGACACCCATTCCAAAAAAGAAAACCCAGAATTACTATGGAAACATGCATGCACACATGTGGCACACACACACATACCTGAGTCGTATTCTGTGGATACAGACATTTAAAGAAAGGGAAACTAGACATCCTAGGGCAGGGAACTGAGTTGTACACTTTTTCTCTGTTCACATGATATTCAAGGAAAGCTGAGAGAAAGGGAAAGCACTGAAACAATAGAAAGTAGGTTGCCTAAGAGAGTTCCCTGCATGAAAACAGATACAGTTTTTATGTCTGAACTATAAAAAAATGTTTAAGGATAAAAAAAAGAACCTCCCAAGTAGTTGTAGCTGAAATTATTTCTAGCTTTTCATTATCGCCATGGTTGGATTTGGGGAATATCTTGTATAAAGGGAACCCTCTTTCCACTGGCAATCCCGACCATCTGTGGAGCCAGGAAAGAGGGTCAAACCCGAGGCACGTGACAAATCCTCTGAGGCACCTTGTCAGTGAGGATCCCTCAACCGAAGAGGCACAGGAACCTTTATTTGGATGTGACCATTTGTTCTTTTGTTCAACTAATACTCGGATGAATACCTCTTCCTGTGAATTTTCTCATCAGCCTGCCCTCTTCCTTCTCTCTCTCGCCAAACACACAGCACACGTGCTGCGTCAGTAGCTCACCCCCAGCTGACAAGAGAACTAACTTCCAGCAACAAGGATACTGGCCTTTCTCCCCACTGAAAGCTGTGGGGACCAGAGGAGTCTGCAGACCGCTTGAGGCTCCCCTGACAGCCCCAGGCTGCATGCTGTGCCCACTGTACCCACAGAGCTGCAGAAGAGAGGAGCATTTGGGAGCCCCAGCTTCTTATAAATGCAGCATGTCACATGTGGGCAGAATTTTGGAGACAGACGCAGCTTGCTGCCGTGTATTTGCCTGCTGCTACTCCAAGTGTGGTCTGTGGACCTGCAGCGGCTGCAACACCCGGAAGCATCTTAGAAATGCAGACTCTCAAGTCCCACGCTGGAACTGCAGAGTCAGATTTCTATGCACACCAAAATTTGAGAAGTACTGGCTTATGGAACTTTATCACATTTATTCTATTTAAGAAACCTCATAGTAAGTACTCCAAGCCAAGCACTCTTAAGGACACATTCTTTCCAACGGTAACTCATGTACTCCTCAGAACAACCTCATTTATAATAGTAGAGTAGGTATTATTATACCCCCATTTTATAGATGAGGAAACCAAGGTATGAAAGTATTAAGCACTTGCCTAAGGTCACACAGCTAGTGTGTGATGGAGTCAGGATTAGAACCCCAGAACCCATTCTGAATGTCACAACTCTATACTGCCTGCCTCTTGGAGACATACAATAAATAATTACAATTGATATTAAAAGATGGCCGCTTTGCACCATTAAAAATATATCCACAGGTGTTGAAAACAATAACAGTTCTGGAAGCTATGGATTACACTAGAATGTCCAGAGGGATCCTTCTCTTCCAAAAGGATTGTTAGTTCAGGAAGAGCTACAAGAAGTGAAAACTTCTTCCCATCAGAGGATCAGGAATTCAAGACAAGTAGGAGTGATAACTTATTTAGTAAATAAACAAAAATTGTTATACTAAACAAACAAAAACGACTATACTTTAGTGATACATTTTAAAACGTTTTTAGAAATGAAGGTCAGTTTGAATGGTAAAGTAAAAAGGTTTAACCCACACGTTTGGGAACCTTCGCCAGTTAATGCCCACACAGCACACTAGAAACTGAGGGAAATAAATAAGATTTAAATATTGGTACTCTTCTTGCTTGACTTGTGAGTCAGGTCAAAATACCTCAAAATTAGTTGCAGACCACCCACAGAGTTGGGCCTCTGGAACTGTCTGTGTGGTGATGTGACTTCAGCAGGCCCAGCTATTCACCCACTTTCTACTTTCTTTTCTGGGCCTTGCATCCTTTGGAAACACCTCACAGCTCTGATCTCAAAGTTGCCCACAGATTTGGGTTTCCTGGCTGCCTATTTCATAGTCCCCTGGGCAGTGTTCAACAGGAACACCAGGAAACAGCACCTCACAGTTGCAATATTTTCCTGAAGCCTCCAGAAAGTGGATTTCACCCTAATCAAAACAACACCCTTAACACGTTTGGAAAAGTCATTAACAGTGTTGGATAGCTATCATCTCAGAATGTGTGTGTTTACTCAATCCTGAGTCAGGGGTGGCACACACAAAGAACAGAGGAGTTATATCAGATCTTGATAAAGTAAGAAAATACCCAACATCAATTTCTTCTCTAGTAGCTCCAGAAAAACTCAGAAACCTCTCAAAAGGTGTACTTTTATGTTTATAGAAATAAGTTGCCTACACAAATAAAAATACGTGTACTAGTGTGCCAGTTATGCAAAAATGCAATGTTTGGTTTAGCTCTAAGAAGCAAAAAGGGCTTCACTGATTCTTTCCTCAAATATTTACTGAGTGCCTACAATGTGCCACGTTCCTGCGCTAGGCCTGAGGATTTAATGGTGAACAAAAACAGTCCCTGTTCTCCTGAACTCATGGTTGAGTGAGCCAGAAAGACATTCACCAGGAAATTCCCACAAATGAACACATTGTTACAAATTGAAATAAGTGCTCTGAAGGCAACAAAGTTGGGAGGGAGGGCCAAGGAAGGCTGAAAAAAGTGATGTTGAAGTTCAGTTGAGGAGCTTGAGAACAGCTGGATATATTCAGCCTCACGGGAACTGGATGGGAACTGACAGCAGAACAGGATGGAGAAGCTGAAATTCAAGGACTAGAGTGGTTGGTGGACAGAGAGCCAGGAGGAGAGAAGAGATGAGGCAGGAGAGGAAGCTGGAGGTGGAACCATGCAGGGCCTGTGGTAGCCAAGTTAAGAATCTGAACTGAAGGGTTTTAAGCTGGGGTGACACGTGCAGACTGGCACTTCAGAAAAGATGTCCTCTGGCTACAGTGTGGAAGGCTGGATGGGAGGAGGGCCAAAGGAGACACAAGAAAGTCAGTTAGGAGTATCTGCAGCACTCCAAGAGAGAGAATTAGGCTGGCAGGAGTAGACATGGAAAGAAGTGGACAGATATGAGAGAGATTTAGGAGGTGAAATAATAGGACTTGGCTACTGTATAGCACAGGGAACTCTATTCAATATTCTGTAATAACCTATATGGGAAAAGAATCTGAAAAAGGATGATTACATGTATATGTATAACTGAATCACTTTGTTGTACATCTGAAACTAACACAACATGGTAAATCAACTATATTCTAATATAAAATAAAAATTAAATTTAAAAAATATTAGGAATTGGTCATGAAACCAGTACGGGAGTTGATGGAAAAGGGGGTGTCCAGGATGATGCCAAGATCTCTTCTGGCTTGTATAAGTGGGTGTACATGGAGACACATTTGCTGAGATAGCAAGACTAGGTGGCAGATTATGAATCCAATATTGGACTGGTATAATTCAGCATGTTTTAGAAATATCTGGTGGGACATGATTTATAGGCAATTGAGTAAATTTGTCCTGCAGGTCTGAGGCTCAGAAGAGAAGTCTGAGCTGGACATTTACTATGGGAGTCAACGGCCTCTTCAAAGATAACTGAAGCTGAAACATAAATAAGAGAGATGAAACATAAATGCCCAGACAGAATGCATGAGGTTAAAAGAGGAAGGGGCAAAAGTTGATGCCTTGCGAAATTCTGACCCTCGAGAGCTAGGTAGAAGAGCTGAGCCTGCAAATGAGACAGAAAGGAGGAGCCAGACAGATGGGAGAAAAGCAAGAAGACTGTGGGGTCATGGGAGCCAGGAAGAGACGGGGCTGCGAGCAGCGGGCAATCGTCAGCATGGTCGACTGCTGAGAGGTAATTAATACAAGGCAAGGACTGAAAATGCCCATTTTATTCACTGACAAAGTCACCAGTGACTTTAGCAATGTCGTGAAAGTACGGATTGATGACAGTGACAGATGCCAGCATTGAGTGGGTTGAGGACTTTATGGGAAGTAAAAAAATGTGAACGTAAGTAAAGCCAGTCCTACAGAATCAAGCAGGAAACTCTGACTCGGACTAAAAGCCAAAGTCCTTACAGTAACCTACCAGGCCATACCATCTACCCCTCCTTACTGCGTCTTCCACTTCTCTTCCCTTTCTCACGTGGGCCACACTGACTTCCTTATTCTTTGGATGCACCAGCTTCCGCCTCATGACTTTTGCATTTGCTGTTCCTTCAGTCAGGAAACTTATTCCTCCACATAAATAAATGGCTGCTCCCTAACTCCTCAGGTCTTGGCTCAAAAATTATTTTCTCAGTGAGGTCTCCCCTAACTACCCTATTTAATATTAAAATTCACCTCTTCGCTTGTGCTGACTATTCCCTTCCCTGCTTCATCTGGTACTTCTTACCATCTGACAGATCATATATTGCTTTTGTGTTTACTATTTACCTCATCCCCTCCCCCAAGAATGTAAGTTTCTTGAGGGCAGAGAATTTTGTCTATTTTGATCACTGCTACAGTCTCAGTGATTAGACCAGTGTCTATAACTTAGTAAGCACTCAAAAAATGTGTTGAAAAAATAAAATATTTGAACAAATAAATAGCTTTAATATATACCATCAATAATCAACTAGAAAAACAAAGAGGTTTAAAAAAAGCTCCATTCATGATAGCAGCAAAATCTGGAGGAAAAGACAGAGAAACAAAACAAAACAAAAAATAATGTGCAAATATGAGGAAAACCACTGACATCAAAAAGACTTGAGTAAATGCAGAGATATATAATCCCTCTTATGAAAAAACTGGCTTGCAAAGATATCAATTCTTCCTACATAAATTTAGAAATGTATTACAAGTTAATGAAATTAAAATTACCAGACAATTGGGCTTCCCTGGTGGCGCAGTGGTTGAGAGTCCGCCTGCCGATGCAGGGGACACAGGTTCGTGCCCCGGTCCAGGAATATCCCACATGCCGTAAAGCGGCTGGGCCCGTTGAGCCATGGCTGCTGAGCCTGCACATCCGGAGCCTGTGCTCCGCAACAGGAGAGGCCACAACAGTGAGAGGCCCGCGTACCAAAAAAAAAAAAAAAAAAAATTACCAGATAATTAAAAGTCAATGAAATTTCCACATCAAAGTAAAAAGCTTTTGCACAGTGAAGGAAACTACCAACAAAACAAAAAGGCTGCCTATTGAATGGTAGGTGGTACTTGCAAACAAAGTACCGGATAAGGAGTTAATATCCAAAACATACAAAGAACTCATACAACTCAACATCAAAAAAAAAAAATGATTCACTTTAAAAATTGGCAGAGAAACTGAATAGACATTTTTTCCAAAGAAGACATACAGATGACCAACAGGCACATAAACAGATGCTCCACATCACTAATCATCAGGGAAATGCAAATCAAAACCACAATGAGATATCACCTCACACCTGTCAGAATGGCTATTATCAAAAAGACAATAAATAACAAGTATTGATGAGGACGTGCAGAAAAGGGAACACTTGTGCACTGTTGGTGGGAATGTAAATTGGTGAAGCCACTATGGAGAACAGTATGGAGGTTCTTTAAAAAATTAAAAATAGAACTATCGTATGATCCAGCAATCCCACTCCTGGGTATTTATCTGAAGAACACAAAAGCACTAATTTGAAAAGATATATGCACCCCTATGTTCATCGTAGCATTTACAATAACCAAGATACGGAAGCAACCTAAGTGCCCACAGATAAATGAATGGATAAAGAATATATATATATTAAGAATGTTATGTATATTATATATTTATAATGTAATATTACTCAGTCATAAAAAATGAAATCTTGCCATTTGTGACAACATGGATGGACCTATAAGGTATTATATTAAGTGAAATAAGTCAGACAGAGAAAGACAAACACCATATGATTTCACTCATATGTGGAATATAAAGAAAAAAACAAATGAACAAACATAACAAGACAGAAACAGAGTCATAGATACAGAGAATAAATAGATGGTTGCCAGAGGGGAGGAGGTTAGGGGGAGGGGAGAAATAGGTGAGGGAGATTAAGAGGTACAAACTTCCAGTTACAAAATAAATGAGTCACCAGATGAGAGGTACAGCATGGGGAATATAGTCAAAAATAATGTAACATCTTTGTAAGGGAACAGATGGTAACTCGCCTTATCATGGTCATCATTTTGTATTGTATGGAAATATCCAATCACTATGTTGTGCACCAGGAACTAACACAGTGTTACAGGTCAATTATACTTCAAAAACAAACCAACAAACAAACTCATAGAAAAAGAGATCAGATTTGTGGTTACCGGAGGTGGGGGGATGGAGGAAAGGGGAATTGGATGAAGGCGGTCAAAAGGTACAAGCTTCTAGTTATAAGATAAGTAAGTACTAGGGGTGTGATGTACAGCATAATAAGTATAATTGACGCCTCTGTGTGTTACATTATATGAAAGTAGTTAAGAGAGTAATAAATCCTTAGAGTGCTCATCACAAGGAAAAATATTTTTCCTTTCTCTTTCATTTTCTATCTATATGAGATGATAGATGTTCACTAAACTTATTGTGGTAATAATTTCATGATGTAAGTCAGTCAAATCTTTATAATGTACACCTTAAACTTATACAGTGCTGTATGTCAATTTTACCTCAATAAAACTAGAAGGAAAAAAAATTCAATGAAATTTCTAAAGTTCTTTTAGATGGGAAAAATGCCTGGAAATAGCCAAAATGTTTGTTTTGGGGTGAGGAGAGACAATGACGGAAGCCAATCCATATGGCATATTTAACCATATTATGAAGTAACAGTATTAATACAAGAACAGATAAATAAAAGAAAATGTAGGATCTATAGTCAAATGCAAATATATGTACTTTTAAAGTTAGTATATAATAAAGCATACATTCAGATCGTCAGGGAAAGAATGGATTTATTAAATGGGATTAGGACAAATGACTAATCATTTGGGGAAAAAATGATGCTTCCTATCATGTAAATCATATACACATAAATTCCAGAAGAATTAGATATTTATAAATGAACCATAAGATAGCTATAAGAAAATAATGTCAATATTTATCTACTGAGCTCGATAGATAGAGCCTTAACATGTGCAAACGTAAAAGAAGAAAGCGACAGATTTGGCTACATTTAAATTTAAAACTTACGTTTTGCAAAAGATATCACAAAGTTTAAACTAAAGCAAAAATTTGGGGAAAACATTTGCAACCTGACAAAAAATTAATATTCCTAATACACAAAGACTTCTTATAAACCAAAAAGAAAAACACAAATTCTCTAACAGAAAAAAAATGAGAATTGAGAAAAGGCACAAATTAGAAACAGACCTAGTCAATAAATAAATCAAAAAGATGTCCAAATTTACTAGGACTCAAAGAATTATAAAATTAAATAATGTGATACCATTATTCAGAGGTCAGATTGGTGAAGGCTAAAAAAGGTAATAATGTGTAACGTTACTGAATATGTGAGGAAATGGGCACTTTTACAGGTTCCAGAAGGAACAGTAAATTCTGGAAGGCAATTAGTAATATATTAACCCAGATATTCATTGAGGGGTTGATTAGTTTTTTAGTGCTGCCATAACAAAGTACCACCAACTAGGTGGCTTAAACAACAGAAATTTATTTTCTCTCAATTCTGGAGGCTTAGAGGTCCAAGATTAAGGTACTGGAAGTGTTGTTTTCATTCTGAGGCCTCTCTCTCCTTGGCTTACAGATAACTGTCTATAATTAGCAAGTGGGATAGGTAGCCTTCTAAAATAGCTCCCGATGAACCCTGCCCCCTGGGAGTCACACCCTTATGTAATCCCCTCCCCTTGAGTGTCAGCTGGACCTTGGGACTTGATTCTAAAGAACAGAACACTGCTAAAGTGATGGATGTCACTTCTGAGATCATGGTACAAAAGACTGTGGCTTCTGTCTTGCTGGCCCTTCTTGTTCACTTGCCCTGGGGAAGAGGAGCATCGAGTAAGGAACAGAGGGTGGCCTCGGGTCAACAGTGAGGAAGGAACTGAAGCCGTCAGTCCAACAGCTCTCCAGGAACTGGATCCTGTCAACAACCGCTGAGGAAGCTGAGAAACAGATCTGCCCAGTGGAACCCTGAGATGACTTTGGCTCCAGCCGATACCCTGACTGCAGCCTCTTAAGAGACCCTTAAATAGAGGACCCAGCTAAGCCATGCTTGGATTCAAGACCCACGAAACTGTGAGATGATAAATATGCATTATTTTAAGCCACTGAGTTTTGCGGTAAGCAACAAATAAAACTAAGAAAGTAAAATAACATTTCTGTAGAGAGACAACTAGTATAATATATCAAGTTACATACACACACAAACACACACACACCATGCAATACTTAATTTTAAATGGTGATATGAGGTCTATATTTACATGGCAAATTTACATGATATAGTATGTAAAAAAAAAGTAGATTACAAAACACCCTGCCTAGTAAAATCCCATTTACATATAAATACATTAGTATGCTTTAGGGCATAAGTAAAGAAGATATAACTCAAGAGATCGTAAATAATAAAGAAATGTATTGTGCAGCAGGAAGGCTAGAGGCAGGGTGGTTCAATCAATATCATGAAGGCTCTAGCTGTTTCCATGCTGTTCCTCTCCCTTAAAAGTGTGGTCTTCTGGGCTTCCCCGGTGGCGCAGTGGTTGAGAATCTGCCTGCTAATGCAGGGGACACAGGTTCGAGCCCTGGTCTGGGAGGATCCCACATGCCGCAGAGCAACTAGGCCCATGAGCCACAACTACTGAGCCTGCGCGTCTGGAGACTGTGCTCCACAACAAGAGAGGCCGCGATAGTGAGAGGCCTGCGCACCACGATGAAGAGTGGCCCCCGCTCGCCGCAACTAGAGAAAGCCCTCGCACAGAAACGAAGACCCAACACAGCATAAATAAATAAATAAATAAATAAACTTCTAAAAAAAAGTGTGGCCTTCTTCCTAATATTCTCCTTTGGATCTGTAGTGGCTACTACTGGCAATCAAGGGTACATGCATCCTCTTCATGTTTATCTCCTGTTTGGGAGGGAAAGAGAGAAGGAGCTGCTTTCAGAAACTCTACCAGAGGAACATGCAAACCTTTTCTAGCTATCTCCAGCACACTGTTTCTAGAGACTCATAAGTGCAAGTCTTATCACATGTCCATTCCTAACTCAAATGTTACCAAGAGGCTGGGATTACCCTTATATCTGTCAGGCTTCCCCTTACATTGGGAGGGGACCCTGCAATATATGGGTTTCTTGTAGGAGGAGAGGCTGCCTGCACTTTTGTTAGGGATCTTCTAGAAAGAAGAGAAGTAGGGATAGATGTGGGCAACAAATAGTGAGCACTACATCATATCTGTGTGTATCTGTTGTATATTTACTCTTACTATCTCTGGGTAGATGAGATTAAGAATGATCTCTTTTTCTTTGTATTTTTCCTTATTGAATGAATTTTATTTTTTTTATTGTTTTGCAATTAGTTTCAGGGCCAATGAAGCCCAATGTATTTAAACAATAATCTCCTTTTTTGAGCTGTTTATACGGGTTCTGTCTTAAACTTACATGCTTATACATTATTGCGGGTGCAGTCTCAGGAAAGCATGAGTGAAGGGAAAAGCTGAATGAGGAAACAAAGCGGGAAAAGCTAACGTAAGGGGTGTGCAAGCAAGCTGGCCACAGCTCTGCAGCACACGTAGCTGGTTGTCTGGTCTTACAGAGGCCAGAGGAAACTACTGCATTCAGAACAGGTCCTCAGGGGGGAAGGAAGGAGGAGAAGCCTCACAGCTGGTTCCCTCCTGTTTCCTGTCTCTCTCTGGTTGCTGCTCCACAGGGTGTGATCTCCACAACAGCTCAGGGTTGTGCACCTGACAAGTCCAGGCAGTCGCTGAGGAAGCCAGGGCCTCTGCAGGGTGGTCTCTCCTTGTCACCAGGGCTGCCCTTGGCTCCTTTGTCTGTGGGAGGGTGCAGGGCAGCAGGGAAGCCATCGCTAGAGCCACTCTGGCTGAAGTAAAGACAGAGGCCATGATCTATGATGAGAGGTGAAGCTAAGCGATCATTCTGGGCCAGTTACATATTCCTTGCAACAAACTTACTAAAACAATATCCTCCTATAAAGCCCAGGTGTTTTCCTCCCTTCCCCTGAACCTTCCTAGATGCTTTGCACTTTTCCTTGTTTCTGGTCATGTGTGTACTTATTGCATAAGACCAAATACTCCTTAAAGGAAGATGTTGTAACACACCCGTCTTTGAATTCCTCTGTGCATACAGTGGGCATTCAATAAACATTTAAAAATAAAAATTAATATTCTTAAATTTGCTCTGGTATGACAGTCAGCAGATGCTATAGGGACTGAAGATTGAGAAGGAATCTATAAAGTAAAAAACCACTATGGATAGCAAATTACTCCTTTAAGGGAAACTTTATTTTATATTACCAAAAATAGGGGACTTCAACAAACTAACTTACATGGCGATAGTCTTTGTGTTTTCCTCGTTCCATGTTATTTTACTGATGGTAAATCTGGAAGCATGTAAGCATACAGTTAGAGACAGGTTAACACTGACACAGGAGTTTTTCTCTATTTTAGGAATGAGAAAAATCAAAATCCTACCTTGCAAGTGTAGAAGCAGCAACATAATTTTGTCTTAAGGTAGTATTAATCCATCACTTCATTCATTCAACACTGATTTAACATCTATGTACACAGCATTTATGTACAAGGAATAGTGTCAGGTGGTATGAGAGATAAAAGGCATGGTTGTTACACTCATGAAGTTTATAATCTGGTAGGTGAAAGAAACTGAATAGAAGTTACTGTAACACAAGTTTGGATTAAGTAAATTCCCTTAATTCTATTATTAGTTTTTTATTCTGTGATTAGTTTAAAATGTTTGTTCACTGTGAATACCCAGTAACCAGAAAGGAACAGCCTAAGAAAAGTAGACTATAAATATTAATTTGAAAATATTTTTTTAAAGCATTTATATTATACCCTGAAAGAGTCAGGATAGAACCATGTGGTCAACTGCCAAACAACTTTTTAATAACAACTGGAATACACAATTAAGAGTAGTTTGGTTTTTTTTTTTTTATTTACTTCATCTTATAATGTTTACTCAGGAACTGACACAAAACCTAACCAACAGTTCAATGCTTTTGAAAATACTATTAACTAGATGGTATTGAAGCCTACTGGATGATAACAGCTACTAATACAGAGAAACTATGTTTTTATCACAGTTAGTTCACAAGCAAACACCAACAGTTGCCCAATGGGACTAATTTAAACAGTATGCTTTTCCAAAAAAATATGCTACCAAAAAAATCCTAGTACCTACAGTCCATAAAATAAAACTTTTTCAGTCCTGAAAAAGATGTTAAAATCACTTTATAGAAGAAGACTGATTGGAGAGGTTTGTGACTTGCCTAAAGTCACATGACTAGTTAGTTGAAGGGGCACAGAGTCCCCATCACTCTAATATTCTAGATTAGGTAAAATACACATGATACATATTTTCAAATATAAATATTTCTCAGCTTCTTCTTTTTTATTGAAGCATAGTTGATTTACAATGTTGTGTTAGTTTCTGGTGTACAGCAAAGTGATTCACTTATATATATATTCTTTTTCATATTATTCTCCACTATGGTTTGTTACAGGATATTGAATATAGTTCCCTGTGCTATAAGTAGGACCTTGTTATTTATCTGTTTTATATATAGTAGTTTGTATCTGCTAATCCCAAACTCCGAATTTATCCCTCCCCTACCCCCTTTCCCCTTGGTAACCATAAGTTTTTTTTCTTTGTGAGTCTGTTTCTGTTTTGTAAATAAGTTCATTTGTATCATACTTCAGATTCCACATGTAAGTGGTATCATATGGTATTCGTCTTCCTCTTTCTGATTTATTTCATTTAGTATGATAATCTCTAGATGCATCCATGTTGCTGCAAATGGCATTATTTCATTCTTTTATATATATGTTTTATATATTATATATTATATTATATATTTTATATATTGTATATATGTACCACATCTTTATCCACTCATCTGTCGACAGCCATTTAGGTTCTCAGCTTCTTCTAAGTTGGACAAAACCTGATAAATCTTTTTCTAAGTATTCTAAAGTGTTTGAAATTACCACTACACATGAACAATTTTATCTGATCAATATTTAATAAATTTCTATTATGTGTTGGGCACTGAGTTTATGAAGACAAAACACAAAAGAAGTATAGTCTCTGCCTTGAGTGTGGGAAGCAAGGAAATGGAAACAGTGAGAATATCAAAGGTGAGCTGTGCTGGCCTAGGAGTGTGTATAAGGTTCTGAGGCATGAGGGCAAGTCTCCAGAGAGAAAGAGCTGCATGAGAACTGAGTCTAGGAAAACTGAGAAGGTGCTTACCAGACAACAAGGGGAAAGAAGGGCACTTACAGAGGAGCTGCATGTGCAAAGCACTGAAGTGTGGAACAGCTGGGCCTGCCAGAGGAGGGAGTGTGAAAGATAATGCTAGAGGGGATACAATCACTGTGCCAGATGGCCAGGCGCTTCAAATCAAAAGGCCCTAGGAGGAGCCTGAAATTAGCTGTAAGAAACAGCCAACTAACTGTTGAAGGACTTTACGAGGAGCTGCCTGCTCAGCTTTATTTTATAGAAAAATGACTTTAATGTCCATGTAAAGTGGCCTGGAGGAGCCAAGCCTGCATGTTACGACACTAGGAGAATAATTCTGGTCGGAGATGAAGGAACTTAGGAAACCAAGAAGGGGGAGGGAGATGAGCAGCACTGATTTCACCCTTTTCTTACAATAAATATAAAACTGCCAACATATTTTTAGAAGAGTAAATACTTCCCCAACAATATTCTCTCAATGATTTCCACCCTGTTTATCATGAAGTACACTCAGGTTAAGACTCTACAGTACATACAATTGTTAAAGTAAAACTCTTGTCTAAAAGCATTAACCTCTAATGTGGAATATTCTGTTAAGGTTGTTATTCTCAGAAAGAAGTTCTGATTTTTTTGTAAAGAAGTGAAAAATTCTGACATTTAAATGCAATGCAGTCACACTTTTACATAAATGCCCTCCTTCATCCTATCTGTTTTTACTTCCTTCATCTGTATCACAAATGTGTACATGAGAACTTTTAAACAATAGACAACAGGTGCCTTAATCTATGGCACTTGCCACAATGTTGAATAGATGCCCAATTAACACCAACACCAAGTCTAAGATGTATTTTCAACTATCTTCTACATTGTAATGTGAATATTTAAAAAATTAAACAAAGAGCTCATCTATCTAGAGTTTTCCAAGTAAAAGTTTCACAACTAAATATTCAACTGAGGGCTACACTTAAACTCAACTAACAACTATCACATCAGACAAACACATTTAATGCTTATTGGGTCAACCTAGCAATTTGTTCCATTTACATTTTCACTTTGCTAAGGGACAGGGATCCAAATATTTGAACAATGAATAGGTCCAGAGAGTCCTTCTGCCTACCCAACTCTTTTTCTCCCATCAGAGTCATCAATAATCAATTGCACGGATTTAGTAATTACTCATTTACATATTTAAACTGACATTTTGAAATGACAATGAGAAGCTGACAATTAACTGTTCTCTAAGGAAATGCCCTTTCTCTCCATACGGTTTCTACTCTGGGACTAACACTTAAAGAGATTTTCAATTTACTGAACAACAGAGAGTCTCCCCAGCTGAGACCCCCATGGAAACTCATTTAGAATGCAAATGCCTCACCTTCTGCACCAAGAATTTAAATGCCATTCCCACTGATGCTAAGAAGCCAGTTTTAAAATGAAAATCCATCTGCACCATAGACCTTGGGTAAATTAAACAGGAAATAACTTTAAGGCTTTAGGGGTTTTAATAGGTTTTCTTGTGTTAGCTGTGCAGCATTTATGGTAAAACAGGCTCTCAAGTAAGGGCCACAGGTTCATTCTTTTTCCTTAGAGACTATGTTATCTTGGCTCCCTGTCTTAAAACAGAGATATTAATTCCTGTTGCAAGAATTAAATGAGATAATATATGGACCAATTGATTGTAACCTATAAAAGCTTCTATACACATTTGCTATTATTACTTCAGATGTTCACTAACCTGCTGACTCCAAATTAAAAGACTGTAAAATAAAGGGCTGGTGGAAAAAAACAAAACTATCCTGAAAAATATACTTACTAAAAATGCATGTAAACAAATTGGTCTATAGATTCAACACAACCCCAATCAAATATTCCAGCTGCCTGTTTTGAAGAAATTGACAAGCTGATCCTAAAATGTGTATGGGAATTCAGAGGACTAAGAATAACCAATCTTAAAAAGAGAAGAACCAAACTGGAGGATTCACACTTCTCAATTTTAAAACTTACAACAAAGTAACAGTAATCAAAATAGTGTGGTACTGGTATAAGGACAGGTATATGTACAAATGGAAAAGAACTGAGAGTCCAGAAAAAAACTCTTATGTTTATGGTCAATTGATTGTTGACAAGAGTGTCATGAAAATAGGAAAGAACAGTCTTTTCAACAAATGGTGCTGGAACAACTTGATAGCCACACGCAGAAGAATGGACTTGGACCCCTTCTTCACACCATACACAAAAATAAACTCAAAATGGATCACAAACCTAAATGTAAGAACTATATCTATGAAACTCTCAGGAGAAAACATAGGAGTGAATCTTTGTGACCTTGGATTAGACAAAACCTTTCGGATATGACACCAAAACACAAGCAACTAAAGGTCACATAATGCATGATTCCATTTACATGAAATATCCGTAATAGGCAAATCAATAGAGATAGAAAGTAGATTAATCGTTACCTAGGGCTGGGAAGGTTGGGGCGAAATGGGGGAGTATTGCCATCATAACAATATTAAAACTTCCTAACCATGAAAATGAGATGCCTTTCCTTTTACTGAATCATTTTAAACGTACTAGAGGAATGATATGGTATAGATATGTCACCAGGAAAACAGAAATAATACACCTTAATTATGGGATAATGGGTGATTTTGATTTTTATATATTTCTGTATTTTGCAAATTTTCATCAACAAAAATACCTTTTATATAACCAAAAAGAAGTTATTTTAAAGGAAAATATTATATAATAAAATATACTTACATTTAAGTATCTCATAAACATGGAAAAAGCTTGAAAGATTTTTCAACCTATATGAACATACCACTGTTGATTCTTGGTCATTTATTCATCAGAATTTACTGATTGAGTGCTATTTGGCAAATACTGTGCTAGATCCTGAGTGTACTGTTTTAATAAAACAGACATGATTCTGGCCCTCATGAAGGCCAATGGGAGAATGACAATAAATGGGCAAAGTAATAAATGGAAATGCAATAACAAGTTGTAAAGAGTGCTTTGGAAGAAAGCCAATGGTGGGATCTTAGTTCCGCGAACAAGGAATTGAACCCATGCTCTCGGCAGTGAAAGCACTGAGTCCTAACCACTGGACTGCCAGGGAATTCCCTAACACTTTGATACAGTGGTCATGGAAGTTCTCTCTAAGGCAACAGTGTTTAAGCTGAGGCTTGGGGACTAGATATAAATGTTAAGTGTTGGTTTTAGATATTTGTCAAAATGCTCAACAGTTTCTTAAACTGAAGGATAAAAACAAGAAGCTTTAAAATTCCAAAGGGAAATTAATTTCAACAAATAGAGTAAAACCACCATCTCCTACAACATGATATATAGGGCTCCCAAAACTCATTGTAAG
Source organism: Neophocaena asiaeorientalis asiaeorientalis (assembly GCF_003031525.2). Lineage (NCBI taxonomy): Eukaryota > Metazoa > Chordata > Mammalia > Artiodactyla > Phocoenidae > Neophocaena > Neophocaena asiaeorientalis. The sequence continues at coordinate 6,984,183 of NW_020173108.1, forward strand.
GTTAATAAATGCACCAGAAGAGCCTGCTGTGGTCACACTGTCCAAGCTATGGCTTGGCTCCACCTGACGGTAGTTGTCTGCTCCACCTAAGTATCCATGGAAATGATTCTGGGTCCCTCTGGCAGGCTGGAAGCTCCAGGGCAGAAGTAGCAACTCCAGGAACCTCCAGCTAGCTAATACCCTTTTTGTCAGTTTGATGGGGAAGGCTGAGCCAAGGGGATATTTAAGACACAAAGCCCTAACTTTTACCTCCCTGCTTCTTGAAATGATGTACCCTGATATTTCCCCAATGGCCTCAGTCTCTCTTCCACTCATCCTTCCTCCAAATATAACATCTCCAGCTCACTCCTGTTTGAGGATAATGGCTAGGTAAAAGGACTGGAGCCAATATAGTTGAATTTAGGTTAACATGGGGAATTTTATTATACATATTGGTTGCTACTTGCCTACCCAATATCCATTTCCCGCTCTTAATAACAGAACTCAGCTTTTGTATAGGAGGCAATGTACCCAAGTGGATGATATACTTCCTTAAACTCTACTGCAAGTAGGCATGGTACAGTGATGTAGTTTGACCAACATGATGTCAATTTAGGTATCTGGGAAAGCTGTGCTTTGATGATACAGGCAGCATTCATTTCAGCTTCTTCTTACACCTTCCCTCCCTAGAACTTGGAGATGAAGTTGGAGACACAGCAATCATTTTAGGACTGCGAGATAACCATGAGGATGAATGCTCCATGTGAAGAATGCAATGCAGAAAGATACAAGGAAGGTGGACATTGATACCACTCTGGAGCTGCTGCCTCAGCGTGGATGGCCCACCTCAAGACTTCTAGGTGTGACAGTCAACACTTATTTGTGATTCTATTATAGACAAACTGAAATCCTAAAGGATACAGCTATTTATGATTAGCATAAACTTGACATCTTTAGAAGAATTCAAGGTTTTAAAGGTTTTAAAGCAGAAAGTCCAACTCTCAAGTTTAATAAAAGAGAAAATTCACAGCATTCCACACCTTATCTCCCACTGTACAGTGGTCAGTAAAGTCATTAAATAGGGGCAGCACGAAGGAGTGACATTGGAAAGGGAGTCATTATTTTCATTAACTCCATTCCTCAAGCATACCAAATAAACATATATTCCAATAAAACTGTGCTTGCTATGTAAACACACTTCTAGACAAGTTCTCTGGTGCCTGCTCTCAATGAGATTGCCATCCCTGAACTACTCCTATATGGAAATTCTGTCACAGCCTAAAAATAACTTCCAGGGCAACTCTGCCCACAGCTAAAGTTTTGGCTTTGGGTCCACTACTGCACATGCCTTCCAACTTTCAAGCAGATATATTAAAGTGATGTGGCTCAAGGAAGGATAACATTTTTTCCCACTTTTGCCCCAGCAGGTTTCTACCTTCATCTAAAATTCCTTCTTTAACATCATGCCCTCACAATGCTTCACCCTCCAAAACAAAGTTCTCAAACTGTGCTTAAAGAATTCATTATCCTTCAGTGCTCATATAGCCCCCATTCAAAGCAATATGAGCATTTACACAGAAAGTGTAGTTCAGGTAAAGCAACATATTAATAGGATTAGTGGGAGGAAAGGAGAGAATTTTGCTAGTTTTCTATATGCACTCTTGCCCATGTGAAATTAAATTCTTTTTGCATTCTAACATGAAGAATGTAAATAATTTTTATTATTGCAAATGAGATAACGGCTTTTCAAGTAGGAAAACAACAACAAAAAAACCCTAAACGGGACTTCCCTGGTGGCGCAGTGGCTAAGAATCTGCCTGCCAATGCAGGGGACAGGGGTTCAAGCCCTGGTCTGGGAAGATCCCACATGCCGCGGAGCAACTAAGCCCGTGAGCCACAACTAATGAGCCCGGGAGCCACAACGACCAAAGCCCACGCGCGCAGAGCCGGTGCCCCGCAACAAGAGAAGCCACGGCAATGAGAAGCCCGCGCACTGTAACGAAGAGTAGCCCCCGCTCTCAGCAACTAGAGAAAGCCCGCGCACATCAATGAAGACCCAATGCAGCCAAAAATAAATAAATAAAGTTAAAAAACCCCAAATCCTAAACTATAGGATGAAATTTTTTTAACCCAGAACCAAAACAGGTAAAGACTTCCAGATAAAAATCTATATGAGGTCAACTAGAGTTACATACTTTTTTCCATTTCATAACATAATTACTCCATACAGTTTTCTGATATCTTTCTAATGTTTCCCAATGAAACTTCAGAAAAGTAATAAAGTTCAGCTAAGAATTATCATAATTGAGTTAAGTCCCAAATAAATAATTAATTCTTTGTCAAATTCTTTTACATGTCAAACCACCTGTTTCAGAGATTTTTTTTTTTTTTTTAATTTGGGGATGGGGAGGGATTCCCCACTCTTTTTTTCTCTAGGTAGGCAAGGACAATCTGCAGGAGGCATCCTGGAATTTTCAGAGGATCTTCGGCATCACCACGACAAAGGCTAAAGAAAGATGTAGTACACAATTCAGGCTGCCTACGCCTTTGAAGGCAATTCACATTTCGGCGCGTACAGGCTTCAGCGCCCGGTGTCGACCTTTCATATAAGCATACCAGAAAACATTACGATTACCTTCTTCACCATCAGTGTCTGATAAGTGATAAAAATTTGGGCTGAAGTAATTATTTTGCCAAGCCCTGCCGCTTGACGTTGCAACACCGCCCCTGAAGGGGAGCTGGAGGCAAGCACAGCGAGGGTTAGGAGTGGTCGCGCAGAGGCGCCCCGAGACCCCTCCGGAGGCTCACCTGGTTAGAGCGCGGAGCCGGGCTAGGGCGTAGGGTCTATTTCCAGCCTCACCTCCAAACCCCTAGTTTGCACCTGGGCGCTTCGCTCCCCTCAGGCTAATAGGTTTATTAAATCAGTACTGAGCGGCAAACTATGCCCATTCTTTGGACTCCGAAGTTGGGAACGCAGGGTCTCTGTGCCACACGAAAGTTTTTCACAGCTTGTTTTCATGGTCAAGTCTGTCACTGAGAGCGCATCCCTATCCTGGTCCGGCCCCGGGTCTGTCCACCGAGCAACCGGACAAGATCGCTGCCCGGTGGCCCAGCATCTTGACACCCACATCTGCCGGACAGCCTCTTCTATCGGGAACAAGTGGCCATAACTCGTCTCCCCACAGGCAGGAGCGCTCCGGGCTCCGGGGGGGAACTCCCATCCGAAAGAGATGTCTCCCAATGCCCAGACAAAGACGGCGCTGGGAAAAGTTGGACCAACTGGCACCTCCAGAAGACAAGCAGAGCAGCCCCTCGGCCTCAGTGGCCGAGCTGGCGACGCGCTCTCAGAGTCGCAGGCAACTTTTCGCGTGAGCTTCTGAGCAACTTGCTGGAAGTTGGGGAGGAGGGGGCAGAGGAGAGGTCAAGGGCAGCGCCGAGAGGCTGATCGCGCCCCAGCCCGTTTCGCGGACCTCCCCGAGTACCTGCTAATGTAGCCGTCGCCGTCGCCGTCGCACGTCTGGAAGAGGCGCCGCATCCTCTCCTCCTCGCCGGTGCTGGACGTGTCGCTGCTGCTGCTGCCGCCGCCGCCGCCGCCGCTGCTGCCGCTGCTGGCGCTCCCAGCCGCCGCCGCCATCATGCGCCCGCTCCCTGCTCGGGAGGCGGAGGACGCGCGGCCGCAGGAGGAATCTGCGAGGCGCACACGCGCTCGCGGCCCCGAACCTGCCTGACGACTGAGCATGCCCAGTGGCCGCCCGGGCGCTCCAGGAGAGGGATTCCAGCTCTCCGGGTTTTGCCCGGCCTGGGAAGATGGGCGCTCTGCAGTCGCGGGAGTAGGCACCTTAGGGAAGAGGGAGGAGGGGGAGGAGGCTCGTGGAGTCAGGGAACTGAGGGTGGCGACGGGGACGCGAGGGGAGGCCGCCTGGGTAGGGTGTCAGCGTCGTGCATCCGGCTAAGAAGCGGGCTCTCGACACCTGCGGACGCTCCAGGCTGAGGGAGCGTGTTCTCCGGCCAGAACTCTTTTCACTGCCCCAAGTCATGGATTTCTTTTTCAGGAAAAAGATAAACGCTTCCGTTTTTGCAAACTCAAAGCGGGGCTCGTGGTCCTACTCTGCTGGACTGCGCTGGATTCTGTACCCGTAACCCCAAGGACTAATGCCCGGAATGACTGATCTTTTATGCATTTTTAACTCCTATCAAGAAATCTAATCCTCCTTGGGTCTTCCGCACTAGACTGGGAACAGTCTGCGCTCCTACGTGGCATTGTGCACATTTGGTCCATTTCTGGAAATGGCTCACCCTCCTGACCTGGTATCACTAGAATTTGCCCCATCAGGTTTAATAACGTCAAGAGGGAAAGTAATAAGTCTCATTTGAGCCGCACCACAGACACACCTGAAAGATGTCTCTATTATTGTCAACCCTATGATTTAGGGGGTAAAGTAACTATCTCATGGAGTTATCTTGGTGATAAAATAAGATAGTATATAATGCACTTATGACAATGCCTGCCACCTACTAAGTGCTCAATAAATGTTAGCTCTCATTATCTCTAACTTATAGGAAAACTGAAGCACCGGAACTTGTTTAAGGTTTCAAGCTTAGTAAGTGTATGGGCAGAGGCAAGCCCAGGCAGGCATTCTAACTCCAGAGCAGGAGCCCTTAAACATGGCAGTATCCTTCTACCACAGCAGAAAAGGAACCACAATGAACTAATTTGTGGTTTAGTGAATGACTCACTATTCTGTCCCAGACTTTCTGCCAGAGGTCTATGAAATCCTGTGGAAGTTTTAAAACATATCTGTAGATTCTTTGGCGCACCTCTCATCAAGAGGTGGAGTCTGTCTCCTCCCGTCCAACCTGAGTGGACCTTTGTGACTGTCTTGATTTCTGAGACCAGGTTAGAAAAGAAAATACAGATTCCATTTGGATGTCTCACTTGGGACACGGATCTTTGAAGCCTTGAACTACCTTGAAAAATGTTTGGCTATGCTGAAGCTACCATGCTGGAGAAACCACGTGGAGAGACCATGTAAAGACAGAAAGAGATGCCCAAGGAGCCTTAGGTGTTTGAGGCTTCCCAGCCCAGGTGCTACACCTGAGTGAGTCAGTGAGTGAGCCTTCAGAGGATGCTAGCCCTAGAAGCTGCAAATGCATGAGAGACCCTGAGCAATAATTGTCTAACTGAGCCCAGCCAACCCCCAGAGATATTAAAAGAATTATTGTTTTAAGTCATAAGTTTTGAGGTGATTTGTCACGCAACAATAGATAACTAGGATACATTCATATGTTTTGAGACTGTCTGCCAGGTCATGAGGAAGGTGTCTCTGCCCTCTTCTCTCTTGTCTCTACCCCATCCACCTATTCCTACTTTAGTTCTTTTTAATTTTGTAAGTTCCCAGTATTTCAGAGCACTTAAAATCTTATGATGAATAGTATGCCATCTTAGAAAAGTCTTATCAATATACCCAATAATATTTGCTTAAAAGATGCTGTTAGCAATACAGATATTGCTGTCTACAACTGAACAAGGACTAATGCCCAAGTTTCAATAAATAAATAAATATTTAAAATCTTTATTTTTCCAATTTTTCATAAACAAGATTTTATTATTTTCTGACAATAAACAGCCAGACAAGAGTTGTTACCTTCAAGTTCTCCTAGAAAGTTGATAATTTGGGGGGAAAAAAGAAAAAAAGCATTCTTATAAATATGCATGGAGGGTCTGGAAATCCAAAAGGTTTTCCAGGATCTGAGTAGATCTCTTCATAACCAAACTCCATTTACACAGAAAGTGGAGTGTAAACCTCAACCAATTATATCTCAAAGCAAAGGATGTTTTTCTCCTGAGAGAATACGTGCATGACAGCTCTGGGGATTTAAGTTTAAACCATCTTGAATTAAATCAGAACACATAAAAAGTGGACCTTGACAAATTTCCTAAACAACATTTGTTCATGCTTGAGTAACTCAGAAATGGCTGAACAGATAGGTTCAACCTACCAGAAAAAAAATTTGCTTCTGGGGCTTCCCTGGTGGTGCAATGATTGGGAGTCTGCCTGACAATGCAGGGGACACGGGTTCGAGCCCTGGTCTGGGAAGATCCCACATGCTGCGGAGCAACTGGGCCCGTAGCCACAACTACTGAGCCTGCACGTCTGGAGCCTGTGCTCCGCAACAGGAGAGGCCGCGACAGTGAGAGGCCCATGCACCGCGATGAAGAGTGGCTCCCACTCTCTGCAACTAGAGAAAGCCCACACACAGAAACGAAGACCCAACATAGCCAAAAAAAAAAAAATTTCCTTCTGAGCTAATATGAAGCATATGAAATTTCAGCTGAAAAGGTTACTAGGAAAGGGAGAAATTTCTAAGACGTTGAAAATAGAGATGCCATATGAATATAAAGTTGATAAATGTAAAGTAGGAGCTTGGAATGAGAGCAATACCCATAACCATAAATCTAACAGTACTGGTTATGTCATAATTTCAAAGGTTATATGCATTTATTTGCGATGAGTACATAGCTCAATATTGTTGTCCTTATCCAGTTTTTTTCCTTCTCAGATTCCTCTTGGTTATAATAATACTTCATACTTATGTAAAACAGATCAAAATACACTGTATACATTACAAGATATACTGTCTTCCATGTCTAATGTTGCCAACTAAAACAAGAGCAGCACTGTGCAAACTTGATTATCTGGTACTTGCGCTTCCAAATTCTGTTTACCTGAACTAGAGCTACACGCTAGAGTTGGAATGAGGACCCCTATGGTGCCTTCTCCCGGCCCGTCTCTCTTTCAGGTGTTTTTATTAGCCCAGCTAAGTTCCCATATCCCTCAAGAAGCTTTCCTTCACCTCCCCAGGTCACACTGATCTCCCAGACCCCTCCTAGCTTGAAGCACACATTTTGACAGCAGAATCATGTAGTTTAGTGGTGACTTGCCTCCGCCACCTGGAGCATCAATTATAACAGTGAGGTAGAGTTGAGGGGGCTTGACTATCTTTCATTGAGCCCTTGTTATAGATCAGTAATGGTGTTTAAATACTCTAATGCTACCTAGTGGGGGAAAGTGTTTATCATTCCTATTTATGGGGCAGGGGATGGCAAGTGAGGGGAATTAAATCCAAAAAGTTTAAGTAATGTGACCAAGTAAAGGAGCTGGAATTGAACTCATATCTTCCTGTCAAGCTCATGTTCTTCATATTTACTTCACATTGTCTTAATATCAGGGCCAGTGCAATTCATGTTAGGCATTATACTTTTTGAGTGACACTGAAAAGGGATAACAATGATAAACTTTACTATATTTGTTAGTCATATATTTACAGTCATAGGAAGTTAACATGAGCTTTTACAACTTGTCCAAGGTTGGTTTTCTGGGAAGCATACTCCAAGACAGAGTTTCACGTGCAGGATGCTTACTTGGGAGTGCCCTTGGTGCCCCAACATGTGTGGAAAGGAGGTGAAGGGAGCAGCATGGAAAGAGGGAGAAGTCACGCTATGATGTAGGCCCCAGCGCAGCCTTGTCTGACCTCACAGAAAGCTCTGGAGCTAAAATGGCCTATACTGGTTCCCTATTACTATTGTAACAAATTATCGCAAACTGACTGGCTTAAAACAGCACTGATATATTATCTTACAGTTCTGAAGGTCAGAAATTTGAAATGAGGGACTTTCCTGGTGGTCCAGCTGTTAAGCCTCTGCGCTCCCGATGCAGGGGGCCTGGGTTCGATCCCTGGTCAGGGAACTAGATCCCACATGCCGCAACTAAGACCCAGCACAGCTAAATAAATAAATAAATGAATGAATGAATAAATAAATATTTTTTAAAAGCAAAGAAAGAAATCTGAGATGAGTCTCACTGAGCTAAAATCGAAGTGGCAGCAGGGCCATGTTCCTTCTGCAGGCTCTAGCAGAGAGCCCATTTGCTTGCCTTTTCCACCTTGTTCTCTTTCTTCACAGCTGGCTCCTCTTATTATGCCCACCATTCACTTAGTCTTCCAAGCCAGAAACCCCAGAGTCCTTGCATCCCTCTGCCCCTCACTTCCCACCTCCTGTGAGCCACCACATCCTGGTGAATCTACCTCCTTAATATCTCCTCATATTGGTCTCTTTTCTCTATCCCCATTACCACAGCTTTTAAAGAGGCTCCTATTACGTCTTTCAAATAATCTGGCCTTCCAACCCATTCTCAATGCTATAGCCCAAGTCCTCAGTATAAAATGAAAATGTGATCAGGTCCCTCCAGGCTTAAACTGTACCTCATTGACTCACCTTTGCCCTCAGGATAAAATCCTGCCTGCCAGCGAAACCTTCCAGGCCTTCCATGATCTGACCCCTTCTCTCCTGCTTCTTCCCTTGCCCCTGTGCTCCAGTGCAAGCCATGTTGACTTTTATTTTTCCTACATAAGCTATCCTCCCTTATGCTTATATGCCACTGTGGGAGTCTCATACTTTCCAACCAGAAATGAATGGAGGAGGTAGGGAGTTCATACCCCAACTCTAGCATCTTGGAAGGAACAAGACATCCAGGGACAACATGGATAGTGGCAGTTATGAAGAGAAGAGGGCAGGCTGAGGCCTAGAGATCTGTGATTAATAAGGAAATAAGAGTGGGATTTAGAAGTTTGAGCACCTTTGTGGGTTTCTCCAAGAGGAAAAGCAAGGGAAATGTCTGGAGGAGAAAGAGAAATGTCACGACTGACTGAGGGAACCATGAACCCCTGGGACTTCCTGATCCCCACATCTCTCCAGTAGGCATTGGGCTATGACATTTTACCTATCTTCTCAGGCCCTTTCCTCTCTAATTAACAATGAAATTAATAATGACTAGTATTTACTGAGAATTTAATACGCACCAATCATTTTTCTTAAGTGCTTTAAACAGTGTCTTATTTAATTCTTACATCAAACTTAAGAGGCAGGTGGTTTTATTCCCATTTTACAGATGAGGGCACCGAAAAACATATGTCAAATGGCATGAAATAACTTTCCACAGTAGCACAGCTGGAAAAAGGAATAATTTGCTCATATTTCCACCTAGACTCAGATTTAGAGAAAGTTGACATCTCTTAGCCAGCCTATTTCTTTTATCTGTGGGTAAGGACTTTGTTTTCATGGTAGTTTTTTTTATTGTAAGATAATTATCTTATGATTTATCATAAATGTATTAAATTTTATCTCCTTTGTTTAATGATTGCCATGTGCATGCAATGAACTTTCTCCTTGAGAAAAAGTGGAGTGTGATGATTATCTTTGTTAGATTATTGTTTTCTCCTTTAAGCAGATACACAGAATGAGAAATGGTTAATCGTGGCAGTTTGGGCTTTCTTAACTGAATTGAATTTAACGCAAGGTTAATTCAATCCACTGATTCAGTGGCCTTGTAGAGGCACGACCTTTTCCATGAGAGAACTAGAGATACAATTTATTAATGACATCCTTCCAAAGCTCTGTGTGTATAAACAAAAATCTTAAACGTGGAGGATACTCAAAAATGTGAGACACCATGAACCAGACTTAGTAGCATGTATTCACGCCAACGCTTTACTGGCATCAGAGCCCAATGTCACATCAAATTAATAAGATGTCATAAAAACAGAGGAGGTTTTTAGCATCTAAATGTGTATTTTCTTCCCCCATACCAAAGATATTTAGGAGGAAATATTTTAAAAACCAATATAAATAACAAGCCTCTAACAAACACAGCACCAATCGGAGTCTCAGATTTAAAAGTGCTGAAAAAACATCTTACATATTCTTCCCTTGAGAGTCCATCTTCTCATATGTATTTCTCATGCAACTGTTTTTCATTCCAGCATATATGTTGCATCAATCTCCATGTGAACAAATCAGATAATTATATTAAAAGTACACTGTAATTGATATAAATGAAGCAGTAGAAGAATGGAAGCTGTGAGGAAGAGATATTTGAAAACAGAAACCCATATTTTAAGAAATATGGTTTGTCTCAAAAGACCTCATTCTCTCTGTAGTTAGAAAAAATCCTTATGTTCTAGCCTGAGCAAAATTAATTTGGATGCACTTTATCGTGAGACTTGTATGTGATGTTATTTCCTTGTCATCTGGTGGTCTGGACATAACCGACTTTCTGAGACCTGGCAACTAATAATTTTTAGAAACACGTTAACTCTTTCATGTGATGGGACCCACTTAGTAACCTACTGGTGCTGTGGACAAAATGCTACTCTAGTGGCCAACAGGAACTGTTGGTCCACAATTGCCTAAATTAAGTCTCAGGAGTAGAATAATGCTCTTGCTTGATATAAAAACAACCACCATATAATATTTCATATTTTTTGTGTGTGAGCCTATTGAAACCCAAGGTAATAATCAGGCTGTGTCTGGTAGACAACATACTAAGAAAAAGGATGTTGGCATGGCATCTTCAGCCATCTGGGTGGCTCAACAGGGTTACTGCTCAGAGCTGACTAGAAATTGTCTGGTGGATTTAATCAAAATAGACACCAGTTCTGGATAATTCAGACCAAAAGAATAACGTTTCCTCTTACTAGAGAGTCTTGAAGAGGGAATTTGAGATCAATGCGAACCATGTCTTCAATGCTTCCCTTTGCTGTGTGAAGGCGAAGTCTTGGCCTGAGTAGGATCACTGCTGGGACCATGTGAGGGGCAGTGTTTTCGCTGCTGGACAATTGGGAGCCATTTGGATACTCAAATTCCTTTTCCAAAAGTAACCATTATAACACCCATGAAGGTTCTTTTTGGTGTTACCATCCCTGAGTGTCACTAACAGAGAAAGTGGAAAACTTAGTGACAAAACTGAGAATTTGGATAAAATTATCCAGTCTCTGAACTGGACTCAAATTGAGTGGTAGTGTGTCCTGTTAGAATTCTGGTCACTCAACCTAAGGACACAAACTATTCAAATTAACAAAAAACAAAACAAAACAAAAACACAAGTCATATGTGGTAAACAGGTGAGGGAAAGCAAGTGCATTTATTTATGTAATTAGCCAGTTTGATGGAAAGGTCAGTCAGTGAAAACAGTTGGAATAGCCTGTAGTATGAATTGGTAAGACTTAGTTTAGCAAATATTTATTCTGCATTTCCAACCATGTGATCATGACAGTACTGATGGAATAAGATACCATCCCTGCTTCAAATATCTCAAATAGGGGCCTCCCTGGTGGCGCAGTGGTTGACAGTCTGCCTGCCGATGCAGGGGACACGGGTTCGTGCCCCGGTCCGAGAAGATCCTACATGCTGTGGAGCGGCTGGGCCCGTGAGCCATGGCCGCTGAGCCTGTGCGTCCGGAGCCTGTGCTCCGCAACAGGAGAGGCCTGCGTACCGCAAAAAACAAACAAAAAAAATAAAACCAAATATCTCAAATATATAAATCAATACTTGCAGTTCAGTTCCATATACTGGTGATGGATGCATGAACAAGAATCAGAATTTCTATAGATTTTGAAGTAAAATATTAGGGATGGGGGAAGGAAAGAGACTCAGGAGATGTGTTATATTTTCAGTGACAAAAAAATGGAATTTAAAAATAAGTGACCGGGAATTCCCTGCTAGTCCAGTGGTTAGGACTCCCGGGTTCAATCACTGTTTGGGGAACTAAGATAACCACAAAGCCATGTGGCGTGGCCAAAAATTAAAAAAATTTTTTAAATTAAAAAAATAGGGACTTCCCTGGTGGCTCAGTGGTTAAGAATCCATCTGCCAATGCAGGGGACACAAACAACTAGGGAAAGACTGCACACACAGCAAAGAAGACCCAACGCAGCCAAAAAATAAATAAAATAAATTGATTTAAATAAAAATAAAAGTAAGTGACCAAATGGCCTTAAGGTTCCCCTCAGCTTGGCAACTTTAGAAAGGCTTGCTTCTGACTCTAGGCCCTGACCTCCCTTTTCTTAGAGAAATTCTTTAGAAAACGTGTAATTGTAAATTTTTTCTCTGCCCTTTGAGATGTAAACCTTCTTAAAAGCGGCTTGCCAGTTTTACAACCCAAGACTGTATTTCTCAAGGACCTGGGAACCATTCCTTTGAAACGTAATCATCAAGGAATATGGCACCCCCACACCCACTCTCTGTGGGAGGGAGAAGCTTAACTTCTATGGCACCAATTGGCAAACACATGGCCTAATCACAGAGAAAACCATTTACATAATCAGGAATAACTCAAATGTGCTGGACACATCCCATTGATTAGCCCCCTTCTAAAGTCCCCAACTACTCTTCCACTAGCTCATTTTGCTCTTAAAAACCCTCCTGCCCTTTGTTTCAGTGGAGTTGAGTTAAGATTTGGTTCTGGATCTTCTCCTCAATTGCAATAGCTTTGGATTAGGTCTTCCTTGCCTGTTTAACTTTGCTGCAATTTTGCTCCGACAACACAAAGTCAACAAGTAGACAAGAAAGGAGGACCTCTCCAGCAGAGAGCAAAGCATTGGTCAAGGCCTGGAAGCATCATATTCTGCTATGTATATGGGGAGATCTACCCGTATTTGCTACATTAAGTGAGGCTACAGTCCCTTCTGCCCACACTCCACTTTATGTACACTTGTATCTGAGAATTTTCCATCTCCACCCCATCAGCGTGCCAGGACAGAGTTAGGTGCATTTCTGAGAATCCACCTAGTATCTTCTCTCCCTCCCAGCCTGGAGGAATCTCATCCAAGACCTACATCTTCAGTCCTCTCCTATTACTGTTTCCCTCTGCTCCCTCATACAATCCCCTAGCTGGGTGGGTTTGAATACAAACCACCCTGCCTCAGTCCTCTCCTGGGGCAAGGGGGGGAGTTTGGCTAACTGTCTAAATACGGCATAAAGAAAATGGAAAACTGAGGCAGAAAACATAAATTAATAACTCAACAAAATTTACCAGACCAAGTCCAACCTCCTCTGTTAAGCAGTCTTGAGTCCCAAACTGATCTAAAAGCCATACATCTGTGGTCTCAAAGCTCCACCTACCCAGCTAATGGGGTCTCAGCTCTGGGGCACTCCCGCATTGAGTCCAGAGGTACAGAATTCTCTTCAGTCTGTTTCCTCTTCAGATCTGCGACTAGAACTCTCCAGTAGTCACTCAGTCTTTTTCATCTTTCGATGAAGAGGTCCTAAGAGGTCTACTAATGTAATTCTGCCATTTTATACAAAAGAAACTAAGGCCCAGGAAACTGTGAGCACACACCTACATGCGTGAAGCTGTTCAATCACACAGTCTGGATTGGCACCCAGAACTCCTAACTGTCTGTTTAGGGCTTGCCCCCTCTACTGCACCCTGAGCTACTGAGCTCCTGTAGGCAAATTGCTAGATCCTTCTAGATTTCAGATTCCTGATCTGCAAAATGGGGTAACAGTAACTACTTTACAGGGTTATTATGAAGAGAAATGAAATGCCTAATCACTTTGGTGCAGTCTGACAGTTTGTGTTCCATAAACACTAGATCTCTAGCCAGTTCTCTTCTTTCCTTTCTCATAGCGTTTATCACACTGCGCTGATATCATTTATCTATGTCTCTATATCAGTTCATTACAAGCTCCTTCGCTGCAGGTTCCTTCAGGTATTTATTTGATTTCACCCAGTATGGTTGCCTAATAAATGTCTGTTAAAGAAATGAAATAACAAAGTCCTTTAAAAGAGGTGTAAAAACAGCTGCAGGTTTTGTGGGCACCAAAACTGCTTACAAGTAACCCCCTGAGGGAGGAGGTAATGGGAAGGTTTAGTCCAATGTGCACTGATTTTCTGTTTGAATGATGAAAAACTTCTGGGAATGGGTAATGGTGATGGTTGCACAATTTGTGAATATACTTAATGCCACGGAATTGTGTATTTAAAAATGGTAAATTTTATGTTTTTTGATGTTTTTACCACAGTAATAATAACGAATCCTCCTGAGAAGTGGCATCCGTAGAGGACATTTATAGTATTGCAGGAGAATGGAGTCTATGTTTAGACCAATTGGAGGCTTGACCTGGATCTGGAAGTTACTCCCCAGCAAAAGGAGGATGGGATGTGATTCTCTCTGAGCTCCACACCTGTGGCAGGCACAGGCAGCAGCCAGAGCCATACAGACATTCCTCCTGTTGGTGCAGAGAGGAGCTGTTCCTTGGCAAGAAGTGACCGGTGGGGAATTCCCTGGCAGTCCAGTATTTAGGACTTGGCGCTTTCACTTCCGTGGGCCTGGGTTTGATCCCTGGTCGGGGAACTAAGATCCTGTAAGCTGCGTGGCATGGCCAAAAAAAAAAAAAAAGAAAGACTGGTAGCAGCCATCTTGGGGAGAATATATTCAAAAACTTTAAATACAGTGGACAATCCCGTATTTTAAATCTGAATGTTTAGGACCTGCAGATACAGAGACTAAGAGAATTTTGTATTTTCATAATATTACAGCACTGACTCCTAAGGACTTAGACCTTCCCTTGAACCTGGACAGGTTGCTCATATGAGTCACTGGCAACCTCCCCAGCATTAAACCTCATTTCTGTCTCCGTCTTCTTGCTGGATGCCTGTGCCCTATCATGTCAGACCACAGCATTGCTCTCATCTATGGAACAGTTAAGCCAGAGGGAGCTTGCAGGTAAAGAAGACTTCGCCTATTATTAGGCAGCAAGTGATGGAAAAATCAAGATTCCTCATGTCCAGAGTGCATAGGTTAGGCAAGCAGTGCTTCTGATAGAACAGGACCTTTGTCAGGCTTCTCGTCAGGGTGTGCAGCCAACTAGGGAGGTCCCTAAAATACTAACTCTGAACAAGCCCCCTGGTCTCAAAGAGGAAGAGTTCTGACTCCTGGTTCCCTTTCTCTCCTTCTTCCCTATTTGAGGAGGGAGCAATTAGAAATCATGCAAGTAAATATGGAACTTTTCTTTAAATTATGAATGTTTTTTGTAGTTGATTTAAAAAATCATGACTAGTCTTTTATCGCCACCTCGTGGCAAATATTGGGCTTTGCAATGGACATTTAATTTTTCAATCAGCTCTAAATTCTAGCTTTATTTGCTGCCTAAATACTGCTTGGAGACAGATAGCATATGAGAAATCTTAAATTAACTAAGGAGACTAAATATTAGAAATTCAAATATAGGGGTTATTTCAGAATGCTTTCTAAGCCCTTAAGTTTCCAGGTTTACCAAAAGGACACATATGACTGAGACTTGGTTCTAAGGTTGTGATGATAATAAAAACAATCATTGTAATAATATAGCTAACATCTATTGAGTGCTTACTATGTTCCAAAAAACATTCTAACACTTTTCAGTACTACTCATTTACCCCACATCAACTCTATGAGGTAAGTTCTCTTTTATACAATTTTTAAAAGAGAAAACTGAGATAAAGCGAGTTAAAGTTTTCCCCCAAGATCAACCACCTATTAACAAGGTAAAGCCAAGATTGAAAACCCAACAGTCTATTTCCAGAACCTTAAGTCTCCGTAGCATAGGGTCAACATGTACATTAGTACTGTGGAATCAAAATTCTCCCCATTAATCTAATGCTTGCTTATCCTTTAACTAGAACGTGGTTAAGTGTCTAATGTATGGGAAAGACAGAAGTGCCATAGGAATTCACAGATAGAACTTGACAAAAGCATTTCTCAGAGAAATTTCAGAGACAGCAGGAACTTGACTTCAAACTTTGGGGTGAAGTAGAAAGGTACAGAGGAGGAAGCATGGCCCAAATAAGAAGGGACAGCAATGGAGGAAGGGAGGGAGGGTGGGTGCGGGGAACAGAACCAGGTAAATGAAGCAGAGAACAGGAGGACTTGCAGGGGAAGAGAGGAAAGTCAGAAAGGTCAGTCTGGGCCATATTGTTCATGGAGGATCTTAACATCAGATTAAGTTAGATCTTTAGCCGGGTAGTTATAGAGAATTATTGCGAGTATGGATAATATGGATTACCTTACCTTTGTAATATTTTAAAAGCTAGATATGGCCAATGTAGAAAACTTGGAAACCAGTAAAGAGAAAGCTTAAAAGACCATCTGTAACTCCATCTCTCTTTGTATTACTTGGAATATATTTCCATTCTTTTTTTTTTTTTTGCGGTACGCGGGCCTCTCACTGTTGTGGCCTCTCCCGTCGCGGAGCACAGGCTCCGGATGCGCAGGCTCAGTGGCCATGGCTCACGGGCCCAGCCGCTCCGCGGCATGTGGGATCTTCCCAGACCGGGGCACGAACCCGTGTCCCCTGCATCGGTAGGCAGACCCCCAACCACTGCGCCACCAGGGAAGCCCTCCATTCTTTATATTACACACAACCCCCTTTTTTTCCCCAGAAAATACTGTTATTGCACTTTATGTAATAATTATACAGCAGTTTAATGTTTTGGTTTTGTCTTTTATTACAGTGTATATCTATTATAAATAAACAAAATAGAAGCATAAACATTAAAAGCAAAACTAAAATTATAAGCAATTCCAAGCTCCTACTATTAACAATCACTATTGTATGTGTATGCATGTATTTATCTGTGTATCCTTTTGAAAACAATATAGATCCTATTCAAAAATAGAATAATAATTCATAAACAGTTTTAGACCCTATAGTTTTCTCTTAATGTATTATGAACATGTTACTATGTTGACATATGTATTTTTTTTTTTTTTTTTTTTTTTTTTTTTTGGACGTGTCCCCTGCACCGGCAGGCGGACTCTCAACCACTGCGCCACCAGGGAAACCCCCGACATATGTATTTTTACAGCAAAATTTAATGGCTGCATCCTATACAAAATAAATTACTCAATTAACCTCATACTTTTAATTGCCTCTGCATCTTTGTTGAAATCAATTAAGCATATGTGTGTGGGTCTATTGCTAGATTCTGTATTCCGTTCTACTTATGTATTTGTCTTCTTAATTCTAATATCACAACCTTGATCAGTGTAACTTTATACTAAAACTTGAAGTCAGAGAGTATAAATTAGCCAACTTTGTTCTTCTTTTTCAAAGTTGTTTTGGCTATTCTACATCCTTTGCATTTCAACATGAATTTTAGAATTAGCTGTCAACATCTACAAAGGAGTCTGCTGAGATTTTAATTGGGATTGTGTTATACCTATATATCAAATTGGGGAGAATTGATATTTTATCCAGGTTTATCCATAAACATGGCATTTCTTCTCTATTCATTTAGGAGTTCTTTAATTTATTTTTTTTTAAAGATTTATTTTTTATTTATTTATTTATTTAATTTTTGGTTGTGTCGGGTCTTAGTTGCAGCACACGGGATCTTTCGTTGTGGCACGTGGGCTCTTCGTTGTGGTGCGCGGACTTCTCTCTAGTTGTGGTGTGCGGGTTTTCTCTTCTCTAGTCGTGGCACACAGGCTTCAGGGCACATGGGCTCTGTAGTTGTGGTGCGTGGGTTCCAGAGCGTGTGGGCTCAGTATTTATGGCACTTGGGCTTAGTTGCCCTGCACCATGTGGGATCTTATTTCCCTGAGCAGGGATCAAACCTGTGTCCCCTGCATTGTAAGGCAGATTCTTTACCACTAGACCACCAGGGAAGTCCCAGGAGTTCTTTAATTTCTCTCATTATATTTGTAGTGCACAGGTCTTCCACATTTTCCCCCTTATATTTATATCTAAGTAGTTCATGTTTTATGTGATCATAAATGGTATTGTTATTTTAATTTCAATTTCCAATTGTTTGTTGCTAGTATCTTGATCACACATCTTCCAACCTTGCTAAACTTACTTATTGGCTCTAGTAAATATATAGATATATAGATTCTGTAGGATTTTCTATATAGATGATCAAGTCATCTGTGATTAAAGACAATTTTACTTCTTCGTCTCCAATCACGATGTCTTTTATTTCTCTTTTTTGCCTGGTGGACTGGTGACAACCTCCAGTACGATGTGGAATAGAAGTGGTGAGAGTAGACATCCCTGCCTGTTTCCTCATTTTAGCAGGAAGAAGTTCGCCTTTCATCATTATGTTAGCAGTACATAGATGTCCTTTGTCAGGTTGAGGCTATTACTTCTGTTCCCAGTTTGCAGTGTTTTTATCAGGATCGAAGTCGGGTATTTGTCAGATGCCTTTTCTTCATTATTGAGATCATGATATTGTTTTCCTTTTTTAGTCTGTTAACATGGTAAGTTACATTGATTGGCTTTTTGAATGCTAAACTAACTTTGCACCCCTGAGATGAACCCCTCTTGGTAACGATGTATTATCCTTTTAATATGGTGTTAGATTTGATTTGATTCAAGGTCTTCAACAGATACCTAGTCCCTGACTAATTTTCCCAAATCACTGCTTTTATGAGGTCAATATTTTCCCAGAAACTAATGATCCACAATATAATTTATTAAAGCATTATGGAAATTTGTCCCAAATTAGAAAGAGCCAAGATGTCCAACAAGAGAGAATTATTAAATACAATTTGGTGTATCAATAATTATGCAATCAGAAACAACATGTTATAGAAAAAATTGATCTGAAGAAAGTATTTGCACATTATTGAATATGAAGGAAAGCATGAAACAAGCCACCTAACAGTATGTACAAATTCTATAAAAAGTTAAACACTCTTTGACTCAGAATTTTTGCTTCTTGAAATTTACCTAAGAAAATACTAAAGAATGGGTGCAACGATTCCAAGTTCATCTTCATCCAAGAATTGTGTTTTTTTGTTTGTTTGTTTGTTTTCGGTACGTGGGCCTCTCAGTGTTGTGGCTTCTCCCATTGCGGAGCACAGGCTCCGGACGCGCAGGCTCAGCGGCCGTGGCTCACGGGCCTAGCCGCTCCGCGGCATGTGGGATCTTCTCGGACCGGGGCACGAACCCGTGTCCCCTGCATTGGCAGGCGAACTCTCAACCATTGTGCCACCAGGGAAGCCCCAAGAATTTTTTTTTTTTTCTTTCGGTACGCGGGCCTCTCACTGTTGTGGCCTCTCCCGTTGCGGAGCACAGGCTCTGGACGCGCAGGCTCAGCGGTCATGGCTCACGGGCCCAGCCGCTCCGCGGCATGTGGGATCTTCCCAGACTAGGGCACAAATCCGTGTCCCCTGCATCAGCAGGCGGACTCTCAACCACTGCGCCACCAGGGAAGCCCAAGAATTGTTTTTAATAGCACAAAAATTAGAAACAACCTACAAGTCCAAAAATATGGGATTGAATTTCTGTTTGCAATCAAGATAGAGTAACAAAAGACATGCAAAGTATGTTCTCTGACCACAATGGAATTAAATTAGAAATCAATAACAGAAAGTTATCTGGACAAAACCCTACTTGGAAATTAAGTGACACACTTTTAAATAACCCATGAGTCAAAAAAGAAATCTAAAGTGAAATTAGGAAAAATTTTAACTGAACAAAAATGAAAACATAGCCTAAGAAATTTTATGGTATACAGCTAAAGAAGTAATATTACCTAAAGTAGTAATATAGGGCGAATATCCTTCCTGTATATACCTATATTAAAAAAGGAGAAAGACCTTGAGTCAATGGCATCAGCTTCCACCTTCAGAAACAAGAAAAACGTCAAATTCCTTAAAAGATACAAACCACAAGCCTTATTCATGAAGAAGTAGATAACCTGAGGAGCCCGATATCTACTGAAGATATTGAATTTGAAACTTTAAACCTTCCCGTAAAGAAAATTCCATTCTCAGATTTGGGCTGAGAAGGACTGGAAGTAGGGAAATGTATTCCATACCATTAAGATTCTAATATAATACTATAAACATGAGGTTGTGGTGGTGACAGAGGAATGAAGACATCAGGATGGGTGGAAGAAATATTAAAACAAAAGATTTAAAAGACTTATTGACTGATGTAGGAATTCAAATTAGTTTATCTTTAAAGCAGTGGCATTTTAAGGTAAAATTGGGTCTTCACCTTTATCTTTAAAAAATCTATTTTGTTAACATTTATTCTCACTTGTCAGGCAGTAATATTTTCTAATTACTCAATAAGGGTTTCTTCATAGAAGGAAACCAGGGCAAATGTTTCTAAAGCAATTATACCTGAGAAAGAACAGGATTCATATAACTCCATATTACCTTCTAAGAAATTCTTAGTCCCTTTTGAATTATATCCTTTCCACATAAAGAAATAGCAAATTTGAGAACTATCTCTATCTTATTATACCTTTATTTGTTACCCTGCAATGTGTAGAAGCAAAACCTGTTTGGTCACTTGACTAGAGAAGGAGAACTCATCCTGTCTTCCTGTCAATAAATCCCTGAGAGGACATAGCCCGCCCCTGGTTCCTGCAGTGCCTCTGGAGTGCCTGGAGCTGGGTAGCAGCTTGTTGGGCTTGTTCAATGGATGGAGAAGGTCCATGTCTAAGCCTTCCACTCACATCTTTCTTTACCCACCTCCTTTCCTTTGTACTTCTCTTTCCTACCTCTCTCGCCTTATAATATTTTTTAAATTTATTTTTTATTGAAGTATAGGTGAATTACAATGTGCTGATTATTGCTGTACAGCAGTGACTCAGTTATATATATGTATACATTCTTTTTTTCATATTCTTTTCCATTATGGTTTATCACAGGATATTGAATATAGTTCCCTGTGCTATACAGTAGGACCTTATAATTTTTGAATGCTAAGATCTAAGAAATGTTCATTATTCTGTGCCTTGTACAATTTATCTCTTATTTTAGCAGATTATTTAGCTCTTTGCTCAAAATTTTAAAAATAAGATCTGTCATCTCATTTTAAGTTTTCTTCTGAGCACTTACCTAAAACCGTTTGCCCTGGCCGGGTCGTCACAGTCACAGCGAGGTTAAAAAATAGATGCCTGGCGTCATTGCTATCAGGAGGCTCGATCAATGGCCAGGTACAACTCATTAGACTAAGCAACAAATTTCTTCACAAACCCCCCAGAAAAATAGGAAGTACACTATATGTTTCTCTATGGCTCATTTAATGTCGAAAAGCAACACTATGATGATCTAAACATGCTTGAAGAAAGCCCAGTTTCCGTTTACCTTTTGGTCTTCGGGAATTTTCTAGTAGGTCAGTTGCATAACTACCTCAACCACAAACTCAGTTTCACAGCAGTCAAGAAGCACCAACTTTAAAATTTTCAATTTATGAATTATTTCCCTCATTCCTTAAGCTCCACTTGCAACTTTGATGGTCTTATCTGTTTAAATCCCCTTTATGTCATGTGCATGTAATAACATCGGTAATGACTACTCAACCCAATCCTACCTAAAGCTTAAAAACACTCTGAACTTCTCCACTACCGCCTCAACATTCATTAATGAAATCTCTGAAGTGAACACATTGGAAGCATTTATACCATGTGATGTAAATTTCTGTTTAGTGTAAATGCTGGCAGCCCAAAACTCTCCTGATAATGTTTTTTTTTTTTCACTTTGAGATAGTTCAGTGTGTTATCTTTAAAAAAGATAGATGCTTTCTTATATAAATGTAGTTCCATTATTTCTTTTAACAACATTCTTTAGAATTCCTTAATATTTCTAATTAACGTTCTGTAGTATAATGGTTTTTTAGGCACAATAAATATCATTCTATTTTCAATCATTTTGTTAAATACTTACTGACTTTGTACCTTGGGAAAGTTACTTAAATTTTGTAAGCAGGGGTGTGTTAGAACAGGAGCCAGCTTGCAAGAGCCAATTGTTAAACTTTCAGGAATTGTGCCTAAAAGTTCTTAAACCTTTGGAGACTTGAAATAAGCCATGGTAGGAGTATTTACCACAGATGGTGTCAAATGCTACAAATGGGGGCATTTTTTCCCCATAGAAAGCTGGTTTACCTCTAAGCCTTAGTTTCTTCATCCATAAAATGAAAAAAAAAATTCCAACCTGTATTGGACATATTCACTTGCAGTAAACAGAATCTCTCTGCTAGTTTTGTTTTGCTTTTCATTTGGCTGTGCTGCATGGCTTGCAGGATCTTAGTTCCCTGACCAGGGACTGAACCCATGCCCTTGGCAGTGAAAGCGTGGAGTCCTAACCACTGGACTGCCAGGGAATTCCCTCTGCTAGTTTAAATAGAAAAGGAATTTTCCAGAGAGCACTACTGAATTGTAGGGAAGACTGATAAAATCAGTTATAGTTTGAGGTCTCAAAAATAAATCTGAGGGGCTTCCCTGGTGGCGAACTGGTTGAGAATCTGCCTGCTAATGCAGGGGACACGGGTTCGAGCCCTGGTCTGGGAAGATCCCACATGCCGCGGAGCAACTAGGCCCGTGAGCCACAACTACTGAGCCTGCGCGTCTGAAGCCTGTGCTCTGCAACAAGAGAGGCTGTGATAGTGAGAGGCTCGCACACCGCAATGAAGAGTGGCCCCCCACTTGCTACAACTAGAGAAAACCCTCGCACAGAAATGAAGACCCAACACAGCCAAAAATAAATAAATAAATAAAATAAAATAAATAAATCTGAGAGTCATAGCATAAAACTAGGCCAACTCTGGGAGGACAACGCATGCCGTGGAGTGGCTCAGCCCGTGAGCCGTGGCCGCTGAGCTTGCGCGTCCGGAGCCTGTGCTCTGCAACGGGAGAGGCCACAACAGTGAGAAGCCTGCGTAGCACACACACACAAAAAAAAAACAAAAAAAAACTAGGCCACCAAGGGACCTATTGCCTCTTTCTATGTTCGGGAAGCCACCTGTCCATTTGGGAAGCTGCTACTATGGTTACCGGTTATTTATTTATTTACTTATTTATTTATTTATGGCTACACTGGGTCTTTATTGCTGTGTACAGGCTTTCTCTAGTTGCGGCGAGTGGGGACTACTCTTTGTTGCAGTGTGCAGGCTTCTCATTGCAGTGGCTTCTCTTGTGGTGGAGCACGGGCTCTAGGCGTGCAGGCTTCAGTAGTTGTGGCGCGCTGGCTCTAGAGCACAGGCTCATTAGTTGTGGTGCACGGGCTTAGTTGCTCCGTGGCATGTGGGATCTTCTGGGACCAGGGCTCAAACCCGTGTCCCCTGCATTGGCAGGATTCTTAACCACTGCACCACCAGGGAAGCCCTGGTTACCAGTTTTAAAACTACTTTGCTTCTACCATGACCAGGAAAGCCTCTCTGATCAAGAAGCCGCTGCAAGTATCTTTTCTGACCACAACGCTATAATACTAGATATCAATTACAGGAAAAGATCTGTAAAAAATAAAAACACATGGAGGCTAAACAATACACTACTTAATAACGAAGTGATCACTGAAGAAATCAAAGAGGAAATCAAAAATTACCTAGAAACAAATGACAATGGAGACACAACAACCACTAACACACCATTGTAAAGCAATTATACTCCAATAAAAATGTTAAAAAAAAAAAAAAAGAAGAAGCCACTGCAGGCAAACCAGAGACTTCCACATTGTCTTTCCTGGCTCTTGCCTTCTAAATGTTTCAAGAGAGCACCTGATTGGCAAAAACTAATTCATAACCACAGCTGTGGCTGCATGGGAGACTCAGATATACAGTCTTTTTTTTTTTTTTTTTTTTTTTTTTTTTTTGCGGTACGCGGGCCTCTCACTGTTGTGGCCTCTCCCGTTGCGGAGCACAGGCTCCGGACGCGCAGGCTCAGCGGCCATGGCTCACAGGCCCAGCCGCTCTGCGGCATGTGGGATCTTCCCGGACTGGGGCACGAACCTGTGTCCCCTGCATCGGCAGGCGGACCCTCAACCACTGCGCCACCAGGGAAGCCCTGGAGTGACCTTATGTCCAAATAAAACATTGGAGCTTCTATCATCATAGATTAAAAGAAAGGGGAAGAACAGCTATTGGAGGACATCTAGCAGTCTGCCACAGACCACCACTTCCATCCCTGAGATCTGTGAGCACCCTTTTTCCCAAATAGGGAAAATTCATACCTTACCTAAGAGGTATGACTTCAAAGTTCCATCTTTCAGAGACTAAACCCAGCTCAAAGACCAGGATATCTGAGTGACACAAAGTTCTCTCCATTAGGTCCAGATGTTGCTACCTGTGGACAAGTGATCCAGGAAGTGACTGGTGAGTTATTCCCCCATGCCCAGCACACACACACACACACACACACACACACACACACACCACTTCTATGGTGGAATAGGAACAGGATAACTATAACAAAA
Organism: Neophocaena asiaeorientalis asiaeorientalis; assembly: GCF_003031525.2. NCBI lineage: Eukaryota > Metazoa > Chordata > Mammalia > Artiodactyla > Phocoenidae > Neophocaena > Neophocaena asiaeorientalis. Next base: position 7,008,189 of record NW_020173108.1, read on the forward strand.
AGTTCCCTTCCAAAAAAAAAATATTGTAATGGGCAGAAATTTCAGAGATGTCTGCCCTGGCAATAGACTATTATAATTTTCTAGGTTAGCCCATCCAAAACCTCTGGTTCCTTTATCATCTCCATGACTACTGGCTTTGTTTTCTTGGAGATCCTTCTTTGTCCATTAGCCTCCTCAATCACAGCTTCATTGGGCATTGGAGAGTCTGCCCTTCTTGGGGCTGCAAAACTTTCACAACCTACTTTTTGCTAGTGTAGGTTTGGGTACTTAAGTTTGCATTGTACTCAGTCAGGCTTTGGCAGGCCAGGTTTATGGTTTCTCTGGTAAAGAATTTCCTCTTAACTTAATAGGCATCCAGTCTTTCTTCTGGTCAGTTGCAGTGTAAAAATTGTACCCAAAGAAATCATCTAGACATTATGTGTGTGTGTGTGTACACACACACACATGTATATATATGTATATACACACACGTGCACATACACGTGTGTATACATACACATGTGTGTACCTGTGTATACACACACTTATATATATGTATTATATATATACTTATCAATCAAATACATATATATATATAAAAGTCTGCAGATCGTTTTAATTATTACCTGCTATGATCTGCACAGCCTCTTTTCAACCTAATTATGGTGTTTATGGGTTGAATTGTGTCTCCCCCAAAAAGATATGTTTGATTCTTAACTCGCAGTACCTCAGAATGTGACCTTATTTGAAGACAAGATCTTTACAGTGGTAATCAAGTTGAAATGAGATAATTTGGGTGAGCCCTAACCCAGTATGACTGGTATCCTTATAAAAAAAGGGGAAATTTGGATGCAGTCATGCACACAGGTACAATGTCACGTGAAGATAAAGGCAGAGATCAAGGTGATGCAGCCACAAGCCAAGGAACATCAGAGGTTGTCAGTAAACCACCAGAAGCCAGGGGAGAGCCATGGAACATATTTTCCCTCTCAGCTCTCAGAAGAAACCACTCTATGGATACCTTGATCTCAAACTTCTAGCCTCTAGAATTGTAAGACAATAAATTTCCGTTGTTTAAGTCACCCAGTTTGCAGTACTTTTTTATAGCAGCCCTAGCAACTAATAGAGGCAGCTTCCATAATGCCCTAAAATAAGGGTCTTGAGTGGTAGGGCAACACCCTTAATCTGATCTGTGCTGCTGTACTGATTCTTCTTGCCCAGCCCAGAAGGCTTTCTAGAGATTCTTGTAAATAGTTGGGGCCACTGTACTCCTTCACAGCTAATTTTTATTATCACTTCAGTGTGGAGGTACAGACACAGTGGACATTTTTCAATGCTGTGAAGCACCAAATCGTCAGGCTTACAAATATTTTAGATTCTCTGACACAGGTTGAGATTCTGCTACAGCTTTAGATTCTCTATCCTTTCCTTAGCAGAGATACAGCTTGCCCTCAGTATCTTCAGGTTCTGCGGTTGAATTGGTGAATGCAGAACTCGTGGATAAGGAGGACCTACTGCTACCTGTCCTCATCATCTGCTTCTTGGACTGCTAAGTCAAGAAAACGTACATTAATATCCTTTAGGGCATCACCCCATTTCTAAATTCCAAATTTTGTATTGGTCAATGTTCACTTGCAAAGAACAGAAGCCATTTTAACTAGTCTAATCAGAAAAAGATTTAGTACAGGTTTTGTTATTGCTTAGAGAATCAGTTGGAAGGTTGAAGAAATCCTTTCTGAACAGTACAACAGTGTGGAGCCAACAATGTAGATGTTCCTACAGCTGTTGGGAAACCATCAGGATCATAAGGTAACCTTCAACTGGGGCAGGGCATTGGAAGACAGAAGCCTGCCTAGAATTGCAGAAGCAGTAAAGCATGATTTTGATATCTTTTCAGATCTCTCACGAGTACATCTTATTGGCAGGACCCAAGTCAATTCAGAGCTCTAGCTATCAGAGTGCCTGGGAAATGTCTGTTTTTCTGGACTCTGATGTGCCCAGCTGAAAATTAACAGCTCTAATTCTGTGAGAGAAAAGGGAGAGAAAAGGGGGAAGGAGATAAAGAAGAAGTAGTCAGATTATGAATGTAAATATTTTAGAATTATCTCTGACACAGAGCAGGCCCTTACTGACAAATTTATGGAAACACAATACAAGTTCTTAAGAGAGAAAATGTGAAATCAGAAACAGGAGATTAGGGACTTCCCTGGTGGTGCGGTGGTTAAGAATCCACCTGCCAATGCAGGGGACACAGGTTCAATCCCTGGTCTGGGAAGATTCCACGTGCAGTGGAGCAACTAAGCCCGTGCGCCACAACTACTGAAGACTACGCGCCTAGAGCCTGTGTTCTGCAACAAGAGAAGCCACCACAATGAGAAGCCCGTGAGCCACAATGAAGAGTAGCCCCCGAACACCGCACCTAGAGAAAGCCCACGTGCAGCAACGAAGACCCAACGCAACCAAAAATAAATAGATAAAATAAAATAAATAAATTTATTTAAAAAAAATCCAGGAGATCAGGTTTGCAAAAGGCAAACTATGTCACAAATGCTTTGCACTTTTGCTTATCCAAGTGCAATACAGTGTTTTCTGAGCTGGAATATTTATACATGTACCCTTGAAGTGAACAAAGTTCATTCTCTGGAGGAAAAATTGACCTGTAGGTCAAAGATCCTGGTCCAACTGAATTCTCTTATACTTTGTTCCTTCTCAAGTGGTTTTACCTCCCCATGTGTTTGATATCTGTGATCCAAGGAAATAAGGGCTCTCAGATGTGTATCAAGACTGCATTTATCTCTTTAAAATTTTAAATCTTAAACCTAGATTTGTGAAATATGTTTTAGAGCAGAGATCAGCAAAGTTTTACTATAAAGGTTCAGGTAGTAATGTTTTCATCTTTGCAGACCACATAATGTCTGTTGCCATTTCTCAATCATGACATTGTGGTGTGAGAGCAATCATAGTACATAGATTAGTGAGTGTGCCTATGTTCCAACAAAATTTTACTTACAAAAAATGTGGCGGACCTAATTTGGCACATGGGTTGTCATTTGCGGACCCTTGTTTTAGATAATTGTGTGAAATAAATTAAAAAATAATTCTATCAGAGTTACCTTGCAGATCATATCAGTCCACAGATATGGACTATCGTTGGTCCTTTCTCTTCTCTCTCTGCGTGTAGAGTCCTTTCTTTTACACAAACACTCAACCTAACTTCTGGTGTTTGAGACCGGCACTTCCCTCCGCTTGGCTTCACTTTACAGTCATGTATCAATGTTCTGACCATTGGTGAACCTAAATACAACAGGAAATTCCTTTAACTTCAATAACCATCTTTACAGTGGAGATAGCAAGTGGCTACCAACTGTGCTCAGTCACAGGTGAAGCAACCAGTGTGTTTTTCTGTCGGCCTCGACTGTGGGCTGGCTTTGCCTACAGGCTCCTGATCTTCAGGTACCGTGAGTACACATGAGCTGGCATGGCCTCCCACACCCAGACAAATTCTACTGCTGTCCCTGATGGGGCATCAGCTTTCCTACTGACCTCTGACCTCTGTCACTCATTAGCTATGTGATTTTAGCATAATTACTTAAACTTCCTAAGCTTCAGTTTCCTAGTAAGCAAGATGGAGATCATGATAACATCTACCTAGAGCAGTGCCTGGACTATGTTAAACAGTCCATAGATTTTATCTACAAGAGTGAATTTGGTATCGGCCAGTTATATAATTTACGATGATTATAATATTGCTGGTTGGCCTTCATTTTCATCTGAATATTTTGATATATGAACAACAAGTAAAATTTGAGTTTTGTTTGCTTGTTTTGTTCATTTTAATCATGGTTTAACATGAATATTTTCTATACACTGGTAGAGCATGTTTTACTATTCAGTTGCCCTAAATTTTCTTAAAAGTGCACTTAAAAAAAAAAAATTAGGGCTTCCCTGGTGGCGCAGTGGTTGGAAGTCCGCCTGCCGATGCAGGGGACGTGGGTTCGTGCCCCAGTCCGGGAAGATCCCACATGCCGCGGAGCGGCTGGGCCCGTGAGCCGTGGCCGCTGGGCCTGCGCGTCCGGAGCCTATGGTCCGCAGCAGGAGAGGCCACAACAGTGAGAGGCCCGCGTACCGCAACAACAACAACAACAACAACAACAAAAATTAGCATAAGCTTTAAACAATAGAGCAGACAGCACAAAAGAGTAAAGCACAAAATTAAGTAACAGAAATAAATACTAAGGACAATTCAGTATTTTACCCACTGAATCTTAACACTTGCCTGTGCCTCTGGCCCACTCTCTTCTCACACAAACCTTGCTTCCTTTTCTTTTCTGGTGGTGCTTAAACACTAGTCAGACTGGTTTTATTTTATTTTATTTATTTTGTAAATATTTATTTATTTATTTATTTGGCTGCACTGGGTCTTAGTTGTGGCAGGTGGGCTCCTTAGTTGCAGCTCCCAGCTACTTAGTTGCAGCACATGGGCTCCTTAGTTGCAGCATGCAAACTCTCAGTTGCGGCATGCATGTGGGATCTTGTTCCCTGACCAGTCCCCTGCATTGGGAGCGCGGAGTCTTATCCACTGTGCCACGAGGGAAGTCCCCAGACTGGCTTTAGATTTGCTGTGGGACATCATCCAGAAGTCACATTCCTAGATCCCCACCTCCAAAGATTCTGATTTAGTAGCTTCAGGATAGGGCTCGAAGTCTGTACTTTTAAATGCTTCCCATCCATGAGGCAGATGTATGGGAGATTTGGGGACCTCTGTTCCACACTCTAACTCATGTTCTCATCCAAGGGCTTCCCCCCAATCCCCGCTACCATTTCTCTGTGCCCACCAGTGCCAAATCTGTGCCAGCCTCCAGCCTCTGCAGCCAGTCTTGAACACTTACAACAATGCTGCAAAGATATTCTTCTTTTAAAGTTTTTTTAATTTAAGTATAGTTAATTTACAATGTTGTGTTTCAAGTGTACAGCAAAGTGATTCAGTTGTACATATATATATACATATATGTATATATATATACATATATATATATATATATATACACATTCTTTTTCAGATATTTTTCCTTATAGGTTATTACAAGATATTGAGTATAGTTCCCTGTGCTATACAGTACGTCCTTGTTGTTTACCTATTTTATCTACAGTAGTATGTATGTCTTGTTTTCTAAGTCTATGAGTCTAATTTCTGTTTTGTAAATAAGTTCATTTGTATTTTTTTTAGATTCCACATATAAGTGATATCATATGATATTTGTCTTTGTCTGACTTAACTTCACTTAATATGATAATCTAGGTCTATCCATGTTGCTACAAATGGCATTCTTTCATTCTTCCTTATGGCTGAGTAGTGTTCCATTGTATATGCGTACTACATCTTTATCCATTCATCTGTCTATGGACATTTAGGTTGTTTCTATGTCTTGGCTATTGTGCATAGTGTCACCAGAACATTGAGTGCATGTATCTTTTCATATTAGAGTTTTCTCCAGGTATGTACCCAGTAGTGGGACTGCAGGATCATATGGTAGCTCTATTTTTGGTTTTTTAAGGAGCCTCCATACTGTTTTCTATAGTGGCTGCACCAATTTACATGCTCAACAACAGTGTAGTAGGGTTCATTTTTATCCACACCCTCTCTAGCATTTATTATTTGTAGACTTTTTAATGATGGCCATTTTTACTGATGTGACGTGATACCTCACTGTGGTTTTGATATGAATTTCTCTAATAATTAGTGATGTTAAGCATCTTTTCACATGCCTGTTGGCTGTCTGTATGTCTTCTTTGGAGAAATGTCTATTTAGGTCTTCTGCCCATTTTTTGATTGAGTTGGTTTTTTTTTTTTTTGATATTAAGCCTCATGGGCTGTTTGTATATTTTGAAAATTAATCCCTTGTCAGTAGCATCATTTGCAAATATTTTCTCCCAGTTCATAGGCTTTTTCATTTTGTTTATGGCTTCCTTTGAGTCCCATTTGTTTATTTTTGTTTTTATTTCCATTACTCTAGGAGATGGATCCAAAAAAAATATGGCTGCTATTTATGTCAAAGAGTGTTCTGCCTATGTTTTCCTTTAGGAGTTTTATAGTATCCTGTCTTACATTTAGATCTTTAATCCATTTTGAGTTTATTTTTGTGTGTGGTATTAGGGAGTGTTCTAATATCATTCTTTTACATGTAGCTGTCCAGTTTTCCCAGCACCACTTATTGAAGAGACTGTCTTTTCTCCATTGTATATTCTTGCTTCCTTTGTCATAGATTAATTGACCAAAGGAAGAAAGTGTCGCAAGAGAAAAGGGGTCCTCTATTCCTTAAAAGCTCTTTTCATCCTAAACAAGGGAAAGTCAGCTCAAACTGATGTTAAAAAAAATTATTGGATTATATAAATAAAAGGTTCAGGATTCAATCCAGCACTGGAATTGGTTGGAGGTCACCTTATAAACTGCCCCAGCTTCAACAGGTTTCCTACATCAGGGATTTAATAAATACTTGTTGATTTGAATTAAGGCTATGAATTTTTCTAAGGCGTTAATATTTATTAATGTTTAATTTATTAATATTAATGTTTGCAATATTTTACTAACATTCTTCAGTATGTAATATTTGATTTTCTTTTTGATCAGAGTTTGGGGGACAGATTTTTTTTAAATTTCAAGTAGTTGGGGATTTTTTCTATGTTTTTATTTTGCTTTTTAATTCTAGATTTATTGCCTCCTGGCAGAAATGGTGGATATATTATTTCTGTGTTTTGGAATTTTTTGTTTTTCTTCTTGAAAATTCCTTTTTTAGATTTGTTAATATATTCAGTCTGATTACAGTCAGGGATTGGCAGCGAAGCTATTTTTCCTCTCTAGGGTGACTTTCTATAGCTGGTCAAATACATTATATATCTCTTTTATACTTGAACTTTAGATGGAAAGCTAATTTCCATCTACTCTACCTATTCCAAACTATTTGGATAGTTTGCCCTATATATTACTGTTCTCTTGTGAGTATAATAATAATAATGCATACCTTATGAGGTTATCAGGATTAAATGAGTTAATACATGTAAAATGCTTAGCACTGTGCCTGGTCCATGGTCCTCAATAATAGCTTCAGATAATATTATTTAATTTTTTCTAAACCTGCAGTTTTGCTTTCAGTAGCATTCCACTTTGATAGACACAGAGGGGTTTTGAATTAGCTCAACTTCTTTCTAACCAAGGAAAACAAGGCAAAAGATGAAGAGCAAAGGGGAAAGAAACAAAACCTCCCTACAGGAGGAGTAAGTGTGATGTATGACTTTACGCAGAAAACCCTTTCAAAAAAAAAGTCACGCTGATTTTTTTTTAAACATATTCTACCAGGTTCTGTAAGAGAATATGCAAAGCTACTGAGCAATGTACCCAGCTCAATTCTAATAATGAGAGATACTAATCTTCTACTTTTCTGAAATGGTTAAGTGGACTTGTTCCTCTCCACCATTTAACTGTGTAAACCTTCCCGGCAGGGATTAGGGCTTTCATTTCTGGTCCCATCTGCTGTGCACAGGTATGTGCCTGACAGCCTGTGAAACACATTATGAGTTTCATGGGGGTTAAAGAGCCCCAGTTTCAGAATCCAGCAGACCTGGACCAAATTCCAGTTCAGCTACTCAGAAATTACATAATCTGCCTTAACGATCTATGCCTGGGGCTCCATTCACTTGCTAGTTATTATTGGCCAATTGTCGTGGTTCTTGTTTGCACGTATGTACGGATAATACCTTGAGATAGTCATGGAAAAGTGATTTGGTTAAAGTTTTACATACTTTATATCTCGTTAACTCCACACAGCCCCCCAAGGTAGGCGTGTTTTACAGATGAATACATGTAAGGTGATAACGGAAAAGTAATCATCAAATTATTATTCCTTTTATATATAAACAATGAGGTAAGATTTTTAAAATCTGCCAATAATAACTAGCAAGTGGTGTTTGGTGATTCTTTTAGTGATGCTAATTAAAATTTTTATGAAGTATTGCTTATTCTCAGTGCAAGTCTATCAAAAATGACTAATGGTGTAGCCTTGCATTCCTTCCTATTCTTGGTTCTCAAACTACATATCCTGGTATATGTAATTTGCAAACACCTGATTTTTAGTATTCAGATTTACCAAGCATCCTATCAGATGGGTGACTTCACAGACACTGGTATAAATGTTACTCACCTTCAAACAGATGAAAACCAGAACACTTTGTGAGGCTGCTAAAGCCACCTGCGCACCCCAACTCTTCCCTACTTAAAAGGTTGTCCTCTGAACCCCCATATCTGAGGGTAAACATTTGGCGAAAGATCAATTCACACTGTGCAGTGACTTTGTTTACATGTTTTCTCGTATAGTACTCTCGGATTTGAGTCACGGGAGGCCGCAGGAAGCCGAAGAGCCGGTCATCCTCGCACGGGTGCATTTTTTTTTTTCTCATTTCTTATTTGACTTCTGGCCTTGGGAGGGGCAATGCAGCCGCGGGATACTAATCTTCAGAGCGAATTTAAGCCAGCCTTATCCCTCACCGTCGTCATTCACTCCCTCTTCGCGTTCATATTCTCCCAGCGGGACTTACTGCCACGCGAAATTCTTTCAGAATTAATTGGCCACAGGACACCCTTCCAGAGCCAAACCCACAGGCGACTCCACACACGCAGCTGGCCCGGAGACCGTCAACTCTCACCCGACGCGGAATCAGTCCATCTCTCGGCGACCAATCAGCGCTCCGCACGCTGCCGCGCCAGCCAATCCCTGCAAACACACGTTGCTTCTGCCAACTTTTGCCGCTACCCATCCCCGGAGGCCAGGGTTCGAGCCGGGGGCGTGGTTGCAGGGTTCGGCCCGCCTTCCCCGGAAGGCTTGATGCCTTCCAATTGGCTGCAACTGGCAGTGACTTGGCGACCATTGGCTGATGCCGCCGGTAGCCTCGGCGGGCGGGGAAGCCGAGACAGCTGTAGAGTTAGTATTGCAGAAAGAGTGAGTTTCCTGTCTACCTGGCACGCCTGATCTCGGTCGCACTCCTTGCTTCACCTCAAGTAGCCTTGAGTAGAAGCACGGAGGTGAGGCCGCCTGGAGGCGGAGCGACAGAGTGGTCTTCCCGGACCTGCTCCGGGCAGTGGGAGAGGGAAGCCGCCGTGGAGGTCCAGGATGGCGGAACCGGCGTCCGGACGTGTGTGGACCTCACAGGTAAGAGAAAACTGAGGGTAAGGGTCGCACTGGTTGGATCCCAGGGCTTGCCCCTCTCCTCCTCAACCCAGTTCACCAGCGTTAGGACGCCGATTAGGCCCAAATTACTTCATCTGTTAAATGGGGAAAGGGCGGTAATAACCTCGCTTCGGGGGGCCTGGGTGAAGATTCATTGAGATACCGTTCTGTGATGGGCACAGTGCTTCCTGGTTCTTAGTAGGTGCACAGACAACAGAAGGTCCATTCCCTCACACCAGGCTTTGACGGAGCTGTGTTGTTAAGAGGCAGTGTTTTCCGAGTGCTTACTATCTTCCAAGTTCGGTACTAAATATGTTAACTCTTGTAATTCCTCAATAAATTAATGTTGCTGTTATCCCTAATTTACAATTAAGAAAGATTACCTGAGATTTTTTAGGTTCAGCAGCCAAGACAAAATATGGCAAATTCAACATGATGTCAGATTTTTAGAGTCTCTTGCAGTCTTTGATCAGCTTCCAGTGTTTTACAGAATAGACCTTTAGTCTCTGGAGGCAGAGGTCCTGGGTGGGAATTCTGACTCCATCACTTATGGGCTGTGTGATCTTGGACAAGTGACTTAACCTCCGTGTTGATACTTTCCCTTTCTGTAAAATAGAGACAATAATAGGATGGGCTCTTAAGGTTATTTATGAGGATTAAATGAAATAATACAATTTGAAGTGGCCAGAAAGACTGATCACATAGTAAATGATCAATAAATGTTAGCTATTATTATGTTTTTAAATAAAGGATTAGAGCATTAGGAGCTTGAACATTAACTTGGACTCAAACTTAAAGCTGTGACATTATTAGAAATTAATATTGTCTTAAGTGTTGTAAAAGTCTCATTGGTGTTATAAAGCTTGTCCTAAAATAAGCCAAAGTGAGCACTGAATCGGAGTATCATCAGTCACATTGCAGATGAAGACTTACCCTGTTGCATTCCTGCTACAGCCAGTCTCAAAAATGAGAAACTACCGTACTTGACTAATTGGAAAAGCTAAATTACTAATTCAAAATTGATTGGCAATTAAGCCTATGCTGGAATTTTTATGTTAGGTAGAAAATATTTAATTTACAAGGCCTTGGTTTGCACATCTTGGGGAAGATCTATGGCATGTTAAATTGAAGCTATTCACATACATGAAACATATCAATCAGGTAATTGAAGGTGAAACGATTCTGATATGAGTTTCTTTAATACGTGAATTCTGACTTAATCATACTACATAAGTACAAACGGATTTTTATGGCATTCACTTTTTATTAGAGGTTAAAATGTTTATTATATTCCATAGTTAATTAAAACCTATGGCCATTTCACTGACATTTGACAAAAATTAAAATTGTATCCGTCAAAGACTGTGGTGCTGATAGATGGCCTCAAGAAAATTTTTTTTTTTTTTTTTTTTTTTTGGTGGTACGCGGGCCTCTCACTGTTGTGGCCTCTCCCGTTGCGGAGCACAGGCTCTGGACGCGCAGGCTCAGCGGCCATGGCTCACAGGCCTAGCCACTTCACGGTATGTGGGATCTCCCCAGACCGGGGTGTGAACCCGTGTCCGCTGCATCAGCAGGCAGACTCTCAACCACTGCGCCACCAGGGAAGCTCAAGAAAATTTTTTAACCTGTGAAGGCTGCCCACTCAATGGTGGCAGCAACTGCCTACACTAGTAGTCACTTCAAAAACATAAACATAGAAAACGTGACCAAAAAGGTTAGAGTAAGAAAGAAAAAAGGTGGACATTACTTAGCACCTGGCTATAGAATTGTCAAGAGTATATAACCCATTTATGGAGCTGTTAGATTCTGATACAGTTAAGTGGTACCTGTTTTCTCTGACATGGAAGTGTTGGAGAGTTTCCTGCTATAAGGTCAGCAAGGACAATAAAAGAAAGAGGGAGTTCAGAATGGTATTTAAAACATTTCCTGAAATTCTCCACAGATAGAGATTGCAATAGGGCAAATTGCATGCTTTCTTTTCAATTAATGTGAGTGCCCTATTATATTAAGAGAGCACCAAGACCTTGATAACCCCAATGTTGTTCCCCTATCCGCACCCCACCTTGGTTTTTGAGAGATTCTCTTTCTTGCCTGTCTAAACACAGATGATCAGTTTAGAAAGTAACTGTTATTCCCTTTGGACTTAACCCTTGCATGGATTTTTTTCATCAAGATTAACTGCCTGGTTAAATACTTCGTTGGGCTAAAAGAGAGATTTCCAAGTTTATACTTACTTTATTTTCTTCCTTTCCTACCTCCTACTCCACCACCACTAGAGAGGCTCATTAATAGGAGTTTTTAACATTGGCGGGGGAGCTAACATAGTCTTAAGAGGGGTCCAGGAAAGAAGAGTAGAAATTAGGCAATGGGCTTGGCCAAAATATAAAAGGGCCCATAGGACATATTAGGGAGTTTAGATTTTATACTAACCAGTAGGAGTGAATGATAACTAAGGTAAACACCTTAAAGTTTCAGATTCTTATCTTTATAGGTAGTTTTTATTGCTTACTTTTTGTATGCTAGATTTACCTAAAGGTAATGTTGTCTATGCTAACAGTAGCTTTCCACTTCATCTTTGATTTCTATCAAAGAGTTTTGAAAATACTCATCTGCTAGCCACAGGAACCTGGCATGTGACCTCTGTATTTAAAGAATGTTGTTTAATCATAATGATCCTTAGTAATGGATAAATTAAATTTCTTTTTCAAGTCCTCTCTAAGAACTTGTGTTTGTTTATAACATACCCTTAAATAAGGTCATTGTACTGGCTATCAAGTTGGCAGTCTCTTGAGTGGAAATGGGATCTATTCCTGACTGGCAGACTTTTTAAATGAGCTAATCCACTTCTTATGGGTAGGATCTATAATTATTAGATATTTCACATCACTTTCATAGATCCAAAATTCTATATTACTGAATTTTCTATATATACTTTCCTATGTTTCTGAAGGGATATACCACCCCAAAACATGCCATTTCAGAATAAAGGTTACTTTGAGCTGAAGGCAATTAAGAAGCAGCAGACACGGAAAGAACTATTTATCCTTCCACTATCTGCCTAAAAATGGGAGATAAATATCCTTTGGTGAAGGTCTTCCCTCTCCTCTCTCCTATACCAGGAGAATAACTGCTATCACTGGAGATAGAAAGTTGAACTGAGATGGTCTACACAAACAAACCACTAAAATAGCCTTTACCTTTTTTTTTGCCTTTACCTTTTATTAGTGTCTTCCCATATATTTATCTTGCCATAATTTACCACGCCTAGAAGCTCAAACCCCTTTTCCCTTGTCTTGTCATTTCTCCAGAGTTTATCACCCTTTAAGATGGTGTATAAGCTCCGGGTATATAAGCTTCTCTGGGTCTCCAGTTATTTTCTATGAAAGCCTCTTTGCATAAAAAAATTAAATATTGACATCAAGTAAACTTTGCCTTTTTTTCTGTTAATCTATCTTTTGTCAATTTAATTGCAGGTCTCAGGGACAGAGCATAAGAAAATAGAGGAAAAGATTTTTTATTCCTCCCTGAACTTCTGTATCATTTTATTTTTTCCATATCATATCTTTTTTCTTTGTTTTTTTCAGCATAATTTGTTTGCAGTATTTACTCTTTTTTTAAACATCTTTATTGGAGTATAATTGCTTTACAATGGTGTGTTAGTTTCTGCTTTATAACAAAGTGAATCAGTTATACATATACATATATCCCCATATCTCTTCCCTCTTGCGTCTTCCTCCCTCCCGCCCTCCCTATCCCACCCCTCTAGGTGGTCACAAAGCACTGAGCTCATCTTCCTGTGCTATGCGGCTGCTTCGCACTAGCTATCTATTTTACGTTTGGTAGTGTATATATGTCCATGCCATCTCTCACTTTCTCCCAGCTTACCCTTCCCCCTCCCCATGTCCTCAAGTCCATTCTCTAGTAGGTCTGCGTCTTTATTCCTGTCTTGGCCCTAGGTTCTTCATGACCATTTTTTTTTAGATTCCATATATATGTGTTAGCATACGGTATTTGTTTTTCTCTTTCTGACTTACTTCACTCTGTATGACAGACTCTAAGTCCATCCACCTCACTACAAATAACTCAGTTTCGTTTCTTTTTATGGCTGAGTGATATTCCATTGTATATATGTGCCACATTTTCTTTATCCATTCATCTGTCGATGGACATGTCCATGTCCTGGCTATTGTAAATAGAGCTGCAATGAACATTTTGGTACATGACTCTTTTTGAATTATGGTTTTCTCAGGGTATATGCCCAGTAGTGGGATTGCTGGCTCATATGGTAGTTCTATTTGTAGTTTTTTAAGGAACTTCCATACTGTTCTCCATAGTGGCTGTATCAATTTACATTCCCACCAACAGTGCAAGAGGGTTCTCTTTTCTCCACACCCTCTCCAGCATTCATTGTTTCTAGATTTTTTGATGATGGCCATTCTGACTGGTGTGAGATGATATCTCACTGTAGTTTTGATTTGCATTTCTCTAATGATTAATGATGTTGTGCATTCTTTCATGTGTTTGCTGGAAATCTGTACATCTTCTTTGGAAGATCTTCTGCCCATTTTTGGATTGGGTTGTTTGTGTTTTTGATATTGAGCTGAATGAGCTGCTTGTAAATTTTGGAGATGAATCCTTTGTCCGTTGCTTCATTTGCAAATATTTTCTCCCATTCTGAGGGTTGTCTTTTTGTCTTGTTTATGGTTTCTTTGGTGTGAAAAAGCTTTGAAGTTTCATTAGGTCCCATTTGTTTATTTTTGTTTTTATTTCCATTGCTCTAGGAGGTGGGGCTAAAAGGATCTTGATGTCATTTACGTCATAGAGTGTTCTGCCTATGTTTTCCTCTAAGAGTTTCATAGTGTCTGACCTTACATTTAGGTCTTTAATCCATTTTCAGTTTATTTTTGTGTACGGTGTTAGGGAGTGATCTAATTTCATTCTTTTACATATACCTGTCAAGTTTTCCCAGCACCATTTATCGAAGAGGCTGTCTTTTCTCCATTGTATATTCTTGCCTCCTTTATGAAAGATAAGGTGATCATATGTGCGTGAGTTTATCTCTGGGCTTTCTATCCTGTTCCATTGATCTATATTTCTGTTTTTGTGCCAGTACCATACTGTCTTGATTACTTGGTGTGTTTTTTATAGTCTGTAGTCAGGGAGCCTGCTCCCTTCAGCTCTGTTTTTCTTTCTCAAGATTGCTTTGGCTATTTGGGGTCTTTTGTGTTTCCATAGAAATTGTGACATTTTTTGTTCTAGTTCTGTGAAAAATGCCAGTGGTAGTTTGATAGGGATTGCATTGAATAGGTTTGTAGTTCCCATTGTTTTTGTTGTCTGCCCCCAGTGGCTAAGGTTGGTTCAGTGGGTTGTGTAGGCTTCCTGGTGGAGGAGACTAGTGCCTGTGTTCTGGAAGATAAGGCTGGATCTTGTCTTTTTGGTGGGCAGGTTCATGTCTGGTGGTGTGTTTTAGAGTGTCTGTGACCTTATTATGATTTTAGGCAGCCTCTCTGCTAATGGGTGGGGCTGTGTTCCTGTCTTGCTTGTTGTTTGGCATAGGGTGTCCATCAATGTAGCTTGCTGGTCATTGAGTGGAGTTGGGTGTTGGCGTTGAGATGGAGATCTCTGGGAGATTTTTGCCATTTGATATTATGTGGAGCTGGGAGGTCTCTGGTGGGCCATTGTTCTGAATTTGGCTCTCCCACCTCAGAGGCACAGCCCTGATGCCTGGCTGGAGCACCAAGAGCCTGTTATCCACACAGCTCAGAATAAAAGCGAGAAAAAAAGAAAGAATGAATGAATGAAAGAAAGAAAGAAAGAAAGAGATAAAATAAAATAATTAAAATAAAAAATAATTATTAAAATTTTTTTAAGTAATAAAAAAAGAATGAAGAGAGCAACCAAACCAAAAAAAAAAAATCCACCAATGATAACAAGTGCTAAAAACTATACTAAAAAAAAGGAAAAAAAAAAAGGACAGACAGCACCCAACGACAAATGGTAAAACCAAAGGTGTACAGACAAAATCACACACAGAAACACACACATATACACTCACAAAAGGAGAAAAAGGGAAAAAAAATATATATATCATTCCTCCCAAAGTCCACCTCCTCAATTTAGGATGATTCGTTGTCTATTCAGGTATTCCACAGATGCAGGGTACATTAAATTGACTGTGGAGATTTAATCCGTTGCTCCTGAGTCTCCTGGGAGAGATTTCCCTTTCTCTTCTTTGTTTGCACAGCTCCTGGGGTTCAGCTTTGGATTTGGCCCTGCCTCTGCATGTAGGTCGCCTGAGGGCGTCTGTTCTTCGCTCACACAGGACGGGGTTAAAGGAGCAGCTGCTCCGGGGGCTGTGGCTCACTCGGGCCGGGGGGAGGGAGGGGTACGGAGTGCGGGGCGACCCTGCGGCGGCAGAGGCCGGCGTGACGTTGCAGCAGCCTGAGGAGCGCCGTGTGTTCTCCCGGGGAAGTTCTCCCTGGATGACGGGACCCTGGCCGTGGCGGGCTGCTCAGGCTCCCGGGAGGGGCGGTGTGGATAGTGACCTGTGCTTGCACACAGGCTTCTTGGTGGCTGCAGCAGCAGCCTTAGCATCTCATGCCAGCCTCTGGGGTCCGCACTGATCGCTGCGGCTCGCCCCTGTCTCTGGAGCTCCTTTAAGCAGCGCTCTTAATCCCCTCTCCTCGCACACCAGGAAACGAAAGAGGCAAGAAAAAGTCTCTTGCCTCTTCGGCAGGTCCAGAGTTTTTCCCGGACTCCCTGCCTGCTAGCTGTGGCGCACTAGCCCCCTTCAGGCTATGTTCACGCCGCCAAGCCCAGTCCTCTCCCTGGGATCCGGACCGAAACCCGAGCCTCAGCTCCCAGCCCCGCCCACCCCGGCAGGTGAGCAGACAAGCCTCTCGGGCTGGTGAGTGCCGGTCGGCACCGATCCTCTGTGTGGGAATCTCTCCGCTTTGCCCCCCACACCCCTATATCTGTGCTCTCCTCCGCGGCTCCGAAGCTTCCCCCTCTGCCACCCGCAGTCTCCGCCTGCGAAGGGGCTTCCTAGTGTGTGGAAACCTTTCTTCCTTCACAGCTCCCTCCCACTGGTGCAGGTCCCGTCCCTATCCTTTTGTCTCTGTTTATTCTTTTTTCTTTTGCCCTACCCAGGTACGTGGGGAGTTTCTTGCCTTTTGGGAAGTCTGAGGTCTTCTGCCAGCGTTCAGTAGGTGTTCTGTAGGAGTTGTTCCACGTGTAGATGTATTTCTGGTGTATCTGTGGGGAGGAAGGTGATCTCCGCGTGTTACTCTTCCGCCATCTTGAATCCCCTTATATCATTTTAGTGTTTATCATGTTTCATGGCTTTTATGTTCTACTTTGTGCTGGTTAAATATTGACTATAGCACTGACTTTTTTTTGCACTTTAGATTAGTGGTTGTCACTCCTGACTGGTTAAAAGAATGATCAGTGAGGCTTTTTATAGGACCTAGATCTGGGGCCTATTCTAGAGCAGACCTACTGAATCGGGCTATCTGGCTGTGGACCATGAAATCTAATATCCAAAAACGGTGTCACAGAAAACCAGAGGCAGACACACATGAAAGTGGTAAAGGCAAATCTTATTCAATAACTATCGCAATAGTGGAAAAGAAACCTTGGTATAGAACTAGGCTTCATTCTGAATACAACAAGGGCACATAGGGTTGTATAGCCAAGGAGCAGGGTGGGTGTCAGTGAATGAAAATTACTAAGAGGAAACATTAGAGGAAGGGAGATTCGCCTTAAACCAACTTGACAGGATTCTTGCTGAAGGCAGGCCAGGGGGATAAGATTGAGGTGGGATAAGGAAATTTGAGGGTAGGGGATTTTCACTAAACTGACTCAGCAGGATTCTTGCTAAAACTAGATTAAGGGGTCCAAGGACAAGCCCAAGAGCTAGGCCTCGTCACAAAGAGGACTCAGAGGAGACTTCCCTGGTGGTCCAGTGGTTAAGAATCTGCCTTCCAATGCAAGGGACGCGGGTTTGATCTCTGGTTGGGGAACTAAGAGCCCACATGCCATGAGGCAACTAAGCCCATGCACTCTAGAACCCGTGCCTCACAACTAGAGAGACTGCGTGCCGCAACTACTGAGCCTGTGTGCTCTGGAGCCTGCACACACTGAGTAGAGAGAAGCCCACGTGCCTCAATGAAGAGCCCGCACCACTACTGAAGATTCTGCATGCCGCAACTAAGACCTGATGCAGCCAAAAAAAAAAAAAAATGAGGACTCAGAGGAGCCCAACCAAGGAGAGAGTCTTTGTCAACATTAACAGCTATTACAAATTATAACAACATGATTCTGATGTATGCATTTGTAGTGAGAATTGCATCCTTATTCCCATAGAGGTTTGAGCCTTGATATTTCATTTAGATCTTTTCTTGATCTCCTTTTTAGTAGTAACTTCATGATCCTGTAAATGGACAGCTTTCTTCCAAAGCCTTTTCTTCTTTAGCCTTTTACTGGAGAGTACCATGGCACCAAAAGGAGAGAAGTTAAGACCAAATAAATCATGTTTTGAAGCAAACACACTTCAACAAATATTAAGGTCCTACTGTGTTCCAGGTAGTGTTCTAGTTGGTGGGGATATAGTAGTGAAAAAGGCAGACATGGGACAGCCACTCTATTAGTTGGGGACATGGTAGTCAAAGAGTAGAATATAGTACATCAATAAATAAACAAGTTAATTTCACATAGTGATGCACTATGAAGAAAATAAAAGAAGAATATAATAGTGATTTGGGGAAGGTTGTATTAAGGACAGGAGGTTTAATCTGAAATTATTATTACAGGTTGTTAATAGTCATGCTCAGATTTGGGATCTACTAATCCAGGTAGGGAAATAATAGTAAGTACAAAGGCCCGAAGTCAGTGACAAGCTTGATGTATTTAAGGGACAGAAAGAAAATCAGTAGGAGAAGAGCATTGTAGGCAATGGTATGTGATGAATCTCCTAATACCTATTAAGGGTGATTCCAAGGTTTTTGACATTGAGCAACTGGCTCAATTATCATTTTAATAGTAAAATTATTAAGATGAGGAAGACTGAGGCAAATTGGAGGAAGACTGGGGCAGCAAGAGATGCCCATTAGGTGTGAAGCCCTAAATATAGGCTTCTGGATGTGGGATTTTGGATCTGTGTGTGTGTGTCTGTCTGTCTCTGTCTCTCCCTCTCCTTTTTTCCCTCCCTTCCTCTTCTTTCCACCTGGGCCTTTCCACATATCAGCTTCAGGATAACCAGACTTCTTGTATGCTTACATGTTGATCAAAGGCTCCCAGAGCGATTATTCTAAGAGTGACGTACAGAGGCTGCATGGAATTTTCTAACCTAGCTGCAGAGGTCATGCAGCGTCACAGACTGCACCTTTTTTTTTTTTTCATTGTAAATGCTTTGTTGCTTTTTATTGATTTTTTTCACTTTATTTATTTTTATTGGAGTATAGTTGCTTTACAATGTTGTGTTAGTTTCTGCTGTACAGCAAAGTGAATCAGCTATACATATACATATATCCTCTTCCTTGGATTTCCTTCCCATTTAGGTCACCACAGAGCACTGAGTAGAGTTCCCTGTGCTATACAGTCGGTGTTCATTAGTTATCTATTTTATACATAGTAGTGTATATATGTCAATCCCTCTTGATGGGAAGTGTGTCACAGGATTTGCAGCAATGTTTTAAAATGATCACATTATAGAATCCCTCATTATATTAAGTTTATTATCTTAAAAGATTAGTAATCATTTCCCTTTTAAAGTATTGTTGAACAATAACATACCTTTGGAATTATTAATGATATAGTACTTTCCTCTCTGTATAGTTAAAATTATTGCCTTAAAATTATAAACCACTTATTTATGCTGTACTGGTGGTTCTAAGGTCTTCATATCACCTCCTATGTTACACAGATAACTCACTCAATCCTATGACACTTCATCAAATGAAATAAAACATTGAAGACAATAGAGTTCTTCAAACTTTTGAAATTCTTCAGAGGTCTCTAGCTCTATCCTTAAAGGATGTAAGAGGAGGTTTCCAATTGTGGTTGTCATTTGTTTGCTAGAATGAGTCTTATATCTGTTGGCTGGTAAAATGAAAATTTTCAATGGCTGAATCTCTAAGGAATTTTTAAAGAGTTTATGCCTTGTGTGTTATTTTTGTATTTTTGAAAAAGCAGTATTTTTTTTAAGTTATCTGGAATTTTATAATTTATTCCTTTGGGTTAGATTCTATTAGAAAGGGAAATAGGATTGTATTTTATTTTTTATATGAGTGATTTTAATAACTCAACATATGTGATTCTTATCCCTATGTGTTTCACACCTTGGAAGCTTTTAGAAAAAAATCCTATGGCCAGGTCTTACCCTCAGGGATCCTGATTAGTTGATTTGGGATGGGGTCCAGGTATTGGTATCTTTTACAACTCCCCAGGTGATTCTTTTATGAAGCCATATTTGAGACCCAACTGCATCTAACTCTGGTATTTGCTGATGATAATCTTAGTCTCTGTAACAGGGAAAACAAATGGAAGACCTGCCTGATGCAGCTGTTTTGGCGACTAGACTTAAAAACACTCTCATCCAATACCACAGTCTTGAAGATGACAAGTGGCGAGTTGCTAAGAAAATGGTAAATTAATTAAATTACTTATGCTTGAGGGTGTATCTTCTGTCTAATGAGCTGGTGGATGACTTTCAAAATGGTACGGAAAAATATGGACCATACTTTAGATGAATGTGCGGGATAGATAAACGTGCTAATATAGTTGATGGTTTACTGTCTCACAAAGGAAGAAACATAATCCTGCACTGCTTTCATTAGTTCTTCAGATATTGGACACAAGAATAGACTCATGGCAACAAGACTGTAAAGAGCAGCCTCTCAAGTCAGTAAATAAAATGTCATTGTCAGTTTAAGGAAGTATAGTAATTGATAATTTGAAATTGTTTCAGATATTTTAACAAGCCTGTGAGAATGGCCAGTTAGTATTTTTTTTACCAATATGACATACCTGAGTGTTGACAGAGCCAATCCTTGAACCCAGGACTCTTCCAGTTAAGTCCTATGGCTATTCTGCTATTCAGAATTTCTTGGGAAATGACCTAGAAAAAAATGTAGGGACTAATTCAAGGTAGCACTGTCATAATAGATTTGAATTGTTTAATTTTAAAAAGATGTGAGCAATTCAGAATGAAGTATTTAACATTTCTATTATCTCAGTCTAAATGTGTCAGTAATGGTAAATAGATGAGATTGGAATGGGGCAAATAATAATGGCCAATGAGATAGTGCCATCACCGAATCTTAACAGTGTTTGGGTGTCATTAAGCTATTGAAAAACCTTTTGTAGGGGTTTGTAATTTAAATTAGATGTGTACTACTTTCAGATACAGAAGAAATTCAGATATGGATTATTTTATGGTATAAATTACTTTTGTGTATTTCTTTGAATATTTACTTATGTTTTATTTTCATGCAAAAGCTAATGCTGTAGAATTTATGAAATTGTCAGTTTTATATCCAGGTTTCCACCTATGTAATTATCAGTATACACTGTTTTTATTTTTCTAGAAAGATGTAACAATTTGGAGGAAACCTTCAGAAGAATTTAATGGATATCTGTAAGTAAATTCCTGTAGTGTTACGTAGCTCTTAGGACATTGCTAAACTTCAGATATATACACACCTACACACATGATCACTGAATGATCATTGCCAGCAAAATTTGGCTTTTGCTTTAAGATGTTAAACTTTCTGAGAAGCAAATCCTGTTATGAATTCAAAGCCTTTAAAATGTCCATATCCCTGGGGGACAGAGTTGGTGGTGAGGGGATCATAAATAATATGATATCATAAATGATATCAGATAGCTGATAAAATCTTAATTTCTTACTATGGTGTATAAGACCCTTCTAATATTCTTTCTGCATTTATTCAGTGCTGTAGCATATTTTATTTTATTTTTTTGCATGGGCCTCTCACCGTCGCGGCCTCTCCCGCTGCGGAGCACAGGCTCCAGATGCGCAGGCCCAGCCCCTCCGCGGCATGTGGGATTCTCCCGGACCGGGGCATGAACCCGTGTCCCCTGCATCGGCAGGCGGACTCTCAACCACTGCGCCACCAGGGAAGCCCCTGTAGCATATTTTATTCTAAGAAATTTATCTTGAAGAAATCATGGGAAAATTAATAGTTATTTAAACTTGTCTCTTCCATCACAGTATTACTTAAAATATTAAAAATTACAAACAACCTGAATAATCAATTGTTGGGGAATGATTAAATTATAAAATGTGCTATTTTACAGCCTTTAAAAACATAATAAAATGCTCAAGATACAATGAAAAGTGAATAAAGCAGAATACCAAACTGTATGTAGCACAATCATGGGTTGACTTTAAATATATATTTTTTATATATTAAAATGTTTTATTTAACACAAAATATATACCTCTAGATGTCAGTTTTATGTGTGATTTTTACTTCTGTTTTTTGATTTTTGCATATAGTTGAACACGAATTATGCCTTTAACCAGTAAAAAAATATTGTTTTTTAAAGCCAGAGGAGATAGTTGCCACGTGAAATTGGAGTGGAATAGTCACATCCTTGGGACTCAGCACTTTTTAAAATGAAACTGTTGACTGAACTTACTATATACAGTGTATTTTGAAGTGTATTACCAAAGATAGCATTTCCAGGAAGATAAGTTGTACAGTATTTATGAGGACAGGGAAACTGGAGTTGGATTAAACATTGTAAGCAAGTGTAGAAGTTACTCCTTTAGATCAGTAATCCCTTCTGGGGCTGAAAAAGTGTAAAAAGTGCCAAGGGAGCACTATGCTTGGTGATATGGAAAAACTTCATAGGGGAGCTAATATTGGAGCAGAGTCTTAAAGAACGAATAGGTATTTCTTAGGGAATGAAGGATAAATTCATATTCCAGGCAGAGAGAATTTCATTTACTACGTTCACACAGATGGGAAACACTTTAAGGAGTTTATTTAGGGAAGTTGAAATTGTGTTTGTATAGCTGGAACATTAAGTATGGGGGTGGGGAGAGGATGTCTGAAGGATTTTTTTTTTTTTTCTTTTGCGGTGCGCGGGCCTGTCACTGTTGTGGCCTCTCCCATTGCGGAGCATAGGCTCCGGACGCGCAGGCTCAGCGGCCATGGCTCACGGGCCCAGCCGCTCCGCGGCATGTGGGATCTTCCCGGACCGCGGCACGAACCCGTGTCCCCTGCATCGGCAGGCGGACTCTCAACCACTGCGCCACCAGGGAAGCCCTCTGAAGGATTTTTGAATTCTAAACTAAGGCATTCAGTTTTGCGTTACCTACTGCTCAACCCTACCCATACATCCCAGGTCCTCAGAGGATTTTGCATTTGTTCTAATAACAATTGTGAAAGAGAAATGAGCATGGAAAGTTTAGAGAAGAGCTTGTATCCTGGGGGTCCATGGCTAGCTTCTTGAAGTGTCCCTAAGATTGTATACAAAGTTTTGTGACAATGTGTATGTTCCTGGGAAGAGATCTGTGGCTTTTTTCAGATTCTTAAAGAGTTATATGATCAGAAGAGCTAGAAACTGATGCAGTGTTGAGTTGGACACAGAGTTCCCAAACTAAGGACATAGCATGGGAGTTGAAAAGGACAAATGAACTTGAAAGAGATTTATGATAGTGATGGTGGTGGTGACAATGATGATGGCGATGATAGCTAACTAACATTTATTGAAAACCAGATATTGTTCTAAGCAGTTTACGTTTGGAAAATCATCTTGATGAAACATGGTGACTTATTAGTTCTGACTATTGGAATGGGGTTAAGAGAAAAAGAAGAGTCAAAATTGAATCCCAGATTTCTAATTTGTGCCTGAAGTAATTTGTATTACCCACCTCCTACCCCCACCCTCACCCCAAGTTAGAGAACACAGGCAGAAGAGCAGACTTAGGATGGAGCATAATATAAGCTTGAGCTTGAGAGATTTACAAAATGATAAAAAGGCTTCAGATGCTTAAAAAGAGAAAAAAAGACCCCTGAAAACAGTGATGGAGTTAAAGCCAATCTACCTCTCTTTTCTTTCCTCCCCAGAGATAACTACTCTCTTGAAGTTGTGTGTATTATTCCTGTTTCACACTGTGACTGTGTGTGTGTGTGTGTGTGTGTTTTAGTAATACGCTTTAATTTTTTCTGTTCAATACTGTGTTTTCAAGAGTTACCCATGTTGATCTAGTCTTTCACTTCTGTATTCATATACCACAATGTGTTTATCTGTGTTTGCAAGTTTGCCTACTGATGAATTTTCAGGTTGTTGTGAATTCTTCTCTACAGTAAGCTTTTTGGTACATGTCTCCTTCTATACACATGTAACATTTTCTTGGGATGTGCCTGTGTCTTAGGGACATACATCATCCCACTTTACTGCATGTGGCCGAATTGCTCTCTAAAGGGGTGGTAGCACTTTGAGAGTTCTCATTCCCTTCCATTCAACACTTGTTATTAAGTTTTTAATCTCTGTCAGTTTTTCAGGGGTATGAGATGGTGTATTGCTAGTAATTACTTGATTATGAGTGAAATTGAGCATCTTCTCTAAGTTTATTGACATTTCAGGTCAATCTTGTCCTTTGCTCATCTTTTGTTTGGATTGTCCTCTTCTCATTGTTTCATAGGAATTAATCATATATCCTCTATAGTAAGTATATATCTGTATATATGTGTTGCACTTATCTTCTTCCACTCTGTGGCTAGTTTTTAAAGAAATTACTTATTTTGTCATTTGTGGTATGTAAGTTTTTAATTTTAACCATCTTGTGTAATTTGTGTTTTTGTGTGTTTTATGTATTCAAGTAATCCCCCTGTATCCTGAGGTCACAAAGATGGTCACTTGTATATTTTTCTCAAAATTTAAAATTTTTACCTTTTACATAGTGGTATTTAGTCTATCTGGAGGTATTCTGAATGATGTGAAGTAAGAATTCAGTTTTTATTCTCTCTGTTAGGATAACTGTTGAATCCAAACACCATTTTTGAACTAGTATATCTTTTTCCTACTGGTATGTAATGCCACCTTTGAAATATGTCAAGTTCTGATATTATTCATGAGTCAATCCTGGGCATTCTATTCTAGGGTGACCTATATTTCTATTCCTAATAAAAAGGTTTCAAAAGTTAGGGTAAGAATATGCATATACTAATAACATGTTAGAACATAGCTGAGAAAAGAAGAGCATATGAAATAAATGGAAGCATTACAGTGTTCTACAGACTGCTGTTGGCTACACCATAACATGAAGGTATTTTACTATGTTTATGATAATGCGTAAGATAGCCTTCAAATCTCTTATTAGATTTGAGGACGTTTTAGAGTACATTCTGATGAAGTAATTGACAGAACCTAATTTATCAGAAAAGTCGGGATTTACTCTTTTTAAAAAATCTTCATTAAATTTTATTTTTTTTGATGTGAGCTCTGAACTGTGAGAGCATGCTGAAATTTTTCATTCTAATAGCATTTGACTTTCATATGTTTTCTCCAGCTTCAAAGCCCAAGGTGTTATAGACGATGTCGTCAATAGTGTAATAGACCATATACGCCCAGGTCCCTGTCGCTTGGATTGGGACAGCTTAATGACCTCATTGGATATTTTGGAGTACTTTGAAGAGGTATTTGTTTAGAAATGTTGCTTCAGATTGTGTGTGTGTGTGTGTGTGTGTGTGTGTGTGCGCATGTGCACGTGTGTATACTTGCATTCATTATATTCATTGCTTTGAGAATAAGTAGTCATGGCAAAGATCTCACAGGGGAATCCTTGCTGCCTTTTAAAAAGCTTGAGTTTCCTCATATTAATAATGAGTGTTAGTCAGAACTGAGTTTGTTTTCTGCAACAGCTTTACCCTTGCTGCTTAAGAAAATCATCAGTGTCTTTAATTGTAAAACTTTAGCTGAGGTTCTGAAATCTAAAATTCTGAAAATACCACCATCATATTCAGGTTTCTAGGTAATAGTATGTAGGTTTTCCATTAACATTTAGCCAAAATCAAAGATAAAAATGCCACCTTAGGCATTAGAGAATTATGTAACCTAAGTGGCTTGCTTTCTTTGTCTGTTTTTATTAATTCATTCCTTGCCATGTTTGAATTCCTTTATTGACACATTTGGTGTTTTAGTCAAAGTACTTGTGGATTTTATCTTATACACGTACAGTCTATACTACCTGCTTCCATTTTTATCATATAGGGTAAGAGGTGACTCTACTGAAACAGAGATTTGGATACTGGGTAACTTACCTCTGTGTTTTGATTGCATATCCTCTTCAAGTCCATACAGTTGCCATGAGATATAGAATAGAGATCTAAACCTGTCAGAATCACTGTAAGAAATGTTATTAATATTTATTATAACACATTTTAAGTGAGTGTTAATTTTTTACTAAAGATTAACTTATGATATATGAGTCTACGTATGTATTTCCTATAGTACTAACAGCTGTTACCTGTTCTCTTTCAGAATTGCTGTGTGATGCGTTATACTACTGCTGGTCAGCTTTGGAATATAATTTCCCCAAGAGAGTTTGTTGACTTCTCGTATACTGTGGACTATAAAGAAGGGCTTTTATCCTGTGGTAATTGTCTCAGAACCTTTTACTTTCTCTCGGTTTGTTTTAAATTTTGAGTTTTCTAGGCTGGATGTTTCTTTCTACACAAGATACATTTTCAACTTTCATACTTATTTTTTAAAAATTTATTTTATTTAATTTATTTATTTTTGGCTACATTGGGTCTTCGTTGCTGCGCATGCACGGGCTTTCTCTAGTTGTGGCGAGCAGGGGCTGCTCTTTGTTGCGGTGCGTGGGCTTCTCACTGCGGTGGCTTCTCTTATTACGGAGCTCGGGCTCTAGGCATATGGGCTTCAGTAATTGTGGCGTGCGGGCTCAGTAGTTGTGGCTTGTGGGGTCTAGAGAGCAGGCTCTATAGTTGTGGCACACGGGTTCAGTTGCTCCGCGGCATGTGGGATCCTCCCGGACCAGGGATTGAACCTGTGTCCCCTGCGTTGGCAGGCAGATTCTTAACGACTGCGCCACCAGGGAAGTCCCCATAGTTATTTTATAATCAATAAGCTCTGTTTGCAAATGCTAAACCCTAGGGATTAAAATAACAATATCGAGAAGGTTTTTGCAATCTTTCTGATGAGTTTTTGTTCCCCGTTACACAGTATCCTTCAGGTCACAGCTAACAAATATGGAACGCGTGACTGCCTCTAAGAAAGGGATCTAGTCGTTGGGTTTCCTTCTAAGTCACTCTCAAGAAACAGCTTCTTAGTCATATAGTTAGAAAAAATAGGCTTGGTATGTGTTAGAGTACTTTTTCTTCCTTGATCTGTGTAATATTTTTCTTTTCAAAATTAAAGATACTATTAGAAGGCTTCTGCTTTCTAAAATATATCTATAGGTAAATTAATATTTGTGTATGTACGATATATTTGAGTTGGCAGTTGTAGGTACACATCTACCTGTTTAATCTGAACCAGCCAGAACCAAAGTTTGATATGGTAGTGCCTGTGGGGAGCAGTGGTGGTACATAGGTTTGATTATTAGTACCTGGAGGCCTCGCTACTACAGAGAAGATTTGTAGTTTCCAAGGAGTTACCAGGATGACATGATGCCATTTATTCTGAAGGGATTAGAACTTTCCCCATTACATATCTACCAGCCTCTGTCAGAATTCCACTTAGTAATTATCTTTTTCATTCTTCCACGGTCACTCTTGGGGCTTAATTTTCATCTACATGGATAAGAAGAAAAATATGTAAATAAGAAATCTGATAATATTTTTTAGTGAGAGTTTTAGATTAATGTCAGTCATTGCTATTAATAGTGTCATTTTAAATTGCCTTGTAGGGGTAAGTCTTGACTGGAGTGAAAAGAGATCAGAATTTGTTCGTGGATATAACCATCCCTGTGGTTGGTTTTGTGTTCCTCTTAAAGACAGTCCAAACCGGAGTCTTTTGACAGGCTATATTCAGACGGATCTGCGTGGAATGATTCCCCAGTCTGCAGTAGATACAGCCATGGCAAGCACCTTAATCAACTTCTATGGTGATTTACAAAAAGCCTTACAAAAGGCATAATATGTTTAAACTTATAGTATTATATTCCCTGAATCAACTCTCTCTTAGCTGCATGGCCTGTAAAAATCATCCTTTCCTGTCTTCTGCATAGCCTGTAGAAAATTTTGAGAGGTTTTTGGTTTATTTTATTCCTAAAGTAAATAGCTATCTAGTGTGGGCATTTCAGTTTTCCTAAACAGTTATTTGCACATTGTTTGGTATGGTGATATGTCTAGGAATGGAGAGTATGACAGAAATCCACCAAGAAGTAGATATAGTTCTTTGACACAAACTCTTAAGAAATTGAATAGTGCCTCAGTATGAATATTTTGGCTACTTAGAAATTAGAGAAAGCCAAGCTTCATGCTGGTAGGTTAAAATCACCTATTTTAGAGCTTTATGAACATTCTGTAAAAGTGTTAATTTGGGGAGGAGTTAAATATTAATGCTTTACTTCTCGTATGCTCTATGAGTTTAACAATATCTTGGACTAAAGAAAAAAAGCTCTTCTCTATACTTTATAAAGATGAACTTCATTGTCAGTTGACTTGTACTACTTTACCTATTGAAAATATCAGAAATAAGAAAAGAATAGGTATTATAGTAAAATGCAATTCAGTTTTGATACCTGGATAGTATTATTTTATAGATATCTTAAAAAATGTATTCATATCTTTATGGGCTTTTATTTTGGGAGTCTTAAAAGCATTTATGAATGAATAAGACAGTGTGAAAAACTGCCAGATATGTGCTGGGACACCACATTGATTTGACAGTATTCTGGGTTATGTGAAATAGGTGGTGGTATCCAATACTGACCAATAGAGAATCATCTCTCTAGAAAGTCAAATTCAGTGAATGTTTTATACATGTTTGAGTTTTAAATGTGTCACTCAACTCATAAAGTATAACTACGTCATAAGCATTCACAATTCTGATGTAACTTCAGTCTGGAACTAGAACGAATGCATTCATAGATTTATCTAAATGCCTGGATGAGTCATTTTATAACTAGAATGGACTATAATATGTCTCTCGATTCTGTGGCTGCATTAAATGAACATTCCTAAATGATTTTAACATTCCACATGGTCTTTGACTTTTGAACTATCCACCTAGTTTACATCTAAGATGAGAACTTGAGGGAACTCAGTGTCCGTGCAAATTTTTGTCTATATTTATATTTGTGTACATGCACACATCTTGAAATCTGTTCCAGTGTTCAATGTGAGTTATTTATGTGTTATTATTACTGTTCCCACTGTTTCATTTTCTCTTCTTTTTTTTTTTTGGTTAATATGGGGTAAAGAGAGCTCTGGAAATAGTATTTACTAGATAGGCCACCAAAAGCACAAAACTGTATAGTGGTTCAGTTGCATGAAGGTGTGATCTGTGTTTTACTTTCCTGTGTTTTCCTGAGTGTAAAGAAAGCATAAGTCATAGTTCTTCAGACACATTTTGCTAAAGTGGAAAAAGTAGAGCTGACTTATTTTTATTGTTTTGGTGTGGAGATGATGTTCAAAAAAAGCAAAAGGTGGCAGCACCATAATATCCATAGTGAATAATCTCACAAATTTTAGATTGAAAATAGTTTGTTTCAAGGTCTGATAGAAGCAATGCACAAACGATCCTATGCTCTTAACTTGAAATTTATTAATCACCAATATGTTTTTCCAAATTGACTATAATTTTTGAGCTGCTGGATTTCTCTACTTTTTTTTTTTCTTGCAATAGGGAAAGAGAAATGAGCAGTTTAGCTTTCAGTTTCACATGGAAATTGTTAAATGTTAATTTTGACTCAATCTATTGTCTTTTATTTGGTTTTATTAGTGTAGAGCAGGAGGTTTCTTACATTCCAGTATTCAGTCTAGCATGACAAAATACCAGCAGATGTCCAATTATAGGGTGCCCAGATTGGGTAAGTTTGCAACAAGATGTACATTATTATAAGGGCTATTATCGCCTGAGCTGGGTGCCACTAGTAAACTGTCCACTTTCAGCTACTCTGTGTTCCCTTTGTTTTTTTGTAACTTATACCTCCAACTAGTGATGACATAATCCACTGTTGAATGAGGACCCATTGCAGGTAACAAGACGCTCATGGAAAAATTTTCATTGCAATGTTGAGCCGTATGATGGATTGAAGAATTATATTTGAATTACCTGAAATGTATATGCAGCTTCTAGATGGCACTTTAAATCTGCTGGGCTCTAGCTGTGTACTTTAAAAAAAAAAAACAAACAGCTTTATTGAGGTATAATTTCCAATGCTATACAATTTACCAGTTATAAGTATACAATCCGTTGATTTTTGAATACATTTATAGTTATGCAGCCATCACAACAGTCCAATTTTAGAATAGTTCTATCACCCAAAAGATCCCTTTTGCGTGTTTGTGGAATCATACATAACCAAAGTTTAGCACAGTTGCTAGTATACAGAAGATGATGGAAAAGATTAGAGCACATTTTGTTTGGTTTTGTTTTCAAGAGTAGAGGTGTATTTGATTCTAAGCTCAGGAATCTTGTGATAATGTATTATATATGTTATGTCAATTATCATAATGATATGAAATTTAACAATGTGGATTGGGATTAATATTAACATGTAATAGAGTCTGCTGTTTCTATAGCAGTGCTGTAGAATGGAAAAATAATGTGAGCCATATATGTAATTTAAAATTTTCTAGCAGTCGCATTAAAAAAATTAAAAGAAACAGCTGAAGTTAATTTTAATAATACAGTACATTTCACTCAATATATCCAAAATATTATCATTTCAACATGTAATCACTGTAAAAATCTTTAAGATAGCTTACATTCTTCTTTTATACTGATTTTTTGATTTCTGGTGTATATTTTACTAATTTGGGCTAGCCACATTTCAAGTTAATTTTAGTAACTTTTAATAACACACAGTTCTATATTAATCTGTATATTAATTTGTCTTTCTATAATATGAAGTAGAGAATTTCATAGAATCCCTCTCTTAAATACAAAATCTTTTCTGTTCTCTGAAGCCTTCAGTGCTTGCTAAACGTGGACTCCTTAACATTGGAAATAAATCAGTTGTGATTGTCAGTAAAATAAAAATTACAGCCCCAAAAGATTTTCCTTTGAAGATAATTAACTTTTCATAGGGCAGTTGATGAAATGAAAGAATGTAATCTGCCGTGTAGTTATGTGGTTGATTATTTTCTCTGGCTTATAGCTAGTTTGTATTAGAAACACGTGTATGCAGGAAACACTTGGCATGGTACTGTTTTCAGTACATGGTACCTATTTTTTTAAGGAAATTAGTTTCATACAAGAAAAAAACAATTTATCATAAGTGATACTTCTGCATGAAATATTAGCTTGTATTGATAATCCTTGATTAATCCTTGAAGTTTAACACAATACGCAGCAAAAATAATTATGAGAATTTAGTGTTCTGCAGTTATGTACAGTATAAACTGCTAGAGTATTAAAGACAGATTGTTAATGTTAAAAATCTCTTCATTTCACTGTTCATTGAGGCTGGATATATTTGAAACTGTAGATTTCTATATGTAAAATTATCTCCCAATAAAAAAGTCCTTTCTTACTCTCCTCCCTCTTTCTTTCCTAACTGAAGGACATTTTATCAACACTCAAGTTGAATTAAATTAACCTCTTAAGCTAAAAACTCTGTAATGGAGGTTGCCTCTGGAGAAGATAGGAAAACATTGCCCAATTTAAACTCCTAATGTCTATTGAGCTTTTAGGTATGAGTAATTCCCTTTGATGTGGATAAAAGCTTTACCTGTTTATTTAAGAGCACGCTAGCATCCTTAGAAACAGTTGTTAAAATCCAGTTTCTTTTAATTAAGTGGATACTGTAGGTATCCCAAACCTATGCATAAATTAACAGAACCCAGAAAAGCTAGGGGACTTGACCAGGTGTCCATTAGACCCTGTGCTGTATAATTACTTGTCCAGTCTATCTCCCATGCCTTTCTTATTCAAATTCCAGAAGTAGGGGATGGTGGGATCTGAGCTTAGGAGAAACATTAGATTAATCCCAGAGCACAGGAAATTGGAATTATAATTTCTGTATTATTTTGTTGTTTCCAAAGATTTACATGTATGGTTAAATAAAAATTCATCTCTTGCAATTCAATAAGAGCTATACTATATATAGATTTCATTTTTAAGAAGTTTATATTTCTTTTATGGGCCAATGTGTAAAGCTGGAACCTTCATTAAACTAATGAGAGCATGCATTAATATAATAAAATGTGTATTTATTTTAAAATTTCTATGAAATATATCAGAATAAAATTTCTAGACACTTGTGTATTGACCATTTATACTAAGTTGCTTTAACCTTATCTGAATTTAAAGTATGTAGTTTAGCTTCCTGAACTCTTACAAAAGAAAAATATAAACTGGAAAATTAAGATTAACAATGCATATGCTAATCCCCTGCCAATGTCTCATATAATATTAGCCACAATACTGCTGAATTTTGACTTGCTGTTATATAGCAAGGATGATGACATATTCTGCTCTTACCACTGTAACATATAGGTAAGGTTTATTGTATACATTTTAAAATAATTGTACTAACTTGATTAGCAATTGTAGTGATGATTTCCTTTGGAGTTGAAAAAAGGTGGAAGTGATTACAAAGGAACTGTTGATCTATATTATAAGAAAGCAGTTATGGATGCTGTGGGAAATATGCAGTAGGAAATATGACTATTAAGTGGTTTAAACAAATATAGAGTAGGGAATTCCCTGGCGGTCCAGTGGTTAGGACTGATTGAACCTGCTGAGGGTTCAATCCCTTAGTCGGGGCACTAAGATCCCATAAGCTGTGCGGTGTGGCCAAAAACACAAACAAACAAAAAACCAAAAATAAAAAAAACACACAAAAAACAAACCAAATAGGGAGTTATTTTCCTCATTTAATAAAAAATCTGGATGTTGGTAATTATTAGTATTAGCATGTCAGGGCCAGTGTTTCTTCAGTTCTCATCCTTCCCTCAGATATGATAAGGTGACCAGCTAGCCCTGGAAATTACATGTGCATTCAAGTAAAGAAGAAGCAGGGGAAGGCATGGCACTACTCATCCGTCTCTTTTATCAGGAAAGTAAAAGCTTTTCCAGAGCCTCCAATAGCTTTTCTTTCTAGTAGTCTGGGTCACGTGACTACCACTAGCTGGGAAGGCAAGTATTTCCAGCCTCTTGGAGAAAGGGTTGGTAATGACTCTGGCGAGCCAATCATAGCATCTCTCAGTGGGTCACCTCTGGAAAGTGTGTATAGAGCTCCTTTAAATGTCAATAGGAAAATGATAGACTCACAAAACAGAAATGAAAATAGCAAAGTAGCCCTTCACTCCTCCATGAAACATTGATTGGGCCCCTTCCGTATGGCAGATTCTACATAGCTGTCCGTCATTGAGGTAATGAGGTGATGGAGCTTCCTCGGAAGGTTGTTAATTAATGGTTGGTGTCATATGGCATCCGATGTGAATGACTTATGTCTATAGTACACCATTTCTACTCCTCTGGAGCAAAGGGTCCACTATGGATGAAGACTTCTAGACCAGGAGATGACAGAAAATTGCTGGAAAATATGAAATGCAAATGTATCCCAGGAGATAGAGGGTGGATCCATGTTACTTGTGTTAGCTGTACAGGTGATTAGTGGGGTGTAGTATTCTGCCAATAAAAATTATGGAGGAAGCTTAGTGTACAAATACCAAAACTGGCTTTTTACTCATTATTTGGATGGTACTGTTCTTTTTCAGGAGCTTTACCTTCCTTCTTAGGTTTTGCTTTAGTGACATTCCTTAAGTACAAGCAGCTGGTTTTTTATTAAAGGAAGTAGTCCAGAGATTGTGCAAAACCAGGTTGAAATAAAAAGATGTTTCATCTAGTCAAAAATGGACTTGCAGATGGGAGAGGTTTTTGTTTTCCTCTAGCATTTCCCTCAATTCAGAAGTCATTGTTTAGGTGAGGATTTTGGACCTAGTAGTAGTTAGTAGCAAGCTGCAATTCTGAGAGTGAACCTCACTGACATATTATGCCTTCCCCCCAATATTTCACACAAATGTTTGCTAACTGATTGGGTGGCCAAGCTCAAGAAAGACTTTTAGTTCTTTTTACAACTATTGTTGCTAACAATCAGCTTCTTAGGAGGGAACATAAAGGTTTTTCCCTTTCATTCTCAGGTCCTGCAGGTTTGAAAGCATCATAATGAAGGGACCACTGAATATCATTTGGCCCGACAATTCCACATTAGGATTATTTCCTTAGGATAGATTTCCCCAAACTCAGAAAAAAGCTTTATGTAGTGTTAACTGAGAAAAGAAAAAGAATTGAGAATGGATTATTATGCAGCTATCAAAATTGTTTCTGAAGATTATACAAAAAATGCCTGCTGTAGTGGTAGGTTGACAATGAAAAAGTTACAATATGATTAAAGTCTGTAAGAAAAAAATAAACTAGTGCAAGATTTTAAAAAAGACAATGCTTGTCTTTGGAAGGCGTTCTTACGGTAATCTACTTTTCTGTATTTTCATATTTTTATAATGAAAATCAATTTTTATATGAATCCCTGGATTGACTTTGTATCCAGTGAATTGACTTCTCAGTCGTGAGAGCACTGGACTAGGAGATGGGCAACCCAGATCTCTTCTCAGCCACTAACTGCGATCTTAGATAAGTCATTACCTCTCTGGGTGTTACTTCTCTTTAATAAGATGAGCTTGTTGGGTTAAATGATTACTAAGATCCCCTTTTAACTTTATGCTTTTATGACATCACTGTATAATATTAAAAATGCTGTGAAACTCAAAGTATAATGTTGCCTGAGAGAATGGAAAAACAATCAAGAAATGCTTCGACTTCATATTTCAGATATAAGGAAAATGTCCATTGTGTCACTCTCGAATTGTGCTAACATTTCAAATCACGGAATGCAAAGTATTGGTGGGCTCTTAGATGATTTATTATCATACCATACATGCAGATTGCTTTACAAGTTTCCCAGCAGTAAGGTGTATGCTTCTTTTGGCATGCTCTGACAAATCTGAATGAACTTACACAAAGCAACATTGGCCCTCACTAAGGTCAATTTCAACAGTCTCCCAACATCCATTTTGCCTCATGTCACATATTCTTCCGTTTATGTTCCTGGGAAACACCAAAAAATGAGCATGTTTATTCATTTACTTGGGTTGTCTAACCTGAATCCAAGAAGAAGCCAGTTGTCTGTGGCTGTCATGTTGTCTGCCCCAGGCTTTGGGCAGCTGAGAGCCAGTGACTCTGATGTGTCCCATATGCTGGAAGCAGGGACTGTCAGTCACTGCCATCGAACAAAACGGTAGCTCAGTCAAAAGCAAACAGGCATGATTTTGATGAATTCTCTGTAAACATTCTCTATATTTACATTTATGGCCAGGTCAGACTTATATGTTTACCTAAAAAATATTGTAATACATCTTTGTATTAAGGAGTCAATAGCACCATTTCGACAGGTTTTAAAAATGAAATGTTCACAGCTCCTTTTCCAGTACTTTTCAATCAGAAATTGGGAAGGCAGCCTATGATCTTGGCGGTGTAAACTGCAGTATTTACACTTCGTCTTTGTCCTCCAAATCCTACATGCATTTGTTTTTGGCTAATGATTTGCAGTCTAAACTAGTGGAGATGTAGGTTTCCTGTATAGAGTGGTATTCCATTATCTAATCCTCCAAGCTGCCGTTGAGCTGCTTATGTCCTTTTAGTCCAGAAAACTTTCGACAACGCAGCAGTACAGATTTCTCCTCTAGGAAAAACTAGAAAAGACATACCAGATACTGTCACCTAAGTCTGAAAACCCTAGTAAGTAGTATTCCTTTCTCAACGCCTGCTAAGTTGTGTTTTCTGTACCCCTACAGTATCTCTACATCTTAACTCCTCTTCCATCACTCAGATGATGTTCAACCATTGTCCCTTTCTTCGTTTCATTTGCCTGAATAATATAGCCAGTTACTAATCACAGACATTATCTGAAACAAGCAAAGTGGCAAGACAACTAGAAGTACATATACTGTAATGATTATGTTTTTAAAAGTTTCTTGAAGATGGATGTAAAATACTGCCTGCAATGAGTGATATAAAAAGGAAATTATAGAAAGGTGTATAAAGGGGCAAAAGGGAGAGATGGAGACGAAAGGACTTCACAGGATCGGCTTGAAGTTTGGGGAAAGCAGCTCTGAAGATTTTAAATTTCATTGTCTGAGGCTTAACACAGGTTGTCTTTTGAAGTCTAAACTTTCAGGTATAATTCTATCTTAGATCCTGCGGGAATTGCCCTTTCAGGTCAGATAATTTAAAAGGTTAAAATAACTGTGAAAGAAGTAACCTTGACGTGGCCTCCATTGGCAAAGCTTTAGCAAGTAGTTAGGTGATTTTCTGGTCACCGGGAGTTATTCGGATACTGGAGTTTTGCCAAAGTTACTCAAATAATCACGTATCTTCTTTTACTCTGCTTTGTCAGTGGAGATCTCGCCAGTGCAGTTTTTGCTTTTAGTGACTGAAGCTTTATTTCAACTGGTGACTTGCAACAATGTCTTTGATGTGTTGGGTGATTTTTATTCTGCTTGGGGACACACCAGATTAGCCACGTATGTAGGAGATCACAGAGGGCTACATGCTCTGAGGAAATGCTGCACAAATGTCTACCCAGAGTAAGAAAGGGGTGAAGAAGTCTAATTCAACTTTGCACAAGATCTGATACTCTTAGGCAGACTTAGCAACACTTCCCTGCAGATTTCAGTCTTTCACACCCAGCATTGTTCCTTCAACACATTCCTCCACTCTGCAGATTTCTCAGCCAAATGTTCTGCCTTCCTCCTCCCTACCTGCAAAGG
Source organism: Neophocaena asiaeorientalis asiaeorientalis (assembly GCF_003031525.2). Lineage (NCBI taxonomy): Eukaryota > Metazoa > Chordata > Mammalia > Artiodactyla > Phocoenidae > Neophocaena > Neophocaena asiaeorientalis. The sequence goes on from NW_020173108.1 coordinate 7,044,385, forward strand.
TTCTCCCCATCCTTTATATTCCCAGGAAGCTCCCCTTGATCATTCCAAGCGAAGGGGAGCTTTTCCTGCTTTCCATCCCTGGAGGGCTTACTGCCTGCCTAGATTTAGCACAGGCTATACGTACACTTGTTTTTTCTCTCCAACGACAAAGCTCAATCCTAGAGGGTAGCATGGGTTTAATTCAACTCTGACTCTTTCATTGTACGTAATTGTTTTTCAATGAAAGTTTACTGAGAAAATGGGTCCCTGGCGTGCGCTGCTCCTAGAAAGCTTCAGAATCACCGAATCATCTCCTTAAAGTGTGCTTGCGATGTAGGCCTAATATTCCCTAAACTACACTGTTTAGTTTTTTACTCTGGGAGGAAAATTAGCTACTGGCTTTGGTTTACTCATTTCTAAGGGAAGCTGGTGACCCAGATATTGAGAGAAATTTTTAAATGATAAGTTTAGTCCGTTAACAACTGCCTTCAAACCCTGAGCAATCAAGAAAAATGGGTAGGTGGGAATGTGGAATCCTAATCTACATTTTACCTTTTCCCTCTTCCATTCCGGTAAAGTCTCCCTCCTACTCACATCAACCATGAGGAGCAGGCAGACGATTCATCTCTTTTTTTCCTGAGTTCTATAGTGTATCCAGTGGCTACATCATATTGATTGCTGCAACAGTTTAAAGAAAACAATATATTATTTAATTAGAGTCATGATATAATTTTAGGTATTCCTAATAATAAGCTGATAATAGGTTTTCTACTCAATGTCTCATTTGTAACCTTTTGGCTATAGATGTTCAAAGTCGAACACAAAGGTCATGCATGCCTACATTCTCAATATCTGGGCCACCTGCTTCCCTTAAGGCAAATATTGTGGAATGAATAACTTCTCTGTGACAGAAATAGACTAAGAAAAGGGCCCCTCTTGAATTTCTAAATATGTAAGAAAAGGAAAGGAAAGCATTTATTTGCTCGAGGCCTTCTCTTTCCAAAGAAGTGAAATATACAACACTCAGAAAAACACAGGGATTGGAAAGTAGCTTTCTTACATTAAAAAGTTGGCTATTTGCCTATTTCCTGAGCTACTGATAAGCAAGTCATTATCATAGAATGCCACATAATAAAGCATGTTATTTCCTAAAAATGATTAAATGAAAATCCAATTGGTATTAATTACTTGAAAATATTCTGAAGGATTCAGAACCAAAGGGGGCTCTCATTTCTTGGCTTACTAAGTAACAGCTGCAGATTGACTTAAATGTGGGGAATACAAAATGTCATTTACATGATTTTAAATAAAAGGATCAAATTTCTAAAACGTGCTTGATGTGCTAGAAATCTTTCTAATTCCTCTCTCTTAAACAAGTCAATTTGTACTCTAAACTTTTCTTTTCAGGAATGATGCAATTTTGAATTTTTAGTCCTGTAGGGAAATTTTACTGTTAAGTTGTACTTCCAGCAAAATTATTGTTGAGACCATCTGTACAGAAACAATCCTCTCCTAACTTCCTAAGAAGCAAATGGGATAAGAACCCTAAGCTAAGGAGAAGAAATCTGGAATATGGGAATCTGTATTCCTAGATGTTACCAAAAAGGCAGGGTGCCATGAAAAACCAGGGTCATCAATTATTTTCTGTAAAAGGCCAGATAAACATTTTAGGCTTTTCTGGGCCATACAGTCTCTGTTGAAACGACTCCACTCTGTCCTAGTAGCATGAAAGCAGCCATAGCCAATGTATAAATAAATGAGCATGGTTGTGTTCTGATAAAACTTTATAAAACAGCGCTCTGATGGATTTGGTCCGTGACCTATAGTTTGCCTGACTCTTGAAAACTGATCTTTGGAGATTTAACTTTATTTCCTTGGGTAGTTATGTGGAAATTACTTTTTAAAAATGCACTTGTAAATTTTATGTGTATATCACAAAGACCATAGATAAAAGAATGATTGTCATTCAAATAAGAAAGAGTATAAACATTAGCCCCTAACTTGTTTACTAATAATCCCTTTTGTCTGTCACCTGTCTGCTGTTCCCACTCAGTAAACTCAGAGGACATTTTAACATGTCAAGGGAAACACACAGCAACATCAGTCAGACATGGAATGCACTACTACTATTATGTTGTTTGGACCTAACTACTTAAAAAATGGGCATGTTAGGTAATTCTTTTGGCTTGGTAGGTGGGGGTCATGAAAATATTACTGAAATTAAGGGTGCATGAATATAAACATTTTGGGAACTTCTGAAATAATCTTGACAATAAAAATCATACTCATGAATATGCTATTTGTATGCTACTGTATATTAGCTACATGATAGGCTATAAAAATAGGTCAAGTTAAAAGGAGGCAGTTATGAGACGACAGTTGTCACTTTATAGTCATTCTTACTTGTATCCTTTACAAACCAGATTAACTACCATACATGTATCAAGGAAAGGACAAAGAAAGGACAAACTTAGTAAATTTTTATCACCCACAACTGATTGTCAGAGAGAGAGAGTGCTTAGGGAAAACAACAGCTTTCAAAAATTCTAATATGAAGCCTGTTATATTTGAGTAGCCCCAAATAATCTTTTAAATGGAAAATAAATATTATATAATCTGACTGAAGATTAACTATCTGTCATTTTTTTTTTTTTTTTTGTGGTACGTGGGCCTCTCACTGCTGTGGCCTCTCCCGTTGTGGAGCACAGGCTCCGGACGCGCAGGCTCAGCGGCCATGGCTCACGGGCCCAGCCGCTCCGCGGCATGTGGGATCTTCCCAGACCGGGGCACGAACCCACGTTCCCTGCATCGGCAGGCGGCCTCTCAACCACTGCGCCACCAGGGAAGCCCTAACTATCTGTCATGTTTAACACACTGTCTCACAGAAAAGGCTACGCAGATATAAATATTCCATATCCGTGGGTATTCCAGGTCAGTTTTCAAAATGTGCTGAAAGCAACTAGTTAAGAAGAACAGTATGATTTTGCTGTCTTAGCATTGCTGTTTAGAGTTTCAAACTAAATTCTGGGCCACCAAAGACTTCATATTTCTTCGACCAGTCTGGGATACTCTTTCCAGGATTTTAGAGGACTTCAAAATTCGAGAGGGCAGCTTGATGGCCATAGGGATGGAAGAAAACATTGATCTGGGATAAGTGGTAGCAAACCAAGTCATGGGAAGAGCAAATGATTGGTGAAATCTCATTTTCCATTACCGACTAATGGCACTGTACCAATATTCAAACAGTATCACTGGAAGAGGTGCTTCCCATTTGGCTCATCTGAGCTCAACCAAGACAGATGCCTTGAGTCTTCACTAGAGCAATGTCTGATTCCTGTCAAGGACTCACATGGTCCACTCTCATGGCAAGGCTTCCTCCTTGTCCTAGGTAGACCTCTGGGCCAGGTGACAGAGAAAAGACTGAATCTTGAAGGAAGTTAAAATCACACAATCAAAGCCTCTAGAGTACACCACAGAGAGTGTGTGAAAATTAGAATTTTAAACAAGCAAACATAAATTAGTCAAGTTTGTTATTGCTCTCCAAGAAAAGTATATAAATGGTTGGGCTATGTGAGCTGAGACTATATTATCTGATCTCAGGTGATATTTGAAAGTAATGATGACAAAAACTGGCCCTTAACAGATCAGGATATAGAAAGAAGAAATGCTGAGCTTGGTTACTATGGGTGGATAGCTGGTATCTCTCCAGTGATCTTTTAGGTTCTTCTATTTGTCAAGGAGCCAGAAACTCACCCTGAGTTGTGCCAGGGGAAGAAAAGAACTTTGAAAAAGTTTTATAGAAAATTATTGGTTACATTTCTGCTTAACATGTGGTTATGAATATTATACCAATATTGAGATTATATGTGCATAAACGTTAAAAAACAAAAACGTGAAGACACACATAGAGTCTAACCAGTAAGCAGTATTTAACCAGTAAATGCTCAAATGTTAGCAACTACCTTGATCAGAGACATATCAGTGCTGAACATTAAGGAAATTTAAATATGACCTAATAGGCAGTAATTACAAGGATATTACAAATCCTATTATGTAAGTAGATGTCGGAAAAGTTTGCACCAGCTAAAGTAGACCTAGATAACCAGACTGAATACTCTGCAATGACAAGTAAATTACATAATGCCACTGTAATTATGTAATTGACTCTTCTCCGTATATTTACGTCAATTTATGTGGAGTCAGCCTCATCAAGAAAAACCTAGCGCTGATTCACTTTTTTGACTTGTTTTTGCATTTGCTTTGCAAAGACAATCCTAAAACAGAATAAATGATTTACTGATTTTATCCTTTGCCTTTTTTGGCATTTACTTCTTTTATTTTCCGATTTGAAATGCAACCAGATGCTTCTGTGAAACAACTGAATTATGAAACAAAATGGCTTTCTCCAAATTTTCAGTCGATAGGCAATCTTCAAGCAGTTACCTTTCATGTGCAACTGGAAACAGGGATTGCTAAACATTCTAAATTACAAAATATGTTTAAAATACTATGTAACTGAGGTCACAGTAAAAGGCAAACTGTTCTTTTCTTTTAAAGTCTGCCACTAAAAATGGCTATAGAACCTTGAGGTTTATTCTAAAATAGCAATATGTAAGAAAATTCCAAAAAGTCTTTTGAATCCATGTGTAATGGCAGAGTTGATTAAACTCTTCTAAGGAAATATAAAAAATGCCAGCGGATGGTCATATTCTCATTTTAGGGATAACTGGGGTGATATCATCCTCATCATACAGTCTTTATCATGCAAATTTGGTATATTTCAGAAGATTTCTATAAACAGTATTGCCTGCAATACAAGGATGGTGTCCAGCCTTGTTGGTGGCCAGGCCTACGAAATCCCACTAAGATTCTGTGTGCAGCCCTTCCTGAATGAGGACACATGGTTCGCCCGCAGAAGATTTTGGTATGTGAGAACACGATTGGCTTCATGGCAGTACTCAGGAGACGCTAGCCTGTAGTCAAGATTCCAGGGCCCAAAGAGAGGAACTGTAGCCAACGGACAACTTGCCAATGCCCAGGAACGTTCTCTAACAGTCATGCTGGGAAACACTTCTCCTCTGAAGCACATGAATAAGTAGACGTGGCCAACAGAGTTTTTACTCATTTCAGTCTATGACATTTCTGAAACATTTTCTTTTTGGCCTCCTACCAACTCATCAGTGTGGAAAACTGAGGCAGCTCAAATCTAAGCATAGAAATTTGTCTGTCATTTTGCTTTGAAAGTGCTCTAGACCAGCGCTCTTCTAGTACCACTGTAGCCACTAGTCACATGTGGCTGCTGAGCACTTGATGTACTAAAGGTGTAACATAATCCTTCTTTTGAAAACTTAGTACAAAAATAAAAAATTTAAAAGGTCTTGTTAATTTTTCATATTGATTATGTATTGGAATAATAGTATGGATATATTGGATTAAAATACAGTTAATTTTACCAGCTTTTTTTTTCTTTTTACTCTTTAAAATGTGGCTAGGAAAAAATTTTAAATTACATATGTGGTTTGTATCATCTATATTAGGCAGCACTTGTTCTAGACTATAACTTCTACAACCATATTATTCTAATTTCTACCTTATTTATGTGTTCATGGGACAAATGAGCTCTTACGGTTTGAGAAAAACCACTGGGATTCCAATTAGACTTTTTAAATGGGAGAAATAATTCAAGATTGTCCTTCTCTATGGCAAAATAGTCTGGTTTATCCTATGTATCTGAACTTATCTGAGAACAAAAATCAATAATGTAATAACTGTCATCTCTAAAATGCAAAATGTATTGTTTGCTGAAATTCCCTTAATTATTTGCTTTGTGACTATAGTGTCAATTAAAGGAAACATTGTGAAATAGTTCATCAAATTAAGGTTCTATCTGCATTAGTCTATTATTATAAATAAGTAATCTTTGAGATAGATAATATATCCATTTTAACAAGCAATATAAATGTTTACTGTTTTTTCAAAAATGTTAATTTAACTATCCTAACTTAAATAGCATCTCTGTGAAACCCTAGGTTGAATCATTTGGCTGAAATGCCCGATTTTTGTGAAGCTTTGACTTGTTTTCCACTGAAATGACTAACTCAGTCACTTAGGCATTATCAGGACTTAATCTTTAACCTACAAGTCAAAATTTAAAACTCCTGCTGATTTTTAGAGAGTGCAATTTATGGGTTAAAAAAGAGGAAATTACGCTCACACCCTCACAGGGAATAGGCATGTGTACTCACTTAAATGGGTAAATTCTTAAGCACACACTGGCCTTGGCATTTGCAGTGCTCTTCACACTACACAGTCTGCAGGTCCAGCCACTGCAGTCAGCCCTGAATGTTGGGATGATATAACCACTACCCTTGGAACAATATGGAAGTGGGCTGGGAGGGACAATGTGTTCTCATCTTCCTATTAGTATTGCCACTTTCCATTAAGATTCCTTTCCCTCTCTTCTTCCCTTTTCCAATATATGGGACACTTACCATATATGCCTCACCATATACACCTGTTAAGTCTCTTTGGGAAAAGTATACCAGGCAATTGGTCTTTTAAAATAGAAATCTTAATGCTTGGGGAAGAAGGCATTCTTAAAGTTTGAAACTAGTGAGCCCCTTATAATAGCTAAAATGGAAATTCTGAGAGAATAAAGAAGGAGGGAAACAGAAGAGAAGAAGATAAGTACTCTCTACTAATTAATAAAGATAAAATGAAACAAAAAATCTTTCTCTGAGTCCAGATGATATGCCCTTAAGGGCTTTTTCCTCCACCTCAGTGATCTGTCAGGTCCCTATATTATGGGAGGCAAGAAGTTCTACCTTATTTTCTTCTCATGAGAACAGTAGTAAAGGAAGATTTGCACTTGGAAAGCAGAATGTCTCCTAGGTCGAATAGTCCCCAGAAACCAGAGGTTTAATTTAATTTTCTAATTTAATATTTCTGAGGAAGAGCCCAAAAAATTTAAGATCTCTATTTTTGAGGAGGATTTTTATGTGATAGTCATTTTTAACCATAATTTTGGCCTGAAAATAATCCTTTTTTAAAATTAAGGAAACCTACTAAAATATGCTGCATAATTAATTTGATAAAAATGTTCATTTAAGCTCAAGCTAGAAATAAATCTGAGGTATTTGGAATTTAACTGTGATTTTTATAAGGGAAAAGTGTTTATATGAAAACCAAAGAAAAATATTTTGAAAAAAATCATGGTAATGTATTAGGTCTAATGTTACAGCTTCTCAAGAGTCTGATATGAAATCAGTGTTTTTTTCATTGTTTCTTTTTGTTTTTGTTTACTAAAGTAAATTAAAAGCTGCATTGTCCTACATTTCTGGACATGGAAACTTTCAAAAATACATTGTAAATTATGGGTGCTTCCATTCCAAGTATGAGAAAAAGATATACTAGCTTTTCAGAAATATCTTTAGTCCATAAGCCGTATATCTAAATAACCATCAGTTGAAGGAAAAAAAGGACTTTTACAAAAACAAAGGTTTCCTTACTATACTAAAGTCAATAATGGATGATCTTACAATGGGATATTATTCCCACTCTGTTCAGACATTTTGGCACCAGCCTTTGGTGTAGACTTTTCTAAATATCTGAACCTTGGTTAAGTATAGAGTTTATCCATAAAAGTGTTCCTATCTTTAAAATTGTACAAGCTTGTGAATAAATTCAATTTTATCTGAAAAATGACAAGGAGTCAGTCTTTATTAGTCTAAGTCCCAGTCTTACCTCCTTTTCTTCACTAAATTTCTTTATTCCACCCCTAAGTGTTGTCCATCAGAAGGACTTCTTGTTAGAGAGCAGGTGAAGGAAAGAATAAATTCCTCAGCGTGAGTCTGTAAAATAATTTTTTTAGGACCGTAAAATGGCAGGAATTTGTAATAGAATGTTTTTGGTTATTAGTAATATGGTGTGTATAAATAAAGACAAGATAAAAAAACATTCTGCACACAAGCTTTAGGGGCATATGGTTTCATAGCCCTTAAAGCATGCTTCAGTTTCTTACCATTATAAGTGGATTTTTTTTTTTTTTTTGCACATACCATACAACTATAACCTAACCATCTTCTCGTAAACAGTTTGAACACATTACTGAAAAGACTGTGAATGTCATGGGAATACATCTTATAGCTCTACCTAGTATTAGCTGGGCAACAGTCCTTGTAAAGAAATCCAAAGGGTGTAGGCTGGCTAGGTTTTCAAAGCAAAAACAATTTGTTACTATTTACTTCAAATGTGTGCTACTGGTCCCTGAAAATGTATGTTTTTAAATGTTATGTTGTGTTTACTTGCAATTTCAAATTTAATTCATCAGTAGGTATTTGGTATCCATTACATACCATAGAAGACACTATTTTTTCATAAAGCAGTCACATGCATTGAAGTTAGGATTACCAACTGATATATATGTATTTTTTTGCACCTTAAAAACAGAATCACTATAGTGCATATCATGCTTCCCCACCTTCCTTGCTGAAGGACAAAATGCATAAAGTGCCAGGATTTGGCTCCCAGATGGAAGGAAGCCTTTTAATACTCTGGCAGGATCACATCATTCTGCTGAGCTCCAAATTCCAGAGCAGGGTTTTCTTGCCCTTCTTTGGGGGCTGCTGCTTCCTCAACAGTCTTCAGCTTTTCCTCCACTAGGCCCTCCTCTATTTCTGGGTCAGCCTCCTTTATCCCATCCTCTAATGCCTCGGGCACCATCTTGGTGGCCTCAGCAGCATTTATTTCAGCATCTTTAACTTTCTCTATGGCTTGCACCTTCATCAGCTCAGCCTCTGCCCCCTCAACTGCCACTTGGGCCCCATCTCCTTGAATTTTCACTCCTTCCGGAATAGCTTTAACATCTTCATTGCCATCTTGTGTTGGAGATGGCTCTCGGCTGGCCTTCTGGCTCTCCTGGATGCTGCCATGGCTGCTGCTGGCGCTTCCCAACCGGGAAGAGGCCACCACGGCCTTTACTGCTGCCTGATTGGAAACAGAAAAGTGTCAGGTGTTACTCTCACTTAAAATCCCAAATCAGAGCTCAATTTCAATTTTGCATTTAGGGAGTTTTTTATTATATGTTAGTGTTTAATCTTTGAAAGTATATTATTCCAAGATTGTCTAATGAAAACTTGTTTGGAGAATGAACAGCAAAATATGTTTAATCTCAAATTAGCATATTTAATCATCTGGACAACCAAAAACCTGAGTAAATGCATTTTCCCATGGATTACCAATATTCAAAAATTTTAGATTGTGTTTCCCAAAGTATTTGTTTCATGGGACACTAGTTCCATGGATGTTAGTAGGCACTATCTAGATAAAAGAGTTCCACAGTCTACTTTGTTTGAGAAATCCCTGGTTAAGTCAAGGTTGTTTAATGTACTGTATTTCAAATTAATATGACCATGGAACCCTTCAGGTTTATTTAGTCTGTATCAGCCTGTAAGCGATTGCTGAATAGAACACTGTTTTTGACCCCCAGCTGTTCTCTGAGATCCCCTGTATGTATAGCTAGTCCTAAATGCCATTAAGTAAGAGAAAAGCACCTAATTTCTATTCCATATACATTCTATAAAAAGAGATATGTTTTGGTAGATAATTTTCCCTATCACTTGAATTATTTTTACCAAGTATAACTATTTGCTTATGTACTAAAACATAGTTTTAAAAATTTTTTTCCCAATTTTTCCATATTCAGAAAGTAGACAACTTTCTGAGTAAATGTTTCCTGAACAATGCTGTTCAAGCAGTTCAGCCTTAATTAAATGAGAAGCAATGATAATGGATTTGTTTGGTGAGTAAAGCTCAACATACAACACATTTCCCTTTATTAACAATGAATTCTGGGAATTCCCTGGCAGTCCAGTGGTTAAGACTCAGCGCTTTCACTAAGATCCCACAAGCCGAGTGGCACGGTGCCCCCCACTCCAAAAAAACCCAAAAAACAAAAAAACCCACAATGAATTCTTATGAGAGGATAACAGAACTACAATTGGCTTTATACCAGCACTGTTGGGATTTCAAAGCAGGATTTTTACTGGTACCACAGGAGATGAATAATAGTATTAGATAAACAATAGTGGAATTATCTTTGATCATCAAGATATGAGAGAAATCTTTTTTTTTTTAAATAAAACAAATAAATGCCATCTAACCTTGAGCTTGCGCCGGGCATTGAATTCTTGGAGCTTCTTTTGAGCTGTATCCATGTGTACAAAATTGGCTGCTTTACCTGTGACCCATGGGTGCTGGAGGGCTTGGAAGGTAGTCAGCCTTTTCTTAGGATCCAACACAATTAATTTTCTGACCTGAAATGATAAAGAGCCATAGTCTTCTTAGGGAGATATTTACGGTGACCTGGGCTTGCCCCTCAGCTCGTGAACTTCTAGGTCTTATTTAATTTCCTTGGCAGTACACTAAATATACATTAAACAATTTTTTTAAGTCCCCAGAGGTTACTGTAGAGATGGCTTCAGGTAGCAGTAGCTGAGGAATCTGAGAGTGGTGTGCGTAGGCTACCTGAGAGCCCAAACTGGTGGATAGCTTGTCCACGGAGGTCAAAGAAACAAGTCCTGCCTTGCCTGTAGACTGGAAGTTCTTTGTTTTTGTTTTTGTTTTTGCGGTACGCGGGCCTCTCACTGTTGTGGCCTCTCCCGTTGCGGAGCACAGGCTCCGGGCGCGCAGGCTCAGCGGCCATGGCTCACGGGCCCAGCCGTTCCGCGGCATGTGGGATCCTCCCAGACCAGGGCACGAACCTGTGTCCCCTGCATCGGCAGGCGGACTCTCAACCACTGCGCCACCAGGGAAGCCCTAGACTGGAAGTTCTTTGAATGAGAACCAGCATCTGAATAATTCTCGGCCGTACTTCACTTCACTTAGAATTCAGGGCTTAAAATACACATCAATGGAGACGGGCATCGTTCATACATCCATCATTCTTTCTATGGGAATTGAATGGCAAACAATAGGGGCAGTATCATAGCCCTTATGATTATACCATGAGTCTATCATGAAGTTAATAGCTCTCTCTAATCCCTTGAGGGTACTTGAAGGAATAAGCCAAGAGCTGGGGTAAAAGCCTATTTAGAATCAAAGTAAAGGTGTCAGTAGCTTGTGGGTATGATTTGTTTACAGGACTGAATTCAAACCTATGGTAGCCTATTCTGGGAGGTTTACCCCTGCTTGTGAGGATGAGCAGACAATAAATTGCCAGGAAGATCAACAACCAAAATAATCCCCAGCCCTAGGCTCAGAAGGGGTGACCTGGAATGAGGCAGAGACTATTTGGAGTCAGGAAGCATGTTCAAGTCCTAACTTATTCAAAGCCTCTAACTACTTTTGTGACCTTAGACAAAGACCACATGTGAATTGGGTGACTATGGACACCCTCCTGGGCCCTTTCTTACATGACCTCATTTCCACCCTGATTCCTTTGTATCAATAAATACATTCTTATAGACATATAACATTTAAAAAAAAACCCAAAACTCATGTAACCCTGTCCATAACCTTATCAATTAGTAACTATTAGCTCCAATTCATAAATGAGGGATGGAAGGAAGCTCAGAAAGATTTAGTGACTTGTGTAAGGTCAGACAACTCGTAACTGGTGGGGGCTATACTCAAACTCGGGTCTTAGAGTTTGTCTCATGGCCACTACACCATAGTGCCTCCAAGGTTGTCAGCCTCTCTGGCTTTCAGTCTGCCAATATGTAAAATGAGGGGCTTTGGATGATTTAAGGCATAAGATCTTTTCTAACTCTAATAACCTAAGAACTGAACACAGGCTAACAAAATCAGGCAGCTAGTCAAATGAAGAATGAATATCCAGTTCTCCTTTCACTTCCTTTTTGTAGCATTTGCAAAGAAACGTGTGTGGGGGGTAGAGACACTGAAGGGCAGAGACGCGAGACTGCTTAGTCTTAAAATCAGAGAGGAGGTGGAGGGAGATAAAGATAATTAAGAAAAAGAATGCACAGTAGTAATACAAATTTGATAGTAGTCAGAGCTATCATCTGTTGAACACATATACTAATAATTTTATGTCAATGATACCTAATCCTTACACCATCCCTGACAGATATTTCCCTCTCATTTTCTAATCATCCGTTTCCTCTTATCATTACCATCCTCCTCCTCATGAAAATACAAAGAATTACTGAAAGCCAGTATGTACCAAAATTTTATATATGTCATCAGTAATCTTTACATTTGAAGATACTGATGCACCGAATTATTAAGAAACTTGCTGAAGATTAGAGAGATCCAGTGACCTTGTCAGGATTCTAACCCAAAGCCTTGCCATTATCCTACGGTTCCTCTTAATAGCCCAACTCCCCACTCATCGGCACCATAGCCTCTGCTCATAACAGAACAGATGCAGGTTTTGCTAAGTACACATTATGAGGCTCAATGATTGCTTTAGTTCTCAAGTTTTATAAATTTATTAACCAACAGGAGGTCTAGCTGAATGAAGGAACATCACAGCTAACCCTCTTATCCATTTAATTTTTATGAGAGATAAAAAGAAATGGAAGGAAGACTAAATAACGGGGTTATTATTGAGTTAGTTGGTGGTGATTACTTAGTATGTATTATATCCCTTAATTCTTCTAAAGACCTAGAGACAGGTACTGGTATCATCTCAGAGAAGAAAACTAAAGCACAGAGAGGTTAGGCTAGCCCAAGGTCATATCTGTAAATTATAAGAAGGGGGGTCACTTGAATCCAGGCATGTCAGATTTTAAGAATCCTTGGTCTGTTTCCTGATTCATGGTTTCATTCAACAAATATTTATTGAGCCTGTACTTTATGTCCATATGGTACTAAGATCTGGGCACACATGCTTCACCCTCTCCCAGAGCTTACAATCTAATTAAGGAACACCTTTGAGCAAGTATACAGAAATGATGACCATCATGAAAAAGGAAGTCTAGGGGGCAGAGGAACAAGTGGCAGAAGGAATGAACCAATTGTGAGAAGAATGGCCTGCTGAAGACAAAATCTCCCAGAGAATGCCAAATGGCAGCCAGGGCTTGAAGATTAGAGTTACCCATGTAAAGAGGTGTGTATGTGTATGTAATGGTGGAGAGGAAGGAGGAAAGAACATCACAAAGCAGAAGGAAGAGCAACATACCCAGAGCTACACTGATGAGGGACTGGAAGTCTAGTGCTCTGGAGGAAAGAGAGATCAAGGGAGAGTGATGTGAAATAAGTGGCACAAGAGAGGGTGACACTTATTTATAAAACCATTCCTCTGGATCCTGTGTGGAGAGTGTACTTGAGAGCACAAGAAGAGGCAAGGAGACCAGATAGGAGGTTGTGGCCGTGAACCAGGAGAGGATGGGGCTTGGACTAGGCAGTTGTACTGGAGGTGGAGAGAAGCGGACGGATTCAAGAGATGTTTAGGAGTGTGGGCCCTGACGTGAGGGAGGAGTTGGGATGACACATTCCCACATCACACACACGGCCTCTCTTTCACAACCATGTTGGAAAATCCGTGACCTGCAGGATATCTGTTTTCATGAAAGAACACAGATGGTAAGGAGGGAAAAGAGCACTGGATAAGGGGTCTGGAAATCTGGATCCTTAGTTCCTAACAATGCCTTTCTGCTGAGAAGCTGTGTGAACTTGGACAGTCATTTCACTTCTCTGGGCTTTAGCAAACGTATCTTTAAAATGCAGGGAAGATTAGATGACTCCTAAGATCCCTTGGAGATCTAACCTTCTATGATTCAGAAGTTAGCTTTTAGTTATTTCTGCACAGTTTCTCTCTAGAGGATTGATGGTAAATGTTTCAATTACACCCTAGTATCCTCTTTATTTTACAACAGGTGGGCCATCTCCCTAGAGGGTATGTGTTTCCTGAATGCAAACAAACTTCAATGTTACCTGAAGTGAGAAGCCAAGTAAAACAAACAAAAAAACCAAACAAAACGTATAGTGTAACTTGTATAATGATAATCATGCATGATGGGACTTATGTTACTATCAGGATATTTTAATAAGTTTGAACATTTCAAGAAGCAATGTTGTTTTATTCAAAGTATAACTAATCTAGGTGATAGCAAGCCATTTTAAAACAGAATTCTTCTGTGTAAATTATGTTTGGATTCACTCAGCACATCTATCTTCATAAGCAAGGTTCTGCATTGACTAGGTGGTAAAAACTCATTAATTAATATGCCAAAATTTGTGATAATTCAGCTAGAGATGAATCAAACGTATCTTTTTTCATTATCTATAAGGAAAATGCATTAGTGTGCATTGTTTCATTAAAAATACTTTATAATTAAAAAGAAATAAGCTATTAAGAGGGGTTGATTTAAAAAATGGCACTGCCCATTAATTAGATAAAAATGAATGCAAGGAATTTTATTTCATTTTGTTTCATTTTGTTTGGTCACACTTACCAAATCCTTGGCATTTAGAGATACTTCATCCCACCAGGGGGAGATAAAGTAATATTCACAGTTCAGAATTCTCCTAAACATGAACTGATCGCCTCTTTCATCATAGAATGGTTCAAATCCACAAAGTCTAGAGGGACAAAAGATAGGGAATAAAATGTCTTTTAAAAGCCTAAGCATATTTCACCGATTTTTTGCAGAAATTCAAGACTGTCCTTTTTCACAGCTTCCTGTTATGAATGTAATCGCTCAGTTTAAGTACGTAATCACCTTCTTACAATTCACTTTTGATTATATAAACACACAGTCATGTCTTCAGGAAGTAAGAATAGATACAAAACCAATTTAAGATTTCTACAAAGTTATAATCATATTAATAATTATGACACAAACAACAATAATAATAGCTAACACTATTATAGGCATTATGCTATAGTGCTATTTCCATGGATATTTTTGCGGTACGCGGGCCTCTCACTGTTGTGGCCTCTCCCGTTGCACAGCACAGGCTCCGGATGTGCAGGCTCAGCGGCCATGGCTCACGGGCCCAGCCGCTCCACGGCATGTGGGATCTTCCCGGACCGGGGCACGAACCCGTGTCCCCTGCATCGGCAGGCGGACTCTCAACCCCTGCGCCACCAGGGAAGCCCTCCATGGATTTTTTCCCACCAGGAATTGAGAAGACAGATTGATTAGAATTCCAATTGATTACAAAACAGAAAAGTTAGGATTTTGAGAATAAATAAAAGGTGGAAAGAAAAGTTTTTAGTTGTTTTTATTCAGCCCTTTTCACTTGAATTCTTCCATAGAGATGAATACGATATTCGATTTCCATCCCATTCCAGTTTGGATTTCAGAGTGAACAAACACAAGAGCTAACACTTTTGTCAGGGAATGGCCTTTTAAAACTTACTACAGTGAGAGCTGCAGCCAGCAGAGGTGAGCAGCCTAGCGTTAGCTCAACCTGGTAAGGACCCTCACTTTTGCACATCTTAAAGACATCTCACTATGTTCACCTTCATCTTCCGTCACGGGTCAGCATAAAAATGTATGAGAAAAGTGGGAGAAAAGAAACAGAGAACCATCTCTGGCATCCTAAAGAGAGGGAGGAAAAGTGAGTTGCTGGTCTGGGACCACCAAGCCTCTACTGTTTATAGGTGGGTGGAGGTACTGAAATCACTAAAGACCAAACGGGAACTATTTTTTAAAAGTCCCTGCTAGGGCATGTGTTGCATCTGACAAGGAATGAAGGAAAAAGAATGAAAAACATTTCCCCAAATTCTTCCTTCAAACTGGCCAGGTTGGTGCCGAGAATGAAACATTCCAGTGCATCCTAATGTAGGGTGTTTCTAGGAAGAAGCAATTTCTCATGTTCTTTTGCTCAGGGAATGTCCTGTTGGGAGAGTCTTTGTTTCTTTCAAATATTGTGGAGCCAGCCAGGAAAAGGCAAGGCTCAGGGAGTGCTGAGGCCTGGGCTGTGCATCCTCCCTCTCCCATTGAAGAAGTCCACGCAGAGAATACTGCTCCAGCAAAAGGAGAGAAGGGAGCACAGGTCCACACGTTGCCAAGGAGGCAGGTCATCCTCACCTGGCCCTCCTCTGCCCTCCAAAACACTAGAAAAACATAGCCTGTTGTTAGCTAGTCATGGAGAAATTGGTCAACTTTCCAGGCTTAGTTTAGGGAACTCTTAATGTTTCCCCTTCTGGAAATCTAGAGAGAAAAATGATAGTTCAGAAGGTACAGTACTCAAATGCCTTTCTTTCCTCTCAGTCATGTCAGCAAGTCTGTGCATTGGTAACAGAGGTAAAAAGTTTATCTCACCAGCCTGAAATGTCAAAAATGGAAGAAATGTGACAGAGAGCAGCACACATGTGTGCATGAGCACACAGACACACACACAGAGTAAGAAAACCCTTTAGAAATGGAAATATTTGAATGCTGACATTGACAGTTTAGGAGGATATTAGGATTATAAAGCCTGAAGTGTGACTGTATTACACAGGGTAGCTCCAAGCCATTGAGCAGAACTGTAGTATTGAAAGCCGAAGGACAGAATTTGAATCTCTGATGTTATCTGATTCTGATTTTGACCTGAGAACTGTAATAGTTGCTTTTGTCTGTGGGGACAAAGGGTTTTGGTTTAATGCTTTAAACCAAAGAGAGGGACCAGAATTCTTGTAAGAAACAAAATGGCCTTTATTTCCAGGCTACTGTCATCCTTAGAAATAGCAAGGTCATAGCACAAAATAGCCTGGTGGAACTCTTAATAATAATAAAGGAGGTACATAAGCCCAATGGCACAATCCACTGGAGAGAATGGTCCAATGAATCTTGCGTAGTGGACTTCATCAATTATTAATGAACTACAGATTAAATAAAAAGTCCCTAGGCTTAGGGGCTGACATAAGTTGGATCAGAACTAAAGGCTATTAGGGGCTTCCCTGGTGGCACAGTGGTTAAGAATCCACCTGCCAATGCAGGGGACACAGGTTCGAGCCCTGGTCCGGGAAGATCCCACATGCCATGGAGCAACTAAGCCCGTGCGCCACAACTACGGAGCCTGCGCTCAAGAGCCTGAGAGCCACAACTACTGAAGCCTGTGCGCCTAGAGCCTGTGCTTCACAACAAGAGAAGCCACTGCAATGAGAAGCCCGGGCACCGGAACGAAGAGTAGCCCCCGCTCCCACAACCAGAGAAAGCCTGTGTGCAGCAACAAAGACCCAACGCAGCCAAAAATAAATAAATAAAGTTTTTTTTTTTAAAAAAAGAACTAAAGGATATTAGTTGTGAGCAGCCCTGTTATTTTAATTTTGGGGGCTGCTACCACTTATTCAACCAACACCTATAATTAATGGCCTTAAGTGAACTAGAGGAAAGAAATGAGAGATTTAAAAAATTATTTTCAGGGTTACAATAAGACGTTTCTCAAATGGCCCCAATTTTTTCTCTTCATTTTCCCATGTTAGTGACCATATCATGGAGTTTTACTCATCCCATATTTCAGTTTTTCAAGGCAAATGTTACTGAATTTCCTACCTCCATCTCTGAGTTCTTACACATCCTCAATGCTTCAACCCCTCCCATCACATTTCAACATGAAACTCTAATTGGGTGGGCACATTTACATTTTAGGGGCAAATCTGGAGCATTATTTGTAGTTCAGTTTTTCACTTAACATCACTAAGTATGATATGTCACCCACATAATTCAGGAGACAAACATTCTTTCACAGCATAAAAGTGATCTTAAATGTAAGCTGAAGGGATTCTATGATGTGGCCTTAGGAATTCATTTTAATGAACTAACAAGCACTTGGTGTGGCAAACAAATTACCTAAAAGTTTTCACTTTCCTAAGAAAAAACATGGTTCCCTAGCTCTCCAAATTCTTCTTAAGCTTTAATACATCCTGGAAACACAGGGAATTGATCACTGAAAATATCTTTTGACATTACATAATAGCAGATGGCTATTTTATGGGTTGCTTTTAAACATTTTTATGGTTCTTACTGACCAATATATCAATATAAACCCAGGTGAACTTAGAGTTTGCTAACTTGCTTGTGGGTTCTACCCTAGTTACCCTCTTCCTAGCCCATATTACCTAGACACCGCACTTTCTAAGATCACTATTAAATTAACCAAACCAAACCAAACCAACCTCTTCCTACTATGGACTGAACTGTGTTCCCCCCAAATTAATATGTTGAAGCCCTAACCCCCAACGTGATGGTATTTGGAGATGGCGCCTTTGGCAGGTAACAGGGTTAGATGAGGTCATGAGGGTAGGACCTCATGATGGGATCAGTGCCCTTATAAGAAGAGACACCAGAGAGCTTGCTTCCTCTTTCTGCCTTGCGAGGATACAGTGAAAAGGCAGCTATCTGCAAGCCAGAAGACAGCTCTCACCAGAACCTGACCTACTGGCACCCTGACCTCAGGCTTTCAACCTCCAGAACTACAATTCTGTTGTTTAAGACACTGAGTCTATGGTATTTTGTTATAGCAGCCTGAGCTAATTTGCTTTCTTCCCCACCCTTCAAAATCTCTTTACAGATTTGAATATTACAGGTTCCAACAATTAACTCTGCAGTATCCTCTAATTGAAAACCAAATCTACTTGGTTTGAATTAAACTTTGGAACTCACTGGTATCTTGCTTTTGTAGTTGTTCTACAACAGCCTTCCTCCCCAGATACTCTTCCATTGTTCTTGATTATTTCCCTTGTATTTGTCTGCAATTCCATCATCTCTTTGGCAAACTGAAACCCCATGTTTATTAGTGGACAGGAGCTCAGGAATGGAGTTGGGGATACCAGAGAGTGAGAGATTTAGCCCCCCCTTTTTTTTTCTCCCAGAGAACATGTTTCTCTGAGTTTAGGGTATTAAACTAAAGGTCCTTGAGAACTTAACAGATATAGGAACCCAAACTGATAGCTCAAATGCATTTAAAACATTCCTGATAAGAAACATACCAGTTTGGGATTGCTTCAGAGATTAAACTGCCATTTGCCCCTTCAAAAGGAATAATACTCTAATCATTTGGACAAGATGCACATAAATAAAATAAGTGCAAGTTTAATAGGTGGATTTGTTTCATGCTCATTACTATCATCAAACAATGAATTGTTTCCCAAATCTGCTATACACTGCATAGCAGAATGAGACACAGCAAAGCCCTAGACAGAAGTTCTGGCCCCAAGAAAATGACAAAATAAAAAGCAATGCTCATTTTCCGAAAATTCCATCAGTAACTACACTTAGTATGTCATAGAAAACCACAAAATGTCAAAAAGGAATCTTGTTTTTTATGAGGACTATGAGTAACTAGAAAATATTACAGCAAAGGCCAACAGTATGCTTAGAGATTGCTTTTCTTCACTTACAAGATGTAGGTGATTATTCCTACAGACCACATGTCCACCTCAGGTCCATAGGCATAGCCTCTAAGAATTTCAGGTGCTGCAGAAAGAGTGAAAACTGTATTAAATTACAGTTTAAATTCAGTTTAAATACAGTTTAAATTTAAATTTTAGTAACAAGCAATAGGGAAGAAATGAATTCATCAACAGAAACTTCAGAACAGTTTTATAACCAATCTTCTCTCCCCAAACCAAAGGATGAGTCTACAAATTCTTACCTCTATTTTAGTGGGAGACATTATATATAGTCTCTCTGTGTTTGGGGTGCATAAAAATAAAGTTATTAAATGTAATATTCTACATCAGAACATCATGATACTGCTCAAATCAGATAGAGCTATATTTCTGCTACAAAGGGAGCTGTGTACATAGAAAAGAAATGAAAGTTTAGCATAGTAAGGGGAAAAAGGGCACAATCATGGCGCCTGGTGTGTCCATGAGTGTGTGTGTGTTTGACAACGCGCAGGGCAGGGAGCAGGGCAGACAGTGAGAGGACCGGAAAGTCTCTAGTACTGGAAAGTTGGAACAGGAGCTAGCAGGGGCCCTGGCACATGTCTTGGTGCTGAGAACTACACATATGTCCTCAGAGAGCAGCTGTCCCCAGTCAGTTTGGGATTATGAACTGAGAAAGGGGGCTTCCCTGTGCACAAGGAGGCTGCTCCTATCAGCCCTGCCCACCATTGTGAAAACGGAAGGTCTTCTCAGCCATTAAACAGCCTGGCCCGGTAGTACAGAATAGTGAGGTCTTCCATGATTTTATTACCTTAGAGCCGTGAAAATGGAGAGTTAACTGGGTCTAACTGTTTGCACTGAGGATTGGAGGTGTTGTTTGTTTGCCTAACTAACAAAGGAAGAAAAGAAGTGAGAGCTCTACCCTCTACGTAGAAATAGGGCTCAGGTTTAGAGCCCAGAGTAGCCCCTTTCTATTTTGAACAAAAGTGCTGTCTGTAGGTGTCAGCAGGGCCCCTGAGGAAGGAGCTGATTGATGAATGCTGAGGGGTCCTTAAGGGCGGCCTTGGGGACAGGGGCACCACACTTCTCCTTCCCTCAGTGGGGTAGGAGAGCAGGATCCCTTGTCCATGCAGCCTGGGAATGTCAATATTGGTGGAGATTGTCAAAGTGAGCTCCTAAAGGAAGCTGGTCTCATGGGACTCTGAATTTAATTTACAGGAAGGAACACAGCAGATTTTCCACTGATGTCTTCCCATTCTATCCCCTTCTCTCCATCCTTTTCCAACCAGAATATTCTCTTCATATTTTATGTAGAAACTGTGTTACATAAAATATAGGAGATGAAGAGCCTGTGTAATGATGGTGTGCATTCTAGCACTCTGAGAAGCAATTCAGCAAGATGCACCCTTTGAGGAACTGGATCTGGGGCCAAGAAGTTTTTCTCATCTATGAGCAAATTATTCCTAGAATATTTTCCTTTTAAGATTTAATTAAGATAATTAAGAAAAATGCACGCTCAAAGCCAACACCATTCTCTCTGTCAGGTTGGCTTCCGTTTCTAGAGCCATCTGTACCCACAGACAGTTCCTTTGGGCCGCAGCGGCCCCAGCACTGAACTCCCACTCGAAAATGATTTGCTCATCATAGTGCAAAGGGAACTGAGGTTCGGCTGCCACTTTCAGAAGGGCTGCTACTGTCAGGGAGCTGAACACATGCATATTTGGCATGCACAGTTAGTACCATGTGCCCTTCCCCACTCCAGGTATCCACATCCGTGAAGCGTTATCAAGTCTCACACTGACATTTCAACATAAACACAGACATGTGTTTGTGGACAGTCTTATATTTCCTGGGTCTTGGTTTTTACCTCTAGTAAATGAATTGAACTAGCTAATTTCCAAGTTTACTTTGAGTTTTAGCCGCTGTGATGTACGTAAAGGGATAGTTATTAGAGTTTAAGCAAGAAGAGAGGACAAGCACTCCTGCTACAGAACCTGCTGAAATCCCATCCCTCCCACCGGAGCGCCTACTGTGTCTGCTGCCCTACAAGCACCTATCCTGTCAGGTCCAGTGAAATCAAACCTCCCGTCCTGTGCTGTGCAGAGGTCAGCACGCTGTCTCGAAGGTCAGGTGCTCTCTCAGGCCATCCTCCATAGCTCCCAGGCCAAGGGCCCCAAACGAAGTGAATACTATGGAACAAAAGCCTTTCTGAATCCACTTTAGAGGGCATCTGGGTTTCTTACCTGATATGGCAAGATCTGATCTCCCTTCACAGCACTGGGTGCAACCTTACTCTCCAGAGGCAATTTATTTCCTTATAAGACCTTATGCTGCAATGTGAGTAAACTGGTGGTGTGAAAAGCTAGACTTTCCATAGGGAGGTTAACTGAGATGAAAGGAATATAGAACGTTTTCACCCTCCATAATTCCTCTTAAAAAGAATTTTTTAAATGAATTTATCCTATTGAATATTTACTAATCCTAATATAAAATTTGGGTGAAACATGCCTAACTTCCTAGACACAATTAGATACCAAATCACAGTAACCTTTAAATATTTTCACTCATTAGTTAGTATGACCTTGACTTCAGAACCAGCAGAACACATCCTTGTAATCTACTGAACCCTTTCCAAGAGCCAAAAGCTTTTCTAGAATACATTTCAGACACTGGCACGCCAGCGCTTCAAGTCTCCGAGGTATCAAATGTCCTTGAAGGTAATTCTACAGAATTGTGATTTTCTTAGAGTGAGAAATAGTTGACTACTTCCAGTTCAGTTCAAGAAAAGGCATCAACTAGTGCAGCTATTAATGCTATAAGCACTTCTGGATGTCCTTCATATATTTTCTTACCTCATTGCCAAAACAAACAAACAAGCAAATGCAAAATGGGGGATAAAACATTTCAAGGTGTAATACAGTTTTTAAAAATGTATTGTAAGTGATTTAGAACCATCTTTTCAGAAATAGTCAATAGTCATTTATTGATTTTCCTGGCTGTCTTCTAAGTAGATCCAAGTTTTCTGCCACTTCCTAAAGTTATCTTATCATTTATGTTATTGCTCATTAAACACTAAATGCTACAGAACTCCCAGGACACTTCACACTCCAATATCTAGCAATTGAAGGCGCATATAAAGATTGGAATGAATTACATTTTATTAAATAAAATCACTGTAACTGAAAATGGTTCTAAGATAAGAAGTATCAGGTATAGCCTGTGACACACTGATTGGTGCTAGGTTTTCCCTCTTTTCCTAAAGTCCTAGGAGAAGAATAGAGGGATAATTTAGTTCACTTCATTTTGTCAATGCCCTAGATGAGCTTTATGATCCCTTCCTACCTATGGAGTTAAAACTAGAGAATGGCATTCGTTATCAGAAGACTTTTTCAAACTACTGTTAACTGTTTTGAGACAAATCCAAGGGAGACTAAGGTGAATGAAATCAACAGGTTCATTCACTCACTCATTTAATAATTTAATTTATAATAAATTTAATAAATTAATATATCATGAACTATTTGTTAAGCACATGCTGTATGACAGATACTGTTGGGTGGTGCTGGGGAATAATGGGGAGTTACAGAGAACAAGTCTCCATCATCACGGAGCTTACAGTTTGGTGGGGGAGGTAGATGCTGATCAAGAAAACCATACGGGGACTTCCCTGGTGGTCTAGTGGTTAAGACTGTGCTCCCAACGCAGGGGGCCGGGGTTCCACCCCGGTCAGGGAACTAGATCCTGCAAGCTTCAACGAAGATGCCTGCGTGCCGCAACTAAGACCTGGCACAGCCAAATAACTAAATAAATAATTTTTCTAAAGTATCCTTTAAAAAAAAAAAAAAAGAAGGAAGAAAACCATACGAAGAAACGTAAAGTGGTAACCGGAAGCGCTTGGAGGGAGAGTGGCTCTAATAGAGGGCTGACCTGGTCAGAAAGATGGAGAAATGTGATCAGAGAAAGCAAAGTTTAAACAGATGTAAAAGATCTAGAGAAGTTAACTAGGCAGGGGGAGAGGTAGTGGTTGAAAGAGACAGAAGAGGGTTCGGATGGAGAAAGCACGCGTAAAGGGACCTTGCGGCAAGAAGGGACAAGCGGCCCTTAGGGAACCGGAGCAGTCAGTGTGGGTGGAGCGTAGCCGGTGTGCGAGGCCCAGGTTCATCCAGCACCTGGGAGGCAGGTCCAGGCCAGACTGCAGATTCCACTAGTTCAGGGGTTTTTTTGTTCGTTTGTTTTTAAATTCTCTCCTACATTTTCATTTTAACCATTCAAAACATATGGGAAATATAGCCAATATTTTATAATAACTATAAATGGAGTATAAACTGTAAAAATTTTGAATCACTATTTTGTACACCTGAAACTAATATAATATTGTCAATCAACTCTACCTCAATTGCAAAATGGAAAAAAAAAATCTATTTTCATCTTAAGGCCTGAATCTGACTTTACAAAACTACTCCCCCCGCCACCACAGCTGAGGGAAAAAACACTGTGGAGCTTTTACTGTAGAGGCTTATCTTGAATTCATAGTTTTCTGGGGGCCACAAAAATCCATGGCATCTTTAGCACAGCGTCTAGAAGTCTCTCTAAGCTTTGCCTCTGGGGAGTGAGCAGTTTGGAAGGAGGAAGGAGAGGGATTTATCTGCCAGAAGCAGAAGGGCAGTGTTTGGAAATTCTCTGCTTCTTCCCGGTTCCTAACTTGGCCTGGGAACCGGGAGGAGAATGCCTTCAGGGTAGCGTCCTATAGGTGGCAGCAAGTGCCCACAGCCGGGCAGACTCCAAACTTGTGCTTTTCTTAGCATCTGTACCATGTGTGGTCCTTTGTGACGGTGTCACATACATTTGGCAAGAATGAGGCACAACCTTTTTAACACTGTCAAGTGCAATTTTTGCTTTGACAACAGAGAAGCCAGGCGATGTCCCAGTGCTACATGTTATAACAAAGGTATGGAATGGATCAGACTGTGATACAGTTGAGATGCTTCCAGAGGGGGTTGCCTCTGGCTAGGAGCAGCCTTGTCACTTTACTACAGTGAATCTCAGAATACTATCAATTCTTGCATGCCATGCGGTGGAAGCTTGAGAACAACAGAGGAGGCATTTGAAGTCCCTGTCACTTTAGTTATTTATAATTTGTTCGTGTAGAGCAAGAAAAAAGTTTGAAGGATGTTTTGAAACACAAGTGATAGGCTCTTTATGTTCCAATGCATCTTTTCTATTTTCCTTGGCTCTTGATCTTTTACACAGTAAATATCAGGCAATCCAACCCTCACTTGATGTTTTTCATTTTAGCTGTTAAAAAAGTCTTCCTTGGGCTTCCCTGGTGGCACAGCGGTTGAGAGTCCGCCTGCCAATGCAGGGGACGTGGGTTCGTGTCCTGGTCCGGGAAGATCCCACATGCTGCGGAGCGGCTGGGCCCGTGAGCCATGGCCGCTGAGCCTGCGCGTCCGGCGCCTGTGCTCCGCAACGGGAGAGGCCGCAACAGTGAGAGGCCCGCGTACTGCAAAAAAAAAAAAAAAAAAAAAAAAAAAAAAAAAAAAAGTCTTCCTTGCCACATGAATTGTATGACAGTTCTTTCTGTATAAATCTTATAAATGGGTGAAGAAAGAGCCTGTTTATTTTCCTCACTTTACTTTTTAATTTTTTAATAATACCCTGAAGAGAAAATCAAATATGTGAGAACACCTAGTGCTTTCAGAAGAGGAAAAAGGAAACGCGACTTATTTTAATTAGCCTGTGAAAGTTTCATTTCTATGGAATTCACTTTTCTATGATTCCATTGAGCTCTCCCATCTTGGAGTAGTCACTATTTGTTCCAAATCTTAATCATACCAAGTCTCCTGGTCACTTTAAAGCTGTGATGGATGCTGGCTGAGGGACAGCAAAGGAGTGTTAACTGTTGAAAAGCTGCCTTCCCATTTTTTATGGGATAAGGTAGAGTATAAATAAATAAACCACATAAATAAATTAACCCAACTCATCCTAATATTAACATTATGTAAGAATCTCTTTTTTAAATGAAGATGCAGATATAAAGTAATGGACTTAGCATTCAAACTCTGTCTCATGTGTTAAGTATGGCAAATACTGTGTTTTTCTCCAAAGATGCTATACATCTTACTGATAATTATCAATAATAATTCTTTTGAAACTTTTAATGTTTATTTTATGCATATCCTTCCTGTAGCAAACATTCTAAAATGGAACATTTTGTGGGTGTTCAGGGCCCAAATAATACGTTTTAAGCAAGTCTTCTACCCACTTGCCATCAATCACCTCTCCCTTTAGACCTCTTTTCCTCCCATCATTCCACCCTCACATATGTAATAATAGAGCTGAATCCTCACGGCATGTGAATTCTCCGGCACAGTTGGTTCTGTTCTTGAAGTAGTCTCTTACGATTATAAGGAAGTGGGCACAGAAAATGATTTGTGATATTGAGACCCAGAAGTTAAGGATTAACAGTACATTAAAAAATTGTCTCTAAACTAAAAGGAGCAAGAGAAGTGAGGGGATGATGTTGGTGACAATCTCTTTAGACTCAATTTTATCAGCCATCTCAGGCCAAAATATACGTGGTTAACTTTGATTTAACTGAGTAGTTGTCCTAAACTTAGTTTATACATATAGAATGTATACACAGATTTTGTGGTAATATTATTTAATACCACATGGGTGATGAAGAAATTTGTAGGACTCTTCCTCCCCTCTCCTTTTTGATAACCCTAAATCCTGAGAGATGAGTCAATCAGCTTTTGTGACCATTTCCCAAGCTAGGGAGGCAGCCCCTTATATTGCTGACAGCTTTAGATGTGAGAACATTGTTTTGTGTGTATTGAGCCTCAAATCTGTGCTTTACAACATCTATTCGTGATTTCTAATTCTGTCCTGTGGAGCTTCTACTATTTGACAGTCTCAATGATAATGTGGTTTCTTCTCTTCTCTCTGGCCTCCTAATGGTGATGTTGCCCAGGGATCAGTGGGGGTCATTTCCTTTTCTGCTTTGGTGATGCTAGATAGTCTCATGACTTTAAATAGCATTTATATGTTGATAACGCCCACATTTATATCAACAGCCACGCCCTTGCTCCTGAATTTCAGACATATACACCCCTCTGCCCACATATCTCCTCCACTTGGATGTCTAACAGGCATCTCAAAATCAACAAGCCCCAAACCTGCTGCTCCCGAAGTCTTCCTCATCTCAGTTAATGTTAGCTATATCTTTCCAGCTGGAGCTCTCTGATCCCTTCTCTGGCCTACTCTTGCCCGCCTACTGTTTCTTGCCTCAGGGTCGGTGTGCTCTGTCCCCTCTACCTGGAATGTTCTTTCCCTAGATATCCATGTTGCTTGCTCTCTCCCTTACCTCTTTCAAGTCTTTGCTCTTATGTTCCCTTCTCAGGTGAAGCCTTCACTGATCACACCTGTTTAAATATTAACTCAGCCTCCCAGCACTTCCTATCCCCTTTCCCAACTCTATATTCTTCCACAGAAATTATATTCTCTTTCTATATAATTTACACATTTACTTTGTTCATTATTTGTCTTCTCCCACTAAAATGTACCTTTCTTAAAGAAGAAATTTTTTCACTGCTATATCGCTGCTATATCACCTAGAACAGTGCCTGGTGCATAATAGGAGTTTAATAAATATTTATTAAACGAAAAAAGAATAAAGTTCCACAGAATACCCTTGGTTTAGGTCAGCATCAGACCAACACAAAGGCCCCAAGAGACTCATTTTCCTCTAAGTTTAAAATTTCCAAGACAGCTTAAAATAAGCCTGCACTCAACCTGCAGAGTCCCTGTCCTTTTGCAAGGTCAAGAACAAGATGAACTACAACCTTTCCTCATCACTCCTGTGTCTATCCCCAGTCCCACTTTTCCCTTTACCTGGCACTTGTTCATTTGGATCAGGCACTGCTAGCACACCGGGGACAATCCTATAATGGCTTGGGGACTTAGCATATCTCAGGGAAAACGAAGGGCTGTGCTCAGGAAGAGGAGATGGATCTGGGACCAACCTGCTTATCGTTCTTTGCTTTCTTCCTCAAGCCTTCCCTACTCCCTTCCTATTGTCAACAAGCCCCATGGGAACCCTAGTGTACACACACCAGCCTGTCCAGGGGAAACTTATACACAGTGCAGATGACGTTTTACTGTATGTTTATTTCTTCTAGTGTTTTTTTTTTTTTAAAGTTCATTGCAAAAAGGAAGGCATCATTGTGGGCTTTTAATTAGCTCTCAGGCGAGATAATCCCCTACTTGATTAGATTATCAATGTAATTGGGTACTCACTATTTCACCTTAACTATTTAGTGTTCTAGAAAAGAACGAAAACATGAAACTATCCTGAAAGCTTGTATTTTAGACTATTAAATTTACTTCTTTTATCTCACTTACATTTTCCAATATTTTTCAAGGTAATGTGTGTAGACTGTTGAAAATTGTAATTTTCGTAGAGTGGATGTCATAGGTTATTTCTTTAGAACATAGCATGTGGTAACAAGGAAGGATTATCCCTATAATAATGAGACCTGGCAAATGCCAAGAGGAAATAAATTCTTAACAGCTTCTGGACCCTGAAAATAGAATTTGGATAAACAGACATGTAGGAGTGTAAAATATGAACACATATAGTTTAATAAACTAAGCCTATAAATAAATTAGATACTTGGTATTAGACAGAAACATTCTTTTACCTAACAACTTCCACACTGGTTTCTTTTTTACTCTAACAGCTTGTATTTCTTTTCTGTGATGGGCATGGGTAGGTCTGAACACCCACAGAATTCAAGCCTCAAATATCTGAACCAGTTAAGATACTTTGGAAGTAATATTGCATAGTTACATTGTAGTACATTTATCAGGAGCCATGGGCCAATGGATTTTTTTTTTCTTGAGACCTGTTTCTTTTCCCAACAACAAGATTTTGAGAACCTCTTCAGTGTTGACCCCCTCATGGACTATGTTAGAGCGCTAGTCATTGATTCCATTTATCTGGATCACAAATTTTAGTTTTCTGGCCTGGAGTTTAGTTTTGGCTGGGCAGATTTCCCAGGAAATAATGAGTATTTGCTTAAACACACAGCATCTGTGATATTTTTTCTTTTGAGATTCACTTATAGGAGAACTCTCTGTTATTAATAGCCTGGGGCAAAGGTTCTATAAGTGAGACTGATTGGGTAACTTTCCTTTTTTAATTTCCTGACAAATGACAGATGGTATAACATAGATACCCACTCTCTCCAAAGATGTAATTGAAAAAACCCTTCTATTCAAAAAACTAGACGCAGCGTACATAAGGATAATTGACCTAGGATGTAATCGTCCTTACATCAAGCAAGGAAACAAGGTCAGCCTTCCCCTCTCTGTCACTGTTCCAAGTTAAATGTAAAGTCTCTGTGTAAAGTAATGCTTTCCATAGCATGACAGAGATTCTCGCCAGTTTTGCTCTTGCGTTTAATTTCCAGATCATTCTATAAATGAACAGTTCCTGCCTCACCTAAATATTCTCAGAAGGCTACATGGCAAACTGATGACAGTACTTATATGTGGTGAAGGGAGAAAGGGCTAGAATTGAGGTTGATCCTCAAAGAGGGCTTCAGCCTTGTCTATAAATGGTCTAATTGTTTATAAGACAGATGAATATAAATATTACTATATTACATTAAAAAAAATTCAAAACCCTGCATCTTTCCTCCGCTCTAGGTCACCTATTTCCTGTGCCCTGGTGTTACTAGGACTTCTGTTTTTCCCTAACTCAGCTTTTTCAATGCTTTCAGTGTATCCTTAAAATCCTGCCCCCTCCTTTGCTCCCACTTGGAGGTAATATTCTAGTGTATTTCCTTTGGACCAAGAGTATGTATGAATATATGTCTCTTTATATATATTATTATTATTTTTAAAGTTTATTTATTTATTTTTTGGTTGTGCTGGGTCTTCGGTGCTGCGTGCGGGCTTTCTCTAGTTGCATTGTTGCAGTACGTGGGCTTCTCACTGTGGTGGCTTCTCTTGCTTTGGAGCACAGGCTCTAGGTGCACGGGCTTCAGTAGCTGTGGCATGCAGGCTCAGTAGCTGTGGCGCATGGGTTTAGTTGCTCCATGGCACATGGGATCTTCCCGGACCAGGGCTTGAAACTGTGTCCCCTGCACTGGCAGGCAGATTCCTAACCACTGCACCAACAGGGAAGTCTTCCCTCTTTATATATATTATGTTACTTTTTAAATTAAATACATTGAACTTTATTGTTTTTGATTTCTAAGCCTGCCTCAGCCTATATAATTCCACACATACGTTTACCACTTTAGAGTCCACAAAGAACTTATATTTTCTCTCTCAATCTCCACCCCTGCCCCAGCTTCCTTGCTGCTTTCTCCTCCTTTCTGTATAATATAGCAAATTACTACTTCTTGATGAGTCTCTACCCATAGCAGAGTGGAAGGATTATCTTGATCTTGTTCAACCACTCAATTCCCTTTTTCCCCATTACACAGCCTCAAGGGTGATATGGATATCTGCAGGGAAAAAAAGAGCAAATGGAAAATAAGCCTCCATTATGAGATGGCATTATCTGTAAGATGGGCCTGTCTTATAAGATGGCAAAGACAAGCATCTGAAATAGTATTTTTATAATAACTTTTTTTTGTGTGTGTGTGGTACGCGGGCCTCTCACTGTTGTGGCCTCTCCCGTTGTGGAGCACAGGCTCCGGATGCACAGGCTCAGCAGCCATGGCTCACGGGCCCAGCCACTCCACGGCATGTGGGATCTTCCCGGACCGGGGCACGAACCCGTGTCCCCTGCGTCGGCAGGCGGACTCTCAACCACTGTGCCACCAGGGAAGCCCTACAATAACTTTATATTAAAAAAATAAACGATTGGATTTGGGAGTAGATTGAATACATTATTCACTGAGAAGCTGTTTATGGAGTGACAGGAAAGAGCATTTACAATAGCTTTCTAATTTGTCTTCTTTTGATCTCTTTTCTCTCTCAAATCCATCTGTCATAATGTCATTATCAAGGTATTTATAAAATACAGGTTTGATTTAAAAATATAATTGCCCTGATTAAGAACCTTTGCTGGATCACTATTATCTACCAAAGCAAGTCTGAATTCCTTAGCCTAATGTACAGATTCTTTTAAAATTTGGTCCATCCTACTTTTCCAAGTCCATCTGTATTCTCTGTACCAAAGACTCTGTGTTCCAGTCATGCAAAGTGACAAAGTAACAAACAGTCCCTGAACTTTTCAGATGCTACCACTCCTCTGACTTTTCTCTTCCTGTGCTTGCTGACAAACAATGCCTTGTGGCCACCTCTTCACTTGTTGAACTCCTACTAATCCTTTAGTACCCCTCCTCTGTAAAGGCCCATCTAAGAAGGATTAATTGTTCCCTCCCCTCTAAATGCTTGAGCCTTTGGCTCAGATAAATATATAACTTATTACAACAAATTTTGATTTATGTGTACAGGTCTTTCTTCTTTTATAGCCTATGAAATCCTTAAAGGGCAAGATCATACTGTGTTCACTCTTATAATCTCAGTGACTAACATGGAGTCTATTAGACATTCAATGTTCATATTATCAGTGAATGAATCATTCATTCATAGAATGACCATTCTGTACTGCTGCAAGAAAGAGTTGCTCTTATCACTATTATTATTATTAATTTATTTATTTATATTTTGGCTGCACGTGGGCTCTTCGTTGTGGCATGCAGGCTTCTCTCTAGTTGCGGCGTGCAGGTTTTCTCTCTCTAGTTATGGTGCGTGGGCTCCAGAGCGCATGGGCTCTGTAGTTTGTGGTATGCAGGCTCTCTAGTTGAGGTGCATGGGCTCAGTAGTTGTGGCGCGCGGGCTTAGTTGCCCCTAGGCATGTGGGATCTTACTTCCCCAACCAGGGATCGAACCCGCATCCTCTGCATGGGAAGGTTGATTCTTTACCACTGGACCATTGGGGAAGTCCCTCTTATCACTATTATTAAAGCCACTGAAAGGACTGCTATCTCTTAGTCACGGCAGGGACCCTGAGAGATCACTAGGGTAAGTTCTCCCTGATCCTTCAATTTCAGGGCTGCTCAAGTCTCAGAGAATTTCTCCAACCTACCTACCTCCCTGGAATACTTATTGTTCTGTATTAGATAATGATTACTAAATTGTCCACCAGCTTTATTCTTGTGGGAAATCCTTAATTTGTTGTCTCATTCTTTTCTCAATCCTCTTTCAATGCTTCTGTCAATTGGTCAGCAATTAGTGGTCACAAACAGGCAACCCCATTTGGCACATAGTACTAAATTCAAGGTTCTTATTTTTCTCCATATTGTTGGCGATCTGGAGGCAGGAAAGAAATTCAGGATGAGGACAAATAAGGACATATGAATTAGAGAAAGGAAAAGTTCACACGGCATCATTAGAAGGGAAGGGTGATAGGCTGTCTACTAACAGTTCTAAGGAAAATGAAAAAGAGCATGTCTATAGGGAACATACTGCAATGGTTTCCACATTAAAAAAATATTTATTTACTTATTAATTTATTTGGCTGCATCAGGTCTTAGTGGCGGCATGCGGGCTTCTTTCTAGTTGTGGCGCGTGGGCTCTAGAGCATGCAGGCTTAGCCGCCCTGCAGCTTGTGGGATCTTAGTTCCCAGACCAGGGATCGAACGCACGTCCCCTGCATTGGAAGGCAGATTCTCAACCACTGGACTACCAGGGAAGTCCTCACATTTTTTTCTGAGAATGAAAATCTTACTCATAAGCCTGTGGTAGAGATAGTGAGTCATCTAATGCAATATTCATTCTTTGTAATAGAACCCTGAATTCATTTGGGACAGCAGCACGTACGGCCAAGGGATATATTGCCAGTTTCCCTGGCAGTGTGGAGGCTATAACTAAGTGCTGGCTGATAAGATATAAGTGGAAGTGACATGTGGGGCTTCAGCAAGTCTGTTTAACAGTGAAAATGTGCACTCTTTTTTAGATTTGTTTCCTTCTGGTTGTGTAGAATGCAGATATAATGACTGACTTCAAGCAGCCATTTTGGACTGTGAGGAAACATACTCAGGAATGGTAGAGTAAGACAGGAAAAGTCTGAATCCCTGACACTGAGATCCACCACACCTGCAGAACCATAGCTGTGGAACCCATCAGGATTGCCTATCTCTAGACCTCTAGCATCAGAGAAATTAACTTCTGTCTTGTTTAAGCCATAGTTATTTTTAGTTTTCTGAATTTACTCCTAATTGATAAATTACTCCTGTCCTCAAGGATCTTAAGATCCAGAAGAAGAATATTTGGCACAATGTAAAGATTTAACAGAAAGATAGGTACACAATTCTGTGCACTTCCTGGATTTATGAACAATTCTGCTGCAAGAAAGTAATCTAAAATATTATTATTTTAGACCAGGGAAACTAGCTAGTTAAAATCAAAATTATAAAATGTTTATGTGAACATGGAAACATGGAGACTGGTGCGGAAGAATGAATGAGGCTGTTAATATTGATTACACATGTTTGGATTTTCACTTCTTACAATGACCAAGTAATACTTTTGAGGCTTCGAAAATTAAAATAGAGAATATTTTAAACTAAAAGCAATAAATGATAAATATTTCTATGAGGGAAAACTATACTGATTTATCTATGTTGCTTTTTTGAATAGGGAATTCTATAAATCTGTTTTCAGGACATTGTATACCAGGATTCTCATCCCTGATCCACTAATAACTAGATGTGGAATCTTGGGGAAGTCATACTCTTTTGACCTTAGTAAAATGAGAATGTTAGTAAATGAATATTAAAGTTTCTTTCAGCACTAAAATTCTGTGAATTTAATCATACATTTGCTTCAGTGACTATCTTACTGCACCTCTCCAGTCTGATTTCTATGAATTCAAAAGTTGTTACAATGAGTCAGTAATATAGTTCTTATGTGCCTATTTCTGAGGTGGGTGACTAACAAATATAAATGCCATAGAAGAATAAGACAGATAACTGCAAATACCACCCTTCTCCTGTGTCTCCATAAAGGCCTTTCCATGTGCATAACCTGGTATTTCCTAAGATGTGATACTTTTTTGGTTTCATGTCTGTTCCCCTATAGATTGTGAACCCCTGGGGATGGGGGTGGAGGCAAGAAATGCATCTTCCTGGTGCCAAGCACTGGCCTGAAATACAGCAGGTGATTTTGCTGAAGAGATGAGCGAGTGAAGGAAGATTTGTATAAAAAGACGATGATCCTAAGAGAAAATGATAGCTAATCTTATGACTGGTAACTTGAAGTCTTGTCTCTTTTCTTTGTAATCCAGATTTTAATTAATTTGTGACATATTCATTAGTCAGAAAAACTTTAGAAATTCTTGATAATTTTTGCAAGCTTTATTGGCTTTTAGGTTGTTGCCAGATTAATATAGCTGTCAAGGAAAGAAGGGCGAGCTTCATGCTGGCTTGGATCAAATGATATTGTTCTGTCTCTGGATTATGAACTGTACTCAGGGTACCTTCAGCCCATTCTGGGAGACTGGGCAAGAGGATGGGAGGACTGTCCCACAGCTCATCTCTGGGGGACTCTGGCGGTGAAACCCCACCTAAAGCCGTTGCCCTAGTCAGGCTAGGCCAGTGCCATCCATGAGAACTACGGGCTACCCCTCCCTCACTGCAGTCTTATACACCAACGGAATTAATGATACATGCTCTCCTCACACACCTTCTTGAGTAAAAGCAAATAAGTAAAGTAACAAAGGGCTCATGGCTTTAATCCCAACCACAATGCTGTTTCCCTGCCCTTTTTCCCGGTGACTGTCTTTCCATTCCTGAGTGGGTCCAAGAGTAGCTACTACCTAAAAGCAGGTACAGAACACCCAGTCCTTCCTTCTGAGGGCCCCTCTCCCCCCTGCTGTCTTAACAGGGGTGCCCTAAAATCAACATCATCGAACCCCTCATGCAGAACAACAGGTGGTCTGAATGTCATTTACATATGCCTTCCTCATGGAGACTTACATCAAATTGTGTTTCAAATAGAGATATTAGGAGTTAAAAAAGATCAGATCATTGAATACAATAAAAGTAAAATATTGGTATTAAAGAACATACCGCAGTACCCTGGGGTTCCACATACTGTCTTCATGAGCACTTGATGTTCCACGATTTTAGAGAGCCCAAAATCAGCTGAGACAAGAAAAAAATTTAATGAAGTGAGTCGTTTCTCAGCTTTTATATGATGACAGATTACTTTTTTGTTATTCAAAGTAAAACTTATTTATTTGTTTGTATTTGACGTTGGGGTGGATATAGATAGGGGCCAGTCACCTGGGACAGTAAACTAAAAAAAACTAAATAATAATTCATGCCTTGCTTTAAATTGGAAAAAAAATACCCCATGACTCCCAAATACATGTTATGCTCTTCTCTATAATTACTAGCTTTCAGTAAATAAGCTATTTCTTCTTGAAATAATAGTTGTGACAGATATATTTTGTCTAATATTAATTCTGAGATTTGAAACTAACTCTAAAGGACAGTATAGAATTACTGATATAATTCAGAACTTTTAATCCACTGGAAGAAATCAAAATAAAAAATTAGAC
This sequence comes from Neophocaena asiaeorientalis asiaeorientalis, assembly GCF_003031525.2. NCBI lineage: Eukaryota > Metazoa > Chordata > Mammalia > Artiodactyla > Phocoenidae > Neophocaena > Neophocaena asiaeorientalis. The sequence goes on from NW_020173108.1 coordinate 7,079,238, forward strand.
TTTTGTAAATGTCAGTAAAATGAACAGAAATATCAAAGGTTTATTCTGCTTCAAAATAAGTAATTTTGTTCTCTAGTATATTTGACGGATAAGAATTTACTCTTGTATGAGGAACATATAACTTTGTGCAAAAATTCTTATTTATTTCTCAGAATGGTACCTAGGTAAAACATAAACAGAAGTTGCTACCATTATGGTCTATTTGCTGGGCTACATCCTTCTCACCCAGGAAACATAAGGAAACAGTTCAAGGCCATTCTTCAAGAGAGGCAGGTACAGAATTGATGCCATTTTAGACTTCAAAGATAAACCCACATTTCCATGGAGGTGCTGATCCTTATCAGAAAAAGCAGCAGGAAGTCCTTCAGAAAGAAAGGCTCTCCTGTCTAAATTAGTATCTATCCATCCATTTAAAGAAATTTCTTGAAGGATAAAATCTTTGAAAGTGATGTTAAAGGCAATGGAAGCTTCCCTGCTGCCCACTGCCTTTCAGGAGTGATTATGAGAACAAGCTGGCTGCCCAGCACGACTTCAGTATTTTTTCTTTAGGTTCTTGCATTCATAAAGCACATTATGTTGTCTGAGCTCTTCCATGATATGTACAACTTAATTTTCAAAAGTGTTAACATTTATAAACGCAGTGAACTCATCAGATTAGAATTATAAAAGCGCCAAAAAAGCAATGCCCTTTAGAGGATTTAGTACAGATTCTACTAAGAAGATTTCACCTAAAATAAATTTTATAATTATTTTTGCAAACAAAGATTTGTTCTGTAAGGGACATGGAAAGTAAAATTTAATATACGTTTTTCTAAAATGATGATTTAATGATCTCTTTGGGTAGATCAGAACTTCCCAAACCATCTTTGTAGTTCTTCAGAGTGCTTACTGGGGGAACAAAACCAAACCAAGGTTTCCAGAGTCAAATAAGGTTTGGAAAAAGCCTCACAGACACTAATTTAGATGTCACTCTACACATTAGCATTTTTAACTTTCTCAAAAGTCCTGCAGAAATAAAAATCTTGTTTAACTGTAAGTTGGCATTTCTTAAGTTACTTGACCAAACTTAGCACCTCCACAAACCATTCCCCCCGCCAAAAGGAGCCGGGAATGGTTCACTCAACTGAGGACCAGTGTTCTGTGGAGTGTACTTTGGGAAATACAGATCTCAATTTATCTCTGTTCATATAAACAAATGATTCAGAGCCCAAATTCACTGATATGTACTAAGCATTTTGTGTCAAAGTTCTTCATTACCTAAAATTAAGCTCCAACTAACTTGTGCAATAAGAAATGTCATGTAATCTGTGATTTTCTACTATATAAACTTATCTACAAAATACAAGGTCACCTCCTGAAGTCCCTGTCATTTCCAAGAGCTGTGATTCCTTTGTGTGTCCAGCAATGAAGCACCACCTTCTATGCACTAATTCAGGTAAATATTCCAGGAAAGAGCACAGACTTCCAAAACAATGCATTATTCCTTTACAGATACCAATATTTGAGGAAATTGAATGGAGGCAAAACTGGACAGAGCAATATTTACAAATTCCGTGGAATAAATTTCTTCTGCTTTGGGAAAAGGGATCATAAGACATCAGGAAACATACCAATTTTGAGTGGTGCATCTGGGGCTGGAGTTGCATAGAGAAGGTTCTCTGGTTTGAGATCACGATGGACAATCCCATTTTCATGTAGGTACTAAATAGGGAAAATAATTAAGTAACATTCATATAATTATATTTATGGTTCCAACATTTAATCTTTCCAGAATTATAATAATTTTTACTAAGTTATGTGATTCAACAACACACATACTATGATTTAAAAATAAACACCAAAAGGGAAAATATGTTTTAAACTATATGTCATTTGAGAATAGCTTATACATATTTTACTAAAAGTGAAATGCAATTTAAATTGTATAGAACCAACTGCCAGAAATAAAATATTTACTTCTCAGAGAATATTGGTTGCAGTTCTCATATGCATATTACCATATCAGCTCAAATTGGCTAATTATTATTATTATTATTTTTTTTTTTGCGTACATGGGCCTCTCACTGTTGTGGCCTCTGCCACTGCGGAGCACAGGCTCCAGACACGCAGGCTCAGCGGCCATGGCTCACGGGCCCAGCCGCTCCGCGGCATGTGGGATCTTCCCAGACCGGGGCACGAACCTGTGTCCCCTGCTTCGGCAGGCAGACTCTCAACCACTGCGCCACCAGGGAAGCCCTTGGCTAATTATTATTATAATAAAGTCAAGGTGCTCTGTGTTGAAATTTGTCGGATTTATTATCTGAAAAGCATAATTGTATGTGTCATCTTAGAAGTTCACAACCATAGCAAAGATTTCTTAATTATCATTTGAACAGACATTTAGATGTGAGTAATTATTATAGAGAACTACCCTTAATATGAAAAATATTGTTTAATGACAATGAATGCTCTCATAGACTCTTCTGAGGATTAGTATATCCAGCTATCAGTATAGAGTATTATACTTGAGATTATCTTAAAAATTACCTCTAACAACTCCATTCATTTTATTACATTTTAAATTATTTTGTAAATCATGTGTAATTAAACATGTAACATACTCTCATTGTGAATGTTAAAAGTTCTACCTGACCGTGCTTCTCTTCCAGGGGAAGCCTCAGGTCCTCTCCAAAAGCAATCATTCATCAGTTTGAAATGGTCTGAACTTTTTTCTATGCATTTACAAATATGAGTATATGTATACAAAGAAATATCCCTGATTTTTCCATTTTCTTACATCAATGTATCATTAATAAAAGTTTTTACACTGCTCTTTTTTTCACTTAACATGTCTTTGAAATCTTTCTCACATGTCACCACAGCTTATTTTATTTAATCCTTGCATCCATTTTTTGTTTGATGTCCATCACTTTTTATTTTGCTATTCCCATTTTGATGGACATTCAAGTTTTTTAAAATTACAAATAATGCATTAATAAACTGTCAGTACTTGGATATTTGAGTATTTTTGCTGGTGTTTCTCTAGGACAGATACCTGGAAGCAGGTCTGGTGGGGTTAAAAGTTATATAGACTTTTAATTTTAATATATACTGCAAAATCACTTTCCTAAAAGACTCCATCAGTATTTACTCACATAAACATTGTAAGTGTATATGTTTTCCTAATATCTTTACAAAATTTATATTTTTAACTTTTGCTGAGCTGGAGTATAAAAATTATACCTTAAGTTTTGTTTAATTTATCTTTCTCTGTTTACTGGTATAGTCTAGCTTCTTTTCATACCTTTACTGGTTTTCCTTTTCATAAAATGCCCATTCAAATCCTTTGCCTATCTTTCTGTTGGGTTAAGAGAAAAAGTTGCCAGGGTGTTGTAGTTTTTCTCCTTTCCAATCTCATAGGGGAAGAGAGGAAGTCCTTTCTTTCTACTCAAGCCAAGTAAGAGGGGATAAACAGCTTCAAGGTCACTTGACATGTGTCACTTAGTGATTTGGGGAAATAGGGACTGATACCTGGCTCACTCATGAAAAACTGGAAAATGGTTGGAGCAGATGATTGAGGAGAGAGGTTCTCAGTGAGATTCAGCTGCCTTCAAATAATAGCTGGACAAAGAAGCACATTTCTCATGGGCCCAGTGTGGACTGTGCAGAAGGGAATCAGACACTAGTCTCCCAGAAGAGGTCCCTTTGCTGGAGTGTTTCCTGCTGGGATGATGCCACCTCATCTCAGCATCACAGAAAGCAGAACATGAGGGAGGTGAGAGTAGGCAGCTGAAGGGCCACTTAGATCACCTGGAGTGAGAGAACTGTCCTGCAATGAGTCTCTGTAGAGCTATCAATGGTGTCCCATAGGGAAAGAACAACAGGCATTTGTAACCTGCCACACCCAGAGATCACTGGTGCCAGCCCAGAACTGTGCCCATCTGGTAAGACCAAGTCTTAACCCTCCATCTCCTAACCCACTCACTCTTCATCATCGCCTTCACATCCCAACCCTGGAAGGACCACAGTCAGCATCTAGCTTGTTGAAAAAGAGCAAGAAAAAAAGAAGAAACTAACAAGAATTCCTACCCGCTATGTTTATAAATTACAGATCCCAAGGTGGGGAAGGGAAGAAGTTTAAAACTGGATGAGTCTTAAATTTTGGTCTTGTCATGAAAAGATGCTCAACATTGCTAATTATTAGAGAAATGCAAATCAAAACTACAATGAGGTGTCACCTCACACCAGTCAGAATGGCAATAATTAAAAAGTCTACAAATAACAAATGCTGGAGAGAGTGTGGAGAGAAGGGAACCCTCCTACACTGTTGGTGGGAATGTTAAGTTGGTACAGCCTCTATGGAAAACAGTATGAAGGTTCCTCAAAAAACTAAAAATAGAATTACCATATGATCCACAATCTATTGCTGGGCATATATCTGGACAAAACTATAATTCAAAAAGATACATGCACCCCTATGTTCATAGTAGTACTATTCACAATAGCCAAGGCATGGAAACAGCCTAAAGGTCCATCAACAGAGGAATGGATAAAGAAGATGTGGTACATACATACAATGGAATACTACTCAGCCATAAAAAAGAACGAAATAATGCCATTTGCAGCAACATGGATGCAACTAGAGATTATCATACTAAATGAAGTAATTCAGAAAGAGAAATACAAATACCATATGATATCACTTATATGTAGAATCTAAAATATGACACAAGTGAACTTATCTGTGAAACAGGAACAGACCCACAGACATAGAGAACAGACTTGTAGTTGCCAAGGCAGGGGTCGGGGAGAGATGGACTGGGAGTTTGGGGTTAGCAAATGCAAACTATTACATATAGAATGGATAAACAACAAGGTCCTACTGTATAGCACAGGGAACTATATTCAATATCCTGAGATAAACAGTAATGGAAAAGAACATAAAAAAGAATGTATATATGTATAACTGAATCACTTTGCTGGACAGCAGAAACACAATATTGTAAATCAAGTATACTTCAACAAAAAAAGTAAAAAATAAAATTTTGGTCTTTTCCTTACCCAAGAGGGACAAGAAAAATTATGGGCATGGCCTGAAATTTTATTCATTGAGGAGAAGAATGGATTCACGGGGTTAATGTGTCAGGACAACAGTGAGAAAAACATAAAGTTGCTTTTGTTCATGTCTTACCAGGTCTAGCTCACTCTTTATACTAGATCATTATCAGGTAGATAATAATACCATTCATGTCCTAAGCACTTACTATATTCCAAGCACTATTATAAACACCTTAGATCTCTTAGTTTATTTAATCTTAGCAGCAGCTCTGTGATGTAAATCATATAATTCTTGTTCTGGAAGTGAGAAAATTGAGGCATAGAGAGGCTAAGAGATCTGTACAATGTCACAACTAGAGATTGTGGTGTCAAGATTCAGACCTGGGCATCTGGCAGCAGAGTCCATACCTTTGCCCATATCATGATTCCCAAGCAGGTGCTCAAGAAATACTTATTTCTTGATTTTGTAGGGTGGGGATGAGAGGAAAATAAAAACGAAGGAGAAGAGGGGAGAATAATGGAAGAGAGGGAAGGTAATAAGAGAGTGGGAGGAGATACGAGAGAATGACAGAGGACCCCACTCAGCCTCGAATGATACCGTGGAAAAAACCACCATATCCCTAAGAAGGAAGAGACTATATCTCGTATATGCAGCGTTTGAAACGCAAAGATGTATCTCATATAATAGCTTTGGAGCATACCTAAGAATTGCATAGTTTGGGATCAATAGAAAATATTGATTTTCCTCCCTAATCTAACCCAATTTAGAAGCTCCACTGCTTTGGGAAGAAAATGACACTGAAAACAGCAACACAATAACAAAAGCAAATGAGATGAACTGACAAGTGTTGGTTTAGCAAGTTCTAATTATGTAAAGATTCTCATTAAATGTTGTTCTGGCTTTCTTAAACAGAAATAGTGGTCATGTGTTCTAAGTCCAAATCTAAAGAAAGCAAGACAAAACAAACAAAAACAAAACACCATTTGGCACTCCATAAAGGAGAACTAGACCAGATAACAGAAGAAAAGTTTTAGAGAAAATAATAGATTATTAAAAGTCATAATATAATCATGTGCACATATGGGAGGAGGCATTTAAGTGTATTTTATTGGCAAAATGGCAATTTTATTTTTGCTTAGACCCACTGATTGCCTTTCATCAATAGTTAGTATTTTTGACTTTTACGTTATCTCAAGTCAGGAAGCCAGGAAGAAGGAAAACATGGAGTATATGATCTTTTGTCTTCCCCAAGAAGATACAATCATTAGAAGCAGCAACACTTCCAGAGCACCAGTTCTCAAACTTTTTGGTCTCAGGACTTCTAGAAAGTTAAATAAAATATATTAAGAACCTCAAAGAGCTCTTGTTTATGTGAGTTATGCCTAACATTTAGTTACTGTGTAAGTAGTTAAAACTGAGAAATTTAAAAATCACTTATTAATTTATTTAAAAATAAAACAATAAACTCATGTTAACATATACATTTTAAAACATAACTATTTTCTAAGACAAAAAATTAGAGAGTACTATGCCATTGTTTTAAAGTTTTACAAATTTCTTTAATGTCTGGTTTAATGGAAAACAGCTGGATTCTCATATCTGCTGCATTCTCTATTGTAAAATCACATATCATGTAGACTCTAGAAAATTCCACAGTACTTTGATAAGTAAGGAGAAATGCTTTCATATTATGATGAAATAGTTTTGACCTCACAGACCCTGAAAGGGGTCTCAGGGACCCTCCAGGAATCCCTAAAATATACTTTGAAAACTTGTTTTACAGCATCTGAAGACATAAAAAGAGTAGTTTTTAAGAGCTGAATAATAGGCACACTTCCCCTTATTTTCAAAATAGGTTTTAAATAAAATACATAATCTCATCAAATGCTAATCTTATTTTGACACGTTGAGATCACTGCACATGGAGAAGTGAAGAAGAAAACAGTATTAAGGGGAAAAATGCTCCTCACAATTGGGTACTCATAGGAAAATGTGTAAAGACGTTTTATATCATATGAATGATATAGAACTGATTAAGGAATATCTAATCACAGAGAAATAGACCTTATCAAAGTATTGTCATTTTAGCTACAGATTATGGGGATTCAACATAAGTAGACAAAAGGATTAGAAATACTAAGAAATGAGATTATTGGATATTCTAGAATAAACCAAGTGTTAAAAGTAATCATAATTAAAGTAAATTGAGGACAAGCAAGGAAACAGGTTGAAAACCTAAACATCAGTTTAGGAAAAGATCTATAAAATGTTCTATATGAATCCAACAATTTAATAGGGAGAAATAATAAATAAATAATAAATAATCAATCTGACAACAATTGTAGCAGCTAATTACTAAAGGTTATCTTGACTAATGGTAACCTTTAATAAAGAAATTGGAAGAGCAAACAACCAGGTGTGTATGAATTTAATTAAAACTTTGTGGAATAAAAAGAAGGAGAAGGAGGAGGAAGAGAAAGCGTCAGAGGCAGAGAAGCACAACTAATTTACTGGCTCAATTTTTGCAAAGTGCATTCTCTTTTTAGGAAAAAAAAGCATTAAATGACAAGTAGAATTCTATCTGCAGACTAATCAAGATAGGAAACAATTACTTTTTAAGGATTTTATAATAATAAATTTAACGTTTTGGTGCCAAAGGCATACCTTTGCCGAGTTCTGTTTCAATATTATGCTCTTGGTTTTGATCAAGGGTTAATATAAGAAATAAAGCATAATAAGGTTTTGTGGTATTGTTTTTGAAATGGTTATTAAGGAAAAACATTATGAGAGCTGCTTAAACAATTTTCCCACCCTCTAAATCTCAGTTTTCTCATCTGCAAGGTCCACTTTACAGGCTGTAGTGAGAATTGGAGATGGGGCATGGAAGCCCTTAGCACGTAGTAGATATTCTACTTTATAAACAGTAGTTATTAGGACTCTACCATTGTTGTTTCACATCTCTTACAGAATAAATTACATTTAGAAATCCTTTGAGATTTGGAAAACTTGCTCTTTTCTGAAGTATCAAAGGATACTTTGATCAGAAAATACTTGGTTTTTATTTCATCACATTTTCTTCTTTTGTCTTGGCTGCCAAAAAACTCAGTGAAAAAGAGGTTTCAATTACAATAACTAGCCTAATTTGGATTATTTACTTCTCCCTCTCCCTGCTTTTTAAAAAATTCTTTTTTCCACTTTAATAGCTTTATTTTGTATGCATTTTTCATTTAATTTGCCACAACTTTTCTTCCCAAGAAGATGCAATATAAAGTACAGAGAGATAGGATGTGTTATATATTAGTCTTCTTCCCCTTTGAAACAGGTCTAAGTAAAACAAGGACTGAAATTGCTATATACGTGTTCATAGTTTATGGTAAGAATGTTTAGAAGTTAGAAAAGGAACAAAGTTTGTGTCAATTAGGATTTGAAACATTCTTACTATGTTTTTCCCAATTGTAAAACAAAGAATTTCTGTGATATACAGTATCTGTCATTGATAAAGAGCTGCATTTCAAAGCCTGTTGTTTTGCTTGTGCTCCATTCTCCTGGATCTTTGCTGGTTCTTCAGGAGCTATCCCTGGATGCAGCTTTGGATCCTATCCCATGGCCCCTCCCTACTCAGAGGCACTGCCCCATCAGTACTGCCTTTTTCCCACCTCTCTCCTACTATTCCCTCTTTCATCATAGAAATATCACCAGACTAGGCCAGCCCTCCTCATCCTCAGTACTCGACTATCATGTCAATCCTCAGGGAGGCTGTACCTGCCCTTCCAAATTAACATGTTCTCTTATGTGCACACTCATATATCCTCTCATTGATGCTTCCTATTTTTCTTTATAGCATATCTGTTTCTTTGCAAGCTTTATGTTAAGGATGTCTCCCTCACTAGACTGAAAACTCCATGAAGACAAGGAAATTTTTACCTGGTTCCTCAGATACCGAGTTTCCTCTACAATGCCTTCACTAAAAATGCACTCAATAAATACTTTTGAATGATCGATAAATAAATTTTCCTATAGACATGGATGTTATTCTACTTTTTAGTCACTAACTTGTAGTTACATATTCAAGAATGATGGTAATCTGCACCATTTATTCATTTGCCATTATTAATGTCAGAAGTTTAAATTCTTGTGCTTACACTGTAGTGATTCCACAGGAACATTGCTCCGATACATTTAGCTGAAGTAAGGCTCAGCGTTTATATGTTTGTGAAACATATACCATACTTACTGGATAATAATACTTAAGTCACCTCAGAGGTGCTCAGTGAGTATCAGTTAGATAGATGAGATTTGCAGCATCACTTTGAGAAAAGCCAAAATCCAATAAGAATATTTTAACTGTAAGAGCATGCAAAAAGGGGCTTCCCTGGTGGCACAGTGGTTAAGAATCTGCCTGCCAATGCACGGGACACGGGTTTGAGTGGAAGATCCCACATGCCGCGGAGCAACGAAGCCCGTGCGCCACAACTACTGAGCCTAAGCTCTAGAACCCACGAGCCACAACTACTGAAGACTGCGCACCCAGAGCCCGTCCTCCACAACAAGGGACGCCACCGCAATGAGAAGCCTGCACACCACAACGAAGAGTAGCCCCCGCTCGATGCAACTAAAGAAAGCCCAAGAGCAGCAATGCAACGCAGACAAAAAAAAAATCAGGCCAAAGGGTTTCATCTACAAAATGACATTTTGAATAATTACATTATTTTTTTTTCTTCTGTAGTAGCATTAAGTTGATAGTTATGGCTGAATTAATTTCTTCACATCCTTTGAAGTTGATCTGAATATTCAATACAACATAAGCGTCAGGGGAGCTTGGGGAAAGACACTTGAAAATTCACCTGTTAGTTTTCTCTTCAGTTTCCTTCATGTCTAAAACATTCATAAATTGTACGGGGCATTGTAATAAAATGGAACTAAGTTGTCCAGCCATAATAACTCATTAGCGAAGAGTGACCAAGCCAAAAGGCCTCCGTTTGTAAATGAAAGAGCTGCACTGGACTCCAGTAGTGAGCCTGAAGAGGACTGGGCCCGCTGCTGTCCCTGCAGTAAGGTTACTATGTGAGCACCATTATTTAGATTATGGGTGTGGCTTGAAGTGTCTGGATAAAGCAAAGCTTTGCTGGAAAATGCTTGCTGGAGTGGCAATGTCATGGGGAAAGAGAGTAGGATGTTTTACAGAGAGGATAATTATGAATGTCACTGGGTAGGGAAACCTGTGGTGTCAGTTTAGAGTAGTTGATAGGTGAAGAGGTCAGGAAGAACAGTCAGACTCTAATTCTTGTTTCTGATTTTGGTACAAGTCTCCTGGTGTACAAAGTCAGAGTGGGGCAACATGGGTGCTTGCAACAGGTTGGAAATTCATTTTTCTATTTATATATGTGTATGAAATAAAAGTCTACTAAGTACATATTTCTAAGAATGGTCTATTTAGTATTGGTGGAAATATCATTTTACCTATACTATTTTCCTTAGATTCAGTCCATGGGTACAAAGGGAGTAACAGGTAGAGCACAGAGGGTTTAGGGCAGTGAAGATGCTCTGTATGGTGCTATAATAATGGATATGTGTCATTATATATTTGCCCAAACCCATAGAATGTAGAACACTGAGAGTGAACTGCAATGTAAACTATGGACTTTGAGTGATTATGATGTGTCAATTTCGGTTCATCAGTTGTAACAAATGTACGATTCTGGTGGGGGATGTTGATAACGGGGAGGCTGTGCATCTGTGGGGGTAGGGAGCATATGGGAACTCTCTGTACTTTCACCTCAATTTTGCTGTGAACCTAAACCTGCTCTAAAAAATAAAATCTTTTTTAAAAAAGTACTTTAAGTTTTGTTGATTCTTTTAGATTTTCTAAATAGACAATCATGTCATCTATGAACAAAGACGGTTTCTTCCTTGCTTTCCAACCTACATATGTTTTATTTCCACTTCTTGTCTTATTGCGTTAGCTAGAACTTTCAGTGCAATGCTGAAAAGGAGTGCTGAGACGGGACACCTTTGACTTGTCCCTAATCTTAGAGGGAAAGCTTTGAGTTTCTCACCATTAAGCATGATGTTATCTGTGAGTTTTCTGTAGAGATCCTTTATCAAGTTGAAGAACTTCCCTTCTATTCCTAGTTTTCGGGGAGTTTTTATCAAGAATGGGTATTGGATTTTGTCAAAATTTTTTTCTGCACCTGTTAATATGATTTAGCCTGTTGATGTAATGGAGTACATTAATTGATTTTCAAACGTTGAATCAGGCTTGCATACCTAGAATAAATCCCACTTTTTCTTGGTGTATAATTCTTTTTATACATTGTTAGATTTAATTTGCTAATATTTTGTTGAGGATTTTTGCATCTACATTCGTAAGAGGCATTGGTCTGCAGTTTTCTTTTCTTGTAGTGTCTGTCTGGTTTTGGTGTTAGGGTAATGCGGGCCTCATAGAATGAGTTAGGAAGTATTTCCTTTGATTTTATCCTCTGAAAGATATTGTAGAGAATTGGTAAAAATTTCTTCCTTAAATGTTAGGTGGAATTTACCAGTGAGCCCAAATGGGCATGGTGCTTTCTCTTTTGGAAGGTTACTAATTATTTATCCAATTTCTTTAATAGATATGGGTCCATTCAGATTGTTTACTTCTTCTTGCTTGAGTTTTGGCAAATTGTGTCTTTCAAGGAATTGGTCCTTTTCATCTAGGTTATCAGCTTTGCTGGCATAGTATTTTTTAGTATCCTTTTAATGTTGATGGCTCTGTGGTGATGTCCCGACTTTCATTTCTGATATTAGTAATTTGTGTCCCCAGTCTCTTATTATTTTTTTTAGTTATCCTAGCTAGAGGCTATTGATTTCATTACTCTTTTCAAAGAACCAGTTTTTGGTTTCACTGATTTTTTTTTTCTACTGATTTCCTGTTTTCAATTTCATTGATTTCTGCTCTAATTATTATTTCTTCTTTTTACTCTAAATTAGAATACATAAAAGTAATTTGTTATGGATTTTCAAGTACTTCATATATGAATATAAGATTTTTTTGGGTAATTTCAGTAATTCAGGGTTTACAAATACAAAAAGTTTTATCATTCCATTAAACACCACATTCTTTAAATTGTTGGTATTGTCAATTCAGGTTAAATGACATTGTATTTATTTAATGTTTTTAATTGTTAAATGACATTTCTTTAGAATTCACATGATGATGCTCAGTGTTAAAATTCCTGAAGTGATATTAAGGTAGAAATCTAATATCAAAACCAAAATCAAATCAATGCATCTCCAGAACTTTTTTTTTTTTAGATTCGATATATATGTGTTAGCATATGGTATTTGTTTTTCTCTTTCTGACTTACTTCGCTCTGTATGACAGTCTCTAGGTCCATCCACCTCACTACAAATAACTCAATTTCGTTTCTTTTTATGGCTGAGTAATATTCCATTGTATATATGTGCCACATCTTCTTTATCCATTCATCTGTTGATAGACACTTAGGTTGCTTCCATATCCTGGCTATTGTGAACAGAGCTGCAATGAACATTGTGGTACATGACTCTTTGAATTATGGTTTTCTCAGGGTGTATCAACACACTGCATCTCAAAACCAAAATCAAATCAATGCATCTCAATTTCCATTCCATGAAAATTCCATGTGAATATAAATGTGGTTTCTGGTACTCATGGAGAATAAGATTTTAATCATATGCAAATATAATAAGCTATTTAATAAACTCTACAATGCAAAAAGAATCATATTTGTACTGTGTTGGTTATATTGTCATAACAAACCATGCTAATTCATTTTAGCCTACCCATCATTCCTGATATTTAAGAAAAGTTGGATGAATGAATGAAGAAAGTTCTGAATTCAGCCAAGCTGAGCTCTCTTAGTCTATCTATTGTTTGACTTAACTTTGAGGAAAACAAGGATTATCTACAAAATGTCAAAGGAGGAGCAGGTAGATGCTTTCATTTTGAAAACATAGGGCGCTGCTATTTGAGGGTCAGCCTCATCATCAGCATGCCTGGTAAGACCAGTCTGAATAATCAGCCCATGAGTGCTGCACTAATATTTATGACCCCCTAAAACTTGTGTAAAAGGGCAACTACTTGTGAAGAAATACAATAATTACATGGACATTGAATTTGGCTACGACGAATTTAAGTCTCCTCTCCAATTTCTTACTATTGACTCACATCAAGGGATGTTCAACTTTTGACACTACCATCGTTCTGGATATAGACAAAGTGACAGAGCTGATTGCATGTGGAAGAGTTACATCTGTGGAGCTATCATTATTCCCACCTACTCTTGTCCAAAAAAGAATGAAATATGCATTTGCACATATTCCTAATTTGTTTGAGACAGACTTAATTTTTTAATTATAGCATGTAAAGTGCTTCTCTCTCATTATCTCAAATAAGCAGTTTTCAAGAACTGAATCCAAGAGTAAGAAAGCAAAGGCAAACATAAATAGGCACACCTGCTGCAATGCACCTGTGTCTTTTAAAAAGGTGTGACTTTTTCCCTCCTGCTATGTGATCTTTAAAAGAGATGTATCTCACTTGTCACATTTGAGTGTTAGCCCTTGAACTCCTTCCGTGCTTAGGCCTCTCTGTCTGCTCATCTGTGTCTCTGGCTTTGGGCCCAACATCGTCTATAACATAATATGGTAGAAGAAGGCAGATGGCAGAGGGATTAAGAGTATAAACTCTGAAGTCAAGTTTTATTTTGTGTTCTAATCTTGATTCTGCCACAAACCAGCTATGTGATCTTAAAAAAGTTACCTAACCTTTCTGAATCTCAGTTTCCTTATCTGTGAAATTAATGTAAAGAGACTGATAGCCTTTGAAGATTAAATGAAATAATTTACATAAAGCTTTTAGCAAAAGCTTGGTCCACAATAAGTGCTTGATAACACATGGTAGTGATGGCTGGTACTATTACTATTGAGATAGTTATTATTAGGTCTTAGTCACATGTGTGCAACTGTATATTCCTCTCAAGATTCTTCTTTCAGTTTTCTAGCAGAGTAGAGCATAAGCATTTAGTTCCTTCACTAAATGGCCCATTATATATAAATAGAAGGTATGATCGATGTGAATCAGTGTTAACAAGGCTCTTCCTCAGTGAAATTCCACTAACAATAAGATGGCATTTCTGGAATTCTGCAGGATCAAGAGCCATTAAGACTTGAGTGTGGCTAAGCTTCTGTAACAATAATTTCACAGGCAAAAGTCAGGACGGTAATTTAAAAGTTAGATACTGGGGTTCTAGATAGGTTCCAACATTCAATGGAACATTTCAAAGAATAAATCACACAGATAGTCAGAACCTATGGCACATTCAACATATTATTCATAGAAATCTAAGTGTTTTAAGGTTAAATTTTGAGGGGTAGAATCCAAGAGTAGAATGCAAAGTGTATGTGTGAGAAATTATGTTTTTCAACATGGATTTTCCTCTATATCTATCATCATGTGAAGTGCTACAAAATTAGATATCTTTTCCAAAACACAGATAAATACGCTATGTATATTTATTTAGATTTTAAAAGACATTATATTCCATGAAATGTGCTCTCCTGCAGAGTTGGGTTAGCATTATCATTTTTTTTTTTTTTTGTGGTACGCGGGCCTCTCACTGTTGTGGCCTCTCCCGTTGCGGAGCACAGGCTCCGGACGCGCAGGCTCAACGGCCATGGCTCACGGGCCCAACCGCTCCGCGGCATGTGGGATCTTCCCGCACCGGGGCACGAACCCGTGTCCCCTGCATCGGCAGGCGGACTCTCAACCACTGCGCCACCAGGGAAGCCCTAGCATTATCATTTTTGAAAGTAATGTGATTTAAGTGTCTTGAATTATTAAATGTGTTTGAAGTCCTATTATCTTTTAAAAATCAGATGATCTTGAAGTTATTTTTATTTTACAGTAAGTGCTACTGGCAAAGTTGCTTTTCGTAAGAGTTTTATGGGCAAATAAATATCTATGAATCAATAAATTAATAAGAAAAAAATAAAAAGTAAAAATGAAGGATATGAGGCCAGTTCCAAAATATTCCCTGCGCTCAAAATGCTGGTATCCTAAACAAGTTTTTGTAAATAACTGGATTCAAGTCAATGAATATATATTGTACCTGTTTGTGCCATGAATACAAAGGCATATGTGGGGTGTGGGGAAAGGTGGTAAAGGGCAGAGGAAAAGGATGACAGACATAGATAAATAAGTCATTATTCCTGCCTATTCCAGGAGACGGGACCATGTACAGCTAACCATAATACAGTGTGGTTAGTGCTGTATTACAGTGGTAGAAAACGCCATGAGAGTGCAGGGAAGAAAATAGATTTGTTAAAATTCTAAATTTATATCTCTCAGGAAGAGAAAAGCACAGAAAATTATCAAAAGCCTACAAGACTGCTTAACTTAATGGACTTCTGTACAGATTGAAACTTAAAAGACCCAGAATCCCAAAGGCCAATAAGGAAGACTTGCACAGATGCCTGGCAATGTGGTCAAGCCTAGACTGGGAGTTTTAACAGCTTTGGTTCCACTGTTTGAACAGCCTCTCAAAGCTTGTTTGCGCACAACTGTAAAATGGGGGAAATGCTATTGCTGCTTTCCGAACAGGAAAAGAGCTGTGAAAACTGACACGTACCTGCTTAAGTAATTGGACTGCAAGGATAAAGAAGGGATTCATAGACCTCTAAGCAGAAAAAAGCAGATCATCTCTAAGAAGGGAAGTATCAAGTTGATGTCAGATTTCTGCAAGACAGCTTTCGGTGCCAGGAGATTACAGACGAATGGGTACAGACTGCTGAGGTTAGGACCAAGTGTCCCACAAATGTTACAAAATGTCCTGCAAATTTAAAGTGACCATAAAACTCATGAAAGAACTTGGGGAATATATTGTTGCTATACCCTTCTGGGAACAGAAAAAACAAACAAACCCAAAGCAAAACAAATAAACAAAAAACCCTCAGCTACTTGAATAAATCCAGCCAATTAAGAAATAAAGAGAAAAAACTGTGGTAAAGGGCTGGTAATGGGCATCAAGTCCATTTAAAGGTAGAACCCAAACAAGTAAGATGCAGATTATAAATGACGTAAACCTTACCAGTATAAAACAGAGATATGACAAGAGAGAATTTGAAGGTGGACGTCAATGGAAGGAAGTGAATGTATATTAATTTCCTTATTTTTCCCAATGGAGAGAAAATATATAGTGCCTAAGTTTAATAAAATATAAAATAGAGGTTGAACGATATTGTTTAAAGTTATAAAAGGAACCACCAGAGAACTAAAAATATAAATGCACACACAAGTTCACTAAAATAACAAACAATAATAATATTTCCATGTAAAGAGCTATCAAACAAACAAATGTGGATTAAACTAACAAAGACGGATCAATAATAAGTGTGGGTTAAAGAGCTATTAAACTAAGAAAAGGACAAGAACAAAACAAAATGACCGCAAAAGTATTTTAAGAGTAATTACATGAGATTTTAAGTATATATAGAGAAAGAAAGAAAGAGAGGGAGAGAAAACATGATGACTTCCTAAGAAAGATACAAAAAATCTTAGAACTGATGAAAAAAAACCTTACAAATTTGATCTCCTACAATAAAATTATGCAAGACAACATAAACAAAGCAAAACTAGGAGAAAACATTTACTCTACTATCCATCTGTCTATATGATATGGATTACACATAAAGATATATATAAGATTATACATATATGATCAAGATTAATATTTGAATATATAGAGAGCTCCTACATACCAAGAGAAAAACACATATAAATCACCGAAAAACAGAGCAAAGAATAGAGAAAAGAATATAATGATGAGGACTGGTCAGATGCACATGCTGTTAAAGAGGAAGATTCCAACTATTAGCAATACTGTAGATTGGTAAAGCCTTGAAATTTAGCCACATCCATGAAAGAATGTAAAATAAATATATTAATTGTCTAATAGAAGCCACTTCTTGGAATGTTTCTTAAGGGAATATTTTCACTTGTGCATAATATGCCTCAAGGATATTTATTACTATATTATGTATAATTTTTAAAATTGGAAAAAAGTTTAATAACCATGTAGGAACTGGATAAATTACAGAGCTCGCAGTATGAAAAACCACATAGCAACTAAAAGAATGAAAAAGATCCATATGTATTAAACTATTGTAGACAGAATTATGGTCCCAAAGAAGACTCCATTCTCCAATTCTGGGACTGTGAACATGCCATGTAACATGGCAAAGAGACTTTGCATATGTAGTTAGGATTACGAATTACTGTTGCCTTAAAATACAGAGATTATCCTGGATTATCCAGATGGGCCCAATGTAACTGTATGAGCCTTCAAAAGCAGAAGAGGAAAACAGAAGAGTCAGTGAAATAGATTCAAAGCATCAGAAGGATTTGATGTGCCATTGCAGGTAAGAAGATGGAGAAGGCCAAGTATCAAGGCAACTACAAGGAACTGAATTCCTCCAAGGAACTGAATGAGCTTGGAAGCGGATTTTTCTCCAGAGCCTCCAGAGAGAAGTGCAGCCCTGATGATGCCTTAATTTTGGAATTGTGAGAATCTAGTCATGCCATGCCTAACTTTTGACCTACAAAATTGTAAGATAATATATAGTGTTATTTTAAGTGTTCAAGTTTGTGGTAATTTGTGATGCAGCAATAGAAAACTAATACATAAATGGAAAAAATTTCCAAGGCATATTGTTAAGCAAAAAAATAAGTTAGAGAGAAACATAAAAAAACAAATGTATGTAAGTATATTGCTTTTTTTTTGTGCCAAGATGCCACACATAGCCTCAGCCACATTCCTTCTTTTTGATCACTGATCTGTGTTTCAGCTTCTTTTCTAAGATATGGCAAATAGTTTTGAAAACCTCTGAAAATACTTGTTGTGGTTAATACTCTGAAGTAGCAGAATTGATTTCCTAACATATGAAAAAAAAAAAAAACCTCCAGGAGAGAATAATAGAAGAGCATGAGAACACAAATTAAGTGCTACACATTAAAAAAACAAACCAAAATACTTGTCAGTGAATGAGTCTTTGAAAGGCCTGAAAACCAATGATATTCAAGTTTCAACAAATGTTTCCTTGAATGTTGAACTTTGGATTCCTAATTTACTTTCCCATAGAATCCACATTTCGAGTTGATTAGAGCGAATACATTGTTGGAAAACGAATGCATCACACCTTGATTAGTAAGAGTAGGTTGGTCTGGGTGTAATAGGCAGAATTCTATGAATGACCCCTATGTGAACTTAGCTCTTATATTAAATGCTCTCCCTTCTGAGTGTGGGTGGAATCTATGAATAGATGAGGCAGCACTCCTAGGATTATATTAATTTACATGACAATAAGGAGGTTATTCAGATAGGTTTAATCAAATCAAATGTACCCTTGAAAAGCAGAGAGTTTTCTCTGGCTGACAGCAGAAAAGAAAGTCAGGGATTTGAAACAATTTAGCTTTGAAGTTGGAGGGAGGCATATGCCAAGGAATGAGGCAGTCCTTAGGAGCTGAAAGCAGTCCCTGGCTGACAAGCAGTGAGGGAACGGGGATGTTGGTCACACAACCACATGGATGTGAATTTGGCAAAGGAGCTTGGAAGCTCAATGAGTTTGGAAGCAGATTCTTTCCTAGAATTTCCAGATAATTACCCGGGACAACTAACAGCTTAGTTTCCACTTTGTGAGACACTAAGCAGAGAACCCAGTAGAGCCCCCTGGACTTAGACCTACAGATCTGAGAGATAATTAGTTGTTCTAAGTTGCTAAATTTGTGGTAATTTGTTAGAAATAGAAAATGAATACACTGGGTATTTTGCAGTTAGCAAATGGTAAACTAAAGAACATAAACTCTTGGCACACACGTGCCATGTGCTCTCTTATTGAGTGTATAGTGTTAGGGTCTAAATATATGCTCAATAAATAGTTTTAGTTGTTTGGTTAGGTGGTGAGTAAATGCATGAATGAATAAATGAATGAATAAATGAATGAAGCAATAAACAATCTTTGGTCAGTCAAGTCATCCAACAAATATTTATGGAATGCCCAATATACACCATGAACCATTCTGAGTGCAGGACATAGTAGAAAGAGGTTCAAAACACCTGGTAATTTATATTCTAGTTTCAAACAAGAGCTCAAAATTCTCTGGACTAGAGCTTCTCATGTTGGTGAAACAGAAGGTCATTGGAATGCTGTGAATGAAGGCCCATGGAAAGAGGATCATGAGGTCAGCAGAAGGCCTTTCCAGGCAGGACTCTGAGGGCCGTGCATAGAGGGTGGCTGTGATGGGGAGACACTGGAGGGTTAAGGGGGGAAATGGTGTGATATGATGTATGATTTTATCTTAAAAATCAAGATGGATCCTAAACATCCAAAGAAAGTCTTTTAAGTAACACAAAATAAATCTGAAGAAAATTGATCACTACAGAGATGCCAATGCAATAATCTCCAACTTGCAGGTCTGCTGCATCAAAATTAGAGCTGAAAGCTATACAGTGCACCCCCCGCCTCTTATTTGCAGGGGATACATTCCAATATTCCCAGCAGATGCCTGAAACCATAAATAGTACTGAACCCTATATATACTCTGCTTTTACTATACATACGTATTTATGATAAAATTTAATGTACAAATTAGGCAAAGTAAGAGATTAATAACAATACCTAACAATGAAATAGGATAATTATAACAATATACTGTAATAAAAGTTATGTGAACGTGGTGCCTATCTCTCTCTCATATCTTTTTTTTTTTTTGGTGTGTAGAAACTCTATTCTGTTTCTTTAGTCACTTTACCTCTCTCAAAATATCTTGTTGTAAAAATTTAATGCCTTTTCCATCTTAAGCATTTATCATGCACTGCGGCCATAACTTCTGCAGTTTCAGGGGTTACAGCAAAACTAGCATGGATTTCTTTTTCCTTCTTCACAGTTTCATGCATAGAAGATTCATTCTTACCATAGATCTTAGTAGATCTTACTAACCTCAGCACATGATTTTTTTTTCTTTCTTATTAACCCAAGAACTTTGAACTTTTCACTTAAAGGAGGCACTTTTTGGCTCTCTTTGGCATATCCGAACTGCCAGTAACACTACTCTTGTGCTTTAAAGGGGGCCATCACTAAGTAAAATAAGGGTTACCTGAATACAAGCACACAATACTGTGACAGTCGATCTGATAACCTAGATGGCAACTAAATGACTAGTGGGATATGCTAGACAAAGGGATGATTCATATCAGGTGCGGGATGGAGCCAGACGGTGCAAGATTTCATCACGCTACTCAGAATGGCGTGCAATTTAAAACTATAAATTGTTTATTCCTGGAATTTTCCACTTAATATTATTGGACCATGGTTGACTGCGGGTAACTGAAACTAAGGAAGGCAAAACCTCAGATAAGGGGGACTACTGTACTTTCGGTTCAACATATACTGCGACATAAAGAAAACAAAGGACAGTTAAATGTGAATCTTCCTTGTCTACATTCCAAATTATGTATATATACTATTCATTTTCTTGGTGGTCATCATTTGCCACTAAAATCATGCAACTTATACATATCTTTAAAAACACGTGGAACATTCTATTAATAAAATCTGAGTTTTGACTATTTTATGTGTCCTGAGCACAGATAAGTATTGATAGTTTTCTATTTAATCCACCACCTGTTTATAACATAATAGGGAGAGCCCTGACATTCCAGCAAAATTTTATGGATTGATGAAATGTAGGGAACCATTTCCTCGAAAAAAATAAGCAGAGCAGGCTCTGTAAACTTTAAGCAAAACAAATAATTGGGAGGAAACACTGAGGTCAGAAATCACAGAAGATTAATATTAAATATATGGCATGTAAAATGCATTAGAATTATTTCACACTACTTTCATGAGCCAAAAATAAAGAGGATATTGCAGAGGGGCCTTAAATTACATTTACAAAAGGCAGAAAGATAAACTGGAACACTGGAATGAGAAAGGGTATTCTTGTCCTAGGTCAAGAAAACATTTTGAAACCTCTGGTGGTTACTGAAATTTTTCTTTAAAGTAGGCAATAAAGTTAGTAAGAATTGTTAGTATGTCCAACACTGCATATATTGCAATGGTGGTTCCATTTCTTTAGATCTTTGGATGGTGATGATTCTCTGGAATTTACAAAATAAAGATAGGAAGGGAGAGAAGGAAGGAGGAAGGGAGAGAGGTTGAAAGTAAGAGAGAGGGGGAGAGAGAGACAGAGACAGAGAGACAGAGAGAGAAGGTGAGAATAGACACATTAAGGGGACAGTTGTGCTTAGATGCATTGGAAACTGTGTGAAAGTTTTTCTTTTTTGTAGTCGCGATGTATTGGCCTCCTATAGCATTCAGTGTACTGTATTGAGGTTAGTGGTATGGACTGAATGTTTATGTCCCCCCAGAATTCATATGTTGAAGCCCTAATCCCCAATGTGATGGTATTTGGAGGTGAAGCCTTTTGAAGTAAGTAGATTTAGATGAAGTTTTGAGGGTGGAGACCTCATGATGGGATTAGCGCCCTTATAAGAAGATGAAGAGACCAGAGCTTGCTCTCTCTCCCTTGTGAGGACACGGCAAGAAGACTGCAGTCTAAAACCTAGGATAGAGCCCTCACTAAGAATCTGACCATGCTGGCATTCTGTTCTGGGACTTTTAACTTCTGGAACTGTGGGAAACAAATGTTTTTTCTTTAAGCCACCCAATCTGTGGTATTCTGTTATAGCAGCCTGAACAGGTTAATATAGCCAGTGATGCTAAACACCTACAAAGAACTGCCCTGCCCAAATGAAACTAGTGTTCCTGTTGTTTCCATTGAGAAACTGAATCTTACCCAAAGTGAGTAAGCTGGATTTTTTGTGAGCACTCCTTATTCAGGAGCTACACACTTGAGATGGGACCAAAGACAGTGACTAAAACAAGAAAACCAAGTTAACCTTCTGTTTCCCTGACTGGTGCAATCTATAGCTATGACCTAGGCCTCTACCTGTTTGTTAATTTGACATCTTCATTGAATTGTATATTTCTCATTTACGAGGCAGGCAAAATACTTTGTAAAACTTTTGCAGAATTTGTTCTTGAATTATTTAATAATACTAAAATCAAAAGTCCATGTTCAAGGAAGGAAGTTAATGGAGTATTATTATAATGTTGCCTGAAAGCTCTTCTTCTGACCCAGAAATAAAAAAATATTTACCTGACTCTTTCAGAGGATTATTCATTTTTCCACACTACTTCTGAATTAACCATTTTCAAAATAAAAATTCATTTTTTATGGGTCAAAGACATCATAAGTAGAAGATTCACATTCATCCTTATAATACAAAATAGGACTTCATTTCCTCAAGGCAGAGAGTACTTCAGTTACGGGGCAGACAACTGTTACCCAAGAGCAAGGATATAAATTTCATGGTCCCATCCCCATGCTCCAATAAATAATCAATGAAAAAACAACATAGAAATAGTTAGCTAGAATTTAACCTTAGTTACTCCACCATCCTTGGAGAGAAGCACACATACAAAGAAAGGATCACTGTTCACCTTCAAGCCACAATACTTTGATATTTCCCACACGGTAATTCTTTCCTAAAAGGGGATCATTTTCAAAGGAATCTTTTTAGCTTAGAGTCATTCCCTTGCAGCCCATAGGTAGAGGTTGTCACACATAGACTATATTGACGTAAAGAAGAGACTGTCCTCCTAGAGCGCCCATTGTGGGTGGTAGAATTCTTTGCTCAGCTTTTTCTGAATTTTAGCTTTTCAGAGCATTCAGGGTTAGAGGAACAGAATACATAGATGTGAAATACTGTATCACAGGAACGGAAAATAGGCCAAATTGCCAATTAGAGTAAGGTTTGTTTAAAATAGAAAAGGTATGATAATATGATAATATCCTTCCTCTCATGGTTGATACACACATGCTTGGAATAAGCATTTTTAAATGTAATTAAAACTTATTAATTTACTTAAAACCATATTCCCTTATAGCTTGAATTCCCATCTTTTTTCTTTTTCTTTATTCACATTAAGTCTTTGTAGGTCATCTATAGAAACAGAAAAAATGTGTGCCTTTCCTGACCTCATAAGGAAACTGCGGGTAGATCTCTTACTACATTTTGTTTCCTTTTTTGTGCCTTTTTTAAAATACTGCCGCTGTTAACTAGAAAAAATTTTCCTACCCTTACTTGAGGTTATCCAATTCTCCTGCTCCAAAGTCAAGGATTCTGTGAATCTCATTCCTTTAGCGACTGAAGCCTGACAGAACAGCTGTGAATGAACCTCTAAAGACTGTAATGCAAGGACATCAAGTAAGAATCAGGTCATATCTACACAGTAACCTCATGTGCATGACATTTCAATGGGCTTTTGGAATAGTGAAGACATTCACCTCAATCCCAAGGTGTTTCCTTCTAAGAAAGATAACTTAGATGTTATTTTTTACCCTCTTTTTCTTGTTAAATCTTTCCAGGCAGGGACTGTGTCTCATGTTTACTTTCTGTAGCTCTCCTCAGGACCTACAGTGCATGTTGTGTGTAGGGAATATGGTCATCCTGGGCTAGAGGCTTTGGTTGGTCTCTTAAAATGTTTGTTATTTTTTGCTGTTGTTTTTTTCATCATTTGTTCTCAGCTAGAGGAGAGGTAAAAGAGAGTATAAAAGGAAAAAAAAATGTAGGTGAAGGAAATAGGAATTGAAGAAAAAGTTCATTAGAGGAACTGTGTAACTGTATGGAAGAGAATGGAGTAAAGCCTCAGAGAGCAAGTGGGCAGAGAGGTGAGAAGAGACTACACTGTAATGTTAATAAAGGTGAGGAAGTTTGATGAGAATTTCTTATCAATCCTCTAAGTCCTCTTCTATGCATGTTCCCCACTCTAGTTTATTTCTCATAATCTCTAAGTCTTCACATGTAACATTCATAAATATTGGCAGTGCAGACCCAAGGGGAATCCTGGGCTTAGCTGTTAGCATATTTCATTCATAGAATCACAAACCATGTCCTTTTAGATGCTTTTCATCTCTTGACTGGACATTTTCATAACCTCTTAACTGGCTGCCTTGCTTTTGGACTTCATGCTGCCATGAAGGATGATGGTCCTGCAGCAGAAGTCTTTCAGGGTCTCCTCATCTATAGAAACATGGGAACTTATTTCATGTAAGCCTCTCTGGACAAGATCCATACCCCTCGCTCAAACCCCAGTTCTCACCAAGTGTACTTTACTTTCTAGCAATATCCAAAGACCAGAAGTTCATGCCTTTGCATCTTTGGTCTATTATGTTCTATAAAAATTTGTGGGAGAAAAAGAGTATTCCTGGTATTCCCTTTTTTTCATACTGGCTGACTACTAAACAGCAATTTTTCTTTTAAAATCCAACACAGACATAACATCCTCTGGCAAGATTTTTCTGACTCAGTTTCATTTTAGATGTTTTGAATAGGTTTCACCCTCCCTGATGTCTTTGAAGTTGCAAAACACATCAACTGGTGCACATATGTCATCTTACAGCTATGTGCTTATGTGTCTATCTGCTCTATAAACTAATGAACTTAATCTCTGTATCCAAGATTTTGGCACATTCCAGAGAATCAGCTAATGGTTGAACTTAATTACTGACATCATTTACAGAAAGAACAAGTCATTTAGAATGTAACAATTAACATGATATTTTGTATATAGTACTTGGAAAATTCCTAGATATTTACTCTAGAATTTATTGTGATTCCCTGGAATCAAAAGAGAGAAGGCCACTTAGAATTTGATAAACTTTTGATATCATTGTCGATAATGATGTACAGAAACATTTAATGAGAAAGGAACCTCCTTCCCAGGCATTATTTTTACATCTCCAGGTTCCTAATATTGAGATATAATTTTCAGAATGTAGATTTTTTTTTGCTCCAAATTTTTTTTTGATAAAATATCTATGCTATGCCTAAGCCATTGATCTATTTTATTCTATGTTTATAAATAAAAAAATTAGAACATTAACAGAACTATTTGTTATTTCTTCTCTGGTGAATGTAATCTCTCAATTCTTAGTAAGAATATATAACCACTTTTACTTTTTACTGGTAAAATTATCATTATAGTGTTTTAATGCCTGAGCCTTGCATTAAAATCCACCCTCCAGAGATCAATGTTCAAATGGAAGTAACAAGGGACAAAATCTCCCCAGAAAAAAATGTAAATACTACAGGAACCGACAAACTTAAACAACAACCCCCCCCGCATTTTCTTTCTTAGTCTCTCATTGCTTAATTAAGTCCTCAGAAGAATCTTTCTATTGACAATAAGTGGACCCAAGCGAGAAAAATATTCACAAAAACAAAGAACAAGTGTCAGAAGCAAGCTTATTGTTAATGACCTTAAACCTCAGTGTCCCTTCAAATCATATTTAATCCTCATTTATCAGTATGTGGATGTGTGTTTTACATTCAGTGAAATTCAGTTTTTAGAAATGTGAGGGACCAGAATCTTTTTATCTAGGAGTATGCCCTTCATGTTATGTTTAGATAGACGAAAAACTATACAATTTGCTCTGACCACAGAACCATTATTAGTATATACTCAAAAGTTTATTTAATAAGAAGTTCAGTATCTTTTTGCTTTAAGTAACAAGATATACAATTTAAAGTGGCAGAAATTTTGAGAAGCTCATTACCATCTATGAGATATCAAGCAGGAGAATTCCAATGATGTCTACTTTTTTCTCTGCCTTCTTCAACATTGTCATGTTTCTCTTCATAATTATAAGACAGCAAAAGCAGTTCCCAGTTTCATACAGACTCCAATATGACAGTGAAAAAGAGAAAAGACCTTTCTTCTCCTGGTTCTCCTTTTATTAAAGAGAAACTTTTCTAATAACTCACAAGCAGACTGCCCATCAAAACTCATTGGTGAGGATCAGGTCATATGCCCTTGACTAGCTGCAAGGGAGGGTGGGAGAAGAAGTTTTAGCCTTTTCCATCTTTATAAAAGTAGATTGGTTCTGTCAACAGGAATAAGAGGTCAGGTGGAAAAAGGCTTAAACATGTCAAATAATGTAAAGTTGAATGACATATATACTGCCCATTAAACCTATAAATGTTATCAAGCATAGTACTTGGTAGTAAATATAGATAGTAATTTCTTTAAAATAAATTTATTTATTTTTGGCTGCGTTGGGTCTTCGTTGCTGCATGCAGACTTACTCTAGTTGCGGCGAGCGGGGACTACTTTTCCACTGCAGTGCGCAGGCTTCTCATTGAGGTGGCTTCTCTCGTTGCGGAGATCGGGCTCTAGGCGCGGGGACTTCAGTAGCTGTGGCAGACGGGCTCAGTAGTTGTGGCGCACGGGCTTAGTTGCTCCGCGGCATGTGGGATCTTCCCGGGCTAGGGCTCGAACCCATGTCCCCTGCATTGGCAGGCGGATTCTTAACCACTGCGCCACCAGGGAAGTCCCTAGATGGTAATTTTTTTTTGTTTGTTTTTGTTTTTTTTCTGGTATGCGGGCCTCTCACTGCTGTGGCCTCTCCAGTCGCGGAGCACAGGCTCCGGACGCGCAGGCTCAGCGGCCACGGCTCGCGGGCCCAGCCGCTCCGCGGCATTCGGGATTCTCCCGAACCAGGGCACAAACCCACGTCCCCTGCATCGGCAGGCGGACTCTCAACCACTGCGCCACCAGGGAAGCCCGATGGTAATTTCTTTAATGCTGCTGCACTTGTTTTGAATTCATTGAGCTCTAGAACCATTTCACACACATTAGTAAAGACTATGAAGACTTTAAAGAATCTATGAATAGAAACAGAAATTTTGAGAACTGATTTTTGTTTTCAATTAACTTCCGGTACCATTTACTAAGCTATTGTCTCTCAACTTTATATCTGCCCTTCTATAGTCCGGTTTGTGAAGTGGGGACTTGAGTTACAAGTGACACTTTTCCTCTGCTGGCTTCCTGTTTGGCTCTGCCATTAGAGGGCACTAGGAAGAGAGTGGAAGCCTTGAAGCGGATGAAGGGACTTGCTCCCTTTCTGAGTCTGTCTTTCTGCTTGTTCTTCCCAAGCACTTTTTAACCCCGCAGTGGCAGATCATTCCGATAGCAGTTGCTAATTCCAGTTTCCACTTTTCCAAGGCTCACAGAACCAATCCCAGAGTCCCTCTTCAGTAACACCAGCACTAGCTGGCCAGAACACCGTTCTCAAAGGTCTGAGTGCCCGCTGCATGGGCAATGCCTCTGATGTCAGAAAAGAGACACCAGCCTAGCCAAGCAGTGAACTTTCACACAGGTCTATAGAGCACCTCCTTTAAACTTCTAAATTTTAATAATCTCAACTTCTTTACTTGGTTTCTCCAGTCCAAGAGGAGGCTGCTTCTTGAAGCTGCTCCCTCTACAATACATTAGCTTAGTGTTCCCCTTTTGCCTTTCCAGTTCTTCACTATCTAGTCATTAGTTCTTTATCGATTGATTCTCTAATAGGCTAAATTTGTTCTTTTTTTAGGGGAGATTACAGGTTTTAAAAAATTTACCAAAAGGAGCTTCGACTATTTCTGCATCCTTATAATCATGTCCATTTCCTGTTTTTCTTTGATGTTCAGATACCATATTTTTTTCCATAACCTTAAAGGGTGAGATGTTTTTGTCTGCAACTCTTCACGCCCATCACCATAATATTTAAAACGATTTGAACAAAAAAAATCTCTGTGTTGGGATAGCAAACATATTTAATATTTTTTCAACCATTTCCTTTTATTTTATTAAGTTCAGTGTATACTCCTAAATTACAAGTTTCTCCAGGCTCCAAGTTCATGGCTTTGAAATTAATACATGCCCAAGAGAACTGTGGCTAGCAAAAGAGGGGAGGCAGCATTAGGGGTGGAAAAAAGAGGACAGTAATTTTTTTGAAAACAGAGGAACAGTAGGATAGCAATGATAACAAGGAAAGAACTAGAGGTGGTGGCAATAGTGAGCTGCCAGAGGAGATGAAACAGTCCCTGGTTATCTCTACAAGTAAATGGAAAAGGAGGGCTTTAAGGTTTGGCCTTGTGGTTTATGACACATGACACGATGACCCTTCCTGAATGTCCAGACTGACTGGACTGTTTAACTTGCGACAACCTTGAATTCATTTCAGGAAGATAGCCTACTCAAGAAGGCTTAAAGATCTGCACTTAAAGACTAACTGAATGAATTCAAACGCAAAGCGGGAAACATCTTTCATATTCATTTTAAAAGCTTTCAAAAATGCTATTTAAAGCTAAAATGCAGAAGGAGTAAGATTACAGTCAGACAAATAGTGTGAAATATTTGGGGCAAGAATTGGGATGAAGTGAGGAGGAAGAGAAGGATTACAAGATTTGTTGCCTAAGGGGTGTCATTATGCCTGTGACATATTTCCCAAGAAATTTTTAATCTTGAAGTTTTCTACTTCTGTGCTTTCAAAAACCAGCCTAGATACAGTCTTAAAAGTGTGTGATTCAGGGGAAATGTGAGATATATCACTGATTACTTTGAGTTCCCAACTGTCTTATTTTTATAGCTATCTATAGCCATGTAGTTGACAATAAACTATTTCATAAATGTCAGCTACTTCTCACAAGTTTTAAATTGTTTGCTTTCTACCTGTGAAACACTGAGGGAAATTAATTTTTTTCTCTAAGTTAACCCTTAGGGGCAGCAATCAGAGAAACTCTGATTTTTATAAAACTTCTTTCAAAGAATGTTTGACTTGAATGCGGTAACCTGCTTCCTAAACTGGAGCTTTGTAGAGCTTTATGAGTAGGTAAAATAACACAGTTTTTGTTTTAAATTTAAGATTAGCAGTAGACTAACCAATCCATCTTTTGCAGACCTGAAATAGAGTTCTAGGAACTCTAGTCCCTGTGTTCTATGTGGAGCACCTCCATCTCCATCTCTATTGGTGGCTCTTTTATCCCTCAATTGATGTAACTCCAACAGGGGGAAAATCCTGATGCTGAAAGCATCCATTTCTCATTCACTGAATGAGAATTCTCCCAGTCAGCCACCCGAGGTATCACTAAATTGAAGCATGCCCACTGTGATAAGCCAAAAGAGTCAAGAGCTGACCTAAATGGATGGAGGCAACCAGAAAAAACATATTGAAGAAGGTAAGTTTTGAATGAAAGGTAAGTTTTGAATGAAACTTTCAAAATGAAAGTTTTGAATGAAAAAACATATTGAAGAAGGTAAGTTTTGAATGAAAGGAAAATAATTAAATGATAGTAAGGGAGTAGAAAAGAATCTTATGAATGGAAGCAAATTACATAGTTTTGTTTCATACGAATTGAGTAGAAAAATGATTATAAGAATGTTTCAGTAAATGTGACATTATCTAGAAAGACAAAATATAGAATAGTGGTTATTTCTGGCTATTTTGATAAATTTTCATTTATTTATTCAGCAAATATTTTTGAGCACCTACCATTGTCATATGTCTTTTATTTTAGTACTCAGCTGTGGAATGTATATGTATATATAGATTTATAAGATGTAATACATCTTTAAATGAATATTCTGAGTCTGAAGTTGCTTATCCTCTTTTCCTTCTTTTTTGTAGATTGCTATGATTTCCATACCTTATCTCATTTAGTCTTTTCCACAACCCTGTTAGGTTGAATGTTATGCCTATTTTACATGCGGAAACTGAGGCTCAGAGGTATTTAGTGATAGACCCAAGCTTGCACATCTAGAAACGGAACCCAGATCTGTTTGACTCCCAAAGTGCTCTTTTTTTAAAAAATTAATTAATTTATTTTTGGCTCTGTTGGGTCTTCCTTTCTGTGTGAGGGCTTTCTCTAGTTGTGGCGAGCTGGGGCCACTCTTCATTGCAGTGCGCGGGCCTCTCACTATCGCGGCCTCTCTTGATGCGGAGCACAGGCTCCAGACGCGCAGGCTCAGTAGTTGTGGCTCATGGGCCTAGTTGCTCCGCAGCATGTGGGATCTTCCCAGACCAGGGCTCGAACCCGTGTCCCCGCATTGGCAGGCAGATTCTCAACAACTGCGCCATCAGGGAAGCCCCCAAAGTACTCTTAACTGCTATACCAGCTGCCTGCCTGATTTGAGGAAAGTGATAGTGGGCCACTGCCAGCAAGTTTACTTGAATAGATAATCTATGGAACACAGTAGTGAAAAAAGAAGATTTAAAATGAGTATTTAAGTAAGGCATAAAACTACCATTACTGAACTCAAAAGGGACAAAATGAAAACAGTGACTGCAAAGGAGGATTGATAGACATACACAGATGTATATTTAGAGATAGGAATTGGAAGCAACCAGAAGTGTTTTTTAAAGTCATGCTAGAAATAGTCATAGCATGACATAGGGAGCAGGATTATGTTCATGGATACTTGAAGAGAGATTCAACTGAAGTTGGGAAGGTGGATGTGAGGAGAGAAGGTGATGGAAAAGTTAAAAACGATCCCCAAGTTGGCAGGCTTAGGAAGCCAAGATGGTAAATATATTGTATCTGATGAAAAATCTGGAATGGAGTGGTTATTTTAGGTGTGGTGAAAGATGAATTTGATATTCAAAATTCATATAATCAGGAACTGCATTGTGTATTTAAAGTAAAATTCCATGGCATCTTCTCCAGCTTTTATCCACCCCAAATTCAAACTTTTTTTTTTTTTTTTGGCCTCTCACCACTGGGGCCTCTCCCGTTGTGGAGCACAGGCTCCAGACGCGCAGGCCCAGCGGCCACAGCTCACGGGCCTAGCCACTCCGTGGCATTTGGGACCCTCCCAGACCGGGGCACGAACCCACGTCCCCTGCATCGGCAGGCGGACTCCCAACCACTGTGCCACCAGGGAAGCCCTTGTGCCACCAGGGAAGCCCTCAAACTTTTAATCCCCCACCATAGCAAAAAGATCAAAACGCTTTATAGGAAAAAATAATTTGGAAAGTCTGGGTTATAAAGCCATACGAACTTGGCGTTGATAATAACGGATTTTGTTAGATCACAGATCTTCTATTGCTAGCAGCCCTATGCAAAGATTATGAAGACTGGATTTTTTTTTTTCCACCCACAATTGGTACATAAGCTTGTTAGGTATCAAGAGTCCTCCCTCCCTCCCTCCTTCCTTCCTTCCTTCCTTCCTCCTTCCCTCCTTCTTGTTTTGGTTGTAGGTATGGCATTTGGGACCCTCCCGGACCGGGGCACGAACCCACGTCCCCTGCAACGGCAGGCGGACTCCCAACCACTGTGCCACCAGGGAAGCCCTTGTGCCACCAGGGAAGCCCTCAAACTTTTAATCCCCCACCATAGCAAAAAGATCAAAACGCTTTATAGGAAAAAATAATTTGGAAAGTCTGGGTTATAAAGCCATACGAACTTGGCGTTGATAATAACGGATTTTGTTAGATCACAGATCTTCTATTGCTAGCAGCCCTATGCAAAGATTATGAAGACTGGATTTTTTTTTTTCCACCCACAATTGGTACATAAGCTTGTTAGGTATCAAGAGTCCTCCCTCCCTCCCTCCTTCCTTCCTTCCTTCCTTCCTCCTTCCCTCCTTCTTGTTTTGGTTGTAGGTAAAATTCACAGGACATGTACTTGTGTCACTGTGGCTCCTCAAGATATTGACTAATGATTTTAGTTATAAAACTGACTCTGATTAATAGAATATATATTAATTCTGGGTATATTTTATAGATTTGTCTCTTTAACTGATCCTAATAAATATGTCCCTTTGAGCCCCATCCTGTTTATTCAGAGAATAATTTGTTCTGGATTTATATTCAATAAATAAATCACCAAAGTGTCCCAGGACATACTAGACACCACTAATCTATAGGAAGATTTGCACCAGTTGAGTCTGTTTCATTCAGGCAAATATTTCCTTATTAATTCAATACAAACCAACTTCTCAAAATTATATATATATATTTTTTGGTAAATGTGTGTCCATGTTTCCATCATTAACTTACAAAACTTTATTCCAGTTTAAAATGTTAACATACTTCTCCCTTTAAAAAAAATAAAATTGTCAGAATTTTTCTCCTAATTTACTCATTTCTTCTCTTGAAAGAAAAATTAATAATCTCTATGCTCTAAGGTCTATATTTATCTCCTTGAACATTTTTCCACTTCCTTACCAAACAAGAAAAACAATAAAGAGATAAACTAAAGAAATGGAAAGAGAGAGAAAAGAACAACTATAGGCACCAAAGTCTGATCTGATTCATAATAATAGAATGGAAATGATTTTTACAAACTTATGGCATTACATATGAGGACTGCATCTTTCAGAGTCTGAGTTATCAATAGAAAATATAAATTTGTTCAACATTTTCTAGTAAATATTTCATACTGTTTTTCTGTAAATTTTACAGCTTGTCACAGATATACACTTCCTATATGATGATTCTGTAAAAGGAAGACATTACCCAGAGTTACACTATTGCTGTCACTTCATACTTACAGCAACTGCCTCCAGGATTTGTTTGACAGCATCTGCAGCATCTCGTTCACTATAATATCCCTTTTCCACAATCCTAAAAAAAAAACATGAAATCCTTCTCAGACACATGCATCCAGTTGAGTAGATGTTAAAAGAAGTTAAATTAATGTTAAAGAAGATTTATCTAAACAATTGCAGCAGGCTACCATGACACGAGGGGAAAGATTTCCATAAGTTGGCCCTCTAGAAGTCTTTAGGTTTATTTAGGAAAATGGAAAACATTTATTTTGCCTAGGCTTGAAGTTTCCATCCTATTGAGGACAAAAAATTCTTTTTAAACGTTGTATTGCAAATCATTTAAAACATATACCAAGTAGACAATATACCATGAACCATCCCATTTAACTGTCACACTGCTTCAGCAATTATCAATTCATGGCCAATGTTGTTTTATCTATCTAATTAATTACTTCCCTTACTCCTTTATTATTTTAAAGCAAATATCAGACATCATATAATTTCATTTATAGATATTTAAGGAGGTATCTTAAAAATAATAGGACCTTTTAAAAATCATAACTACAATGCCATTAAGTCCATAAATTACAATTCCTTAATATTATCAAATATGCAGTGTTTCAACTTTCTAATTGTATTAAACATGTTAAAATTTGTTTGTTTGTTTTTTTGAATCAATATCCAAATAAGGTTCATGCAATTGATTGGTTGATATGTCTCTTACTCTCTTTTTACCTGTAGCTCCTCTCTCCCATTCCCTCACTCACTCTCTCTCATCTGCTTTTCTTTTCCAAATAAATGACTTGCTCTTTTTGTATAGATTTGGGCAAGAAATTATTCTTTGAAATTAAAGTCTTTCCTTTTTTAATTTCAAGAATTTTCCTGAGTTAGAATGTTTCATATTTATTTTCTTCCATTGCTTTGGTTTTCTTCTTTGGGGTATGCAATTACACACATATAAGAGGTTTTCTACTTTATGGACCCAAATAAACAAAATAAGAAATGAAAGAAGAGAAATAACAACAAATACCACAGAGATACAAAAAAAAATCATAAGAGAATACTGTGAACAGTTAAATGCCAACAAATTTGACAACCTAGAACAGACAGAAAATTTTCTAGAAACATACAACCTGTCAAGACTAAATCAGGAAGAAACAATCTGAACAGACTGATCAGTAATATTGAAATTGAATTTGTAATAAAAAAAAAAAACTCCCAGCAAACATAAGTCCAGGAGCAGACAGCTTCATAGGGGAATTCTAGCAAACATATAAAAGAGAATTAATATCTATCCTTCTCAGACTATTCCAAAAAAGTTAAGAGGAGGGAAAACCCCAAAATTTATTCTCTGAGGCCACCATTACCCTGATACCAAAATGCCAAAGACAATACAAAAAAAAGAAAATTATGGGCCAATATCTCTGATGAATATAGATGCAAAAATCCTCAATGAAATATTAGCAAACCAAATTCAACAATATATAAAAAAGGATCATACACTATGATCAAGTGGGATTTATTGCAAGGACAGTTCAATATTTGCATATCAATCAATGTGATGCACCACATTAACAAAAGGAAGGATAAAAATCACATGATCATCTCAATAGATGCAGAAAAAGCATTTGACAAAATTCAACATCCATTCATGATAAAAACTCTCATCAAACTGGGTACAGAAGGAACATATCTCAAAATAATAAAGGCCATTTAAGACAAA
Source organism: Neophocaena asiaeorientalis asiaeorientalis (assembly GCF_003031525.2). Classification (NCBI taxonomy): domain Eukaryota; kingdom Metazoa; phylum Chordata; class Mammalia; order Artiodactyla; family Phocoenidae; genus Neophocaena; species Neophocaena asiaeorientalis. Next base: position 7,113,446 of record NW_020173108.1, read on the forward strand.
CCCATATAAAAAAAAAAAAAAAAGACAAACCCATAGCTAACAACATACTCAACAGTGAAAAGCTAAGAGCCTTTCCTCTAAAGTCAGGAACAAGACAAGGATGTCCATGCTCTCCACTTCTATTTAACACAGTATTGAAAGTCTTAGCCACAGAAATCCAACAAGAAAAAGAAGTAAAATCATCCAAATTGGGAGGGAAGAGGTGAAACTGTAACTATCTGCAGATGACATGATACTATAATATAGAAAATCCTAAAGTCTCTACAAAGAAACTATAAGAACTAATAAATGAATTCAGGCAAATTGCAAGATGCAAGATTAATATACAGAAATCTATTGCTTTTCAATACACTAATAATGAACTACCAGAAAGAGAAAGGAAGAAAATAATCCTGTTTAAAATTGTGTCAAAAGGAATAAAATGCCTAGGAATAAACTTAACCAAGGAAGTGAAAGACCTATACTTTGAAAACTATAAAACACTGATGAAGGAAATTGAAGGTGATACAAAGAAATGAAAAGATATCCCATGTTCTTGGATTGGAAGAATTAATATTGTTAAAATTTCCATACTACCCAAAGCAATCTACAGATTTAATGCAATCCCTATCAAACCACCCATGACATTTTCCACAGAACTAGAATAAATAATCCTAAAATTTCTATGGAACCATAAAAAACCCCAAGTTTCGAAAGCAATCTTGGGAAAAAAGAACAAAGCTGGAGGTATCATGGTCCCTGCCTTCAGACTATACTACAAAGCTACAGTAATCAAAACAGCATGGAACTGGTACAAAAACAGATACATAGATCAGTGGAACAGAATAGAGAGCCCAGAAATAAACCTACACACTTATAGTCAATTAATATATGACAAAAGAGGCAAGAGTATACAATGGAGAAAAGACAGTCCTTTCAATAAGTGGTACTGGGAAAACTACAGCTACTTGTATAAGAATGAGATTAGAACATTTCTTCATGCCATATACAAAAATAAACTCAAAATGGATTAAAGGCGTAAATGTAAGACCTGAAACCATAAAAATCCTAGAAGAGATTGTAAGCAGAATACTCTTTGACATAAATCATAGCAATATTTTATCAGATCTGTCTCCTAAGCAAAAGAAGTAAAAGCAAAAGTAAGCAAATGGGACCTAATTAAATTTAAAAGTTTTTGCATTGCAAAGGAAACCACTTACAAAATGAAAAGACAACCTACTGAATGGGAGAAAATATCTGTAAATGATATGAACAATAAGGAATTAATATCTAACATATGTAAAGAGCTCATACAAGTCAATATCAGAAAAACAAGCAAGCTGATTAAAAAATGGGCAGAAGACCAGAATAGACATTTACCCAAAGAAAACCTACAGATGGCCAACAGGCACATATAAAGATGCTTAACATCACTGATCATCAGAGAAATGCAAATCAGAATCATAGTGAAATATCACTTCACACCTTACAGAATGGTTATCATAAAAAACCCCACAAATATCAAATGTTGGCAAGGATGTGGGAAAAAGGGAACTCTTGTGCACTGTTGGTGGGAATGTAAATTGGTGCAACCATACTGGAAAACAGTATAAAGGTTCTTCAAAAAACTGAAAATAGAACTACCATATGAGCCAGCAATTTCACTCCTGGGTATATATCCAAAGAAAATGAAAACACTAATTCAAAAAGTTACATGCACCCCAATGTTCACAGCAGAATTATTTACAAGGGCCAAGATATGGAAAGAACCTAAGTGCCCATCAACAGATGAATGGATAAAGATGTGGTATATATACATAATGGAATATTACTCAGCGATTTTCATTCACAATTCGATTTTATCATCCATTCAAATGACTAAGCCAATCCAAATTTAAATGACAGATGCTTTAATTGGGCTTTAGTAGCTGAAACTGCTGAGACACTATACACTTCAAGCTTCTGATGACTTTTAAAATGCCTCCAGTGTACACATGTATATAGGATACTTTTATAACCTCCCTGATGAAAACCTAATATTGAAGTAGCAGCTGAACCCAGAGCCAGCACTTAGTGGTAGAGGCTGCAGGTCTCTCCTCTCCACCTTCTTTTGCACTTGGGAAGCACAGCAACATCTGGGTAGAGTTCTAGCTTTGACTTCTGTCTCCTCATCTCTTGGGGTCCATTCCTTAGCATGCTAACTTTTTTTTCTTGTTTTGTTTGTATCTTGTTTTTTTGTTTGTGTTGGGCTTTTGTTTTCCCTTTGTGTGTGTGTGGTTTGCAATGATGTACTTGCCTAAACTTTGAATTGTACTTTTTAATAAATATTTGTAACAATTAAAAAAAATGAATGAAATTCTGCCATTTGCAACAATGTGAATGGACCTAGAGAGAATTATGCTTTGTGAAATAAGTCAGACAGAGAAAGACAAATACTCTATGCTACCACTTATATGTGAAATCTAAAAAATAAAACAAACTAATATATATAACAAAACAGAAACAGATTCACAAAGAGAACAAACAAGTAGTTATCAGTGGGGAGAGGGGAGAAGGGAGGGGCATGATAAGGGTGAGGGATTAAGACACAAACTACTATGTATAAAACAGATAAGCAACAAGGATATATTGAACAGCACAGGTAAGTATAGCCATTGTTTTGTAATAACTTTAAGTGGAGTATAATCTATAAAAATATTTAATCACTATGTTGTACACCTGAAACTAATATTGTAAAACAAGCATACTTTAATTAAAGTTTTTCTACTTTTGATTTACATTGTTCTTTTTACTACGATTTTCTTAATTTTAGTTTATTTTGCAATATTAAGTTATAATTTCATCTATTTTGTGGGCATATCCTCCCGACATGCTTTCACTGCCTAAGGGGACCCTATTCTACTCCTTATTTTCTGTCCTCTTATAATCATTTTGTATTGTAATTAACTGAGCCACATCTCAGTTAAATTTGTTTTCTTAACCTTTTGACAGAGTGGTAGGTCAGGATATCTATTATAGTTTCATGGCTCTTGACTTTCTGGTTACTTTCATGAAGCATTCAAATACTGGAAGCATACTTTCTGAGATCCCTTCTCTATCTGGAACATCATTCCCTTTCCTCTACCATCTCTACTCTGATTACTAAAGTCTCTTTCCAGAAGTTTCTCCTAAACACAGGTTTTTTTCCCCCCAAAGAGGCTTTAGATATTAATTTCATGAGTTCACAGGGCCTTGACTGCACTAGTCTCTTCAAACCTTACTATGGGTATAGCCCTCGCACTTCTCGAAAATTTGCATACCAAAAAGCCCTCAGCTGGGCTTCCCTGGTGGCGCAGTGGTTGAGAGTCCGCCTGCTGATGCAGGGGATACGTGTTCCTGCCCCGGTCCGGGAAGATCCCACATGCCGCGGAGCGGCTGGGCCCGTGAGCCATGGCCGCTGAGCCTGCGCGTCTGGCGGAGCCTGTACTCCGCAACGGGAGAGGCCACAGCAGTGAGAGGCCGGCGTACCGCAAAAAAAAAGCCCTCATCTTTCTTCTTATACTGGCCCATCCTGCTCCCAAAGATTTGGAGATTTTAGAGATTTGAGTGTTCTCCTATTCTTAGTTCCATCACATGCTCTCTTGCTTCCTTTGCTTCTTCTTACGTAAATGCTAATACCATGTGGCTCTTGCAAATTGTCATTAGTTTGTCCTCATTCACTCATATTTTAGCTTCATGGAGATACCTTGTCATCTGGTTTTGCTATAGATACTGTCAGTGACGTTTTGGTTTTTTAGTCCTAGTTTCTCTGTCTATTCTTATGGGGATATTTGGGAAGACTGAAAGACTACTTCATTGTGGTTTCTGTCTTCCCAGAATTTCAAGAGAAAACATTTTTGATAGACTGTAGATCACCAACTTGCACAAGATGTTTTCAGCTGACAAAAAGTTGTGGTAAAGACATTTGAAAAAGGTCAATTCAAAACATGAGACAAAACAACAAAAAACAATTCTAAAAAATTGTTGACTTTTTGTAATTTTTGGATTGAAATTTTTCTTAGATGGTTAGTCCCTCAAATAGTACAGTTATTTTTCAGAAAGTACCTTCTTTCTTTAATGTTGCAGCAAGAAGTTTTAAGTTCTCAAAGTAGCTGGTGTTAGAAGCTGAATTTTGAAAATGTTTACAAAATAGGGCATGAACAGAACAGATAGGACAAAATAAAAGAGATGTATTACAAGAAGATACCTTAATGATCATAATTATTAAGATCCAGAAAAGCTATACTGATGCAAAAATTCTGACTTTCTCCATTCAATTATTTTGAACATTGCCAAGAAACACAAACTCATCATATTTTTAAAGGATGAAAGATGGAATATCCCTCCTCACCTTTTTATTTATTGGATACCTGTTATGCACCAGGTCACATAAAATGTGAGAATAGATTAAAATATTCAGGGAGTTAATATTAATTGGTTCTTAAAAATACGTTTTCATATGATATTTCCTTAGAATACGAAGTTTTCCAACTCATGATTAAGTTACATAATCTACTTACTAAAATTTTAATTGAAAGGGTTTCTTGAACTATACTTTCTGAACATTGTTAAATAGAGTATGAGAGAAGGGGAAAAGAAGGACTATCGTGTCAGTGTAAGTTGAGAACTTCGGCTACCATTGCATTATCCTCTGCGTTGCTCTCTAAATGTGGATTCTGTGGTACATCCATCAGCCAACACAAATGTAATTAGTGTGTCCGCTGTGTGCTGCACCTGCTTGGTTTTCTCCAGTTGTTAAAGGAAGGGAGTTACAAAGATGATGGAAAAGAATGGCTGATAATTAACTTTTTTTTTTCCATCTCCCATTCTCCCCAGAAGGGGAAAGAATCAATTACCTCCTGCCTGCCATAAACAGTGTGGATTTTCCCATGGTCACTCTTCAAGACTAGAGCTTTACCACAACAGCTTTGTGATACCCCTCCAGGGAGTGCTACTCACGGCTCAGTTTATGCAAGAAGTACTCTTTGGGGTTGTTACAGAACCAACTTGCACAACCATGTGCGGCCTTCCTGATGGGAATCCCTCCTTGTCTGTTAAATACACATGAGTTCTTATGAGCATCCCCACCCCTTAGACAGGAAGTGCTTCAGCCACTAGGATTTCCTATCATTTGCTTTATTATGAATTCTCAAGCTTTGACCTAAATATGATATTTATGCATTTTCATTTTGATATAATTTAGGGTTAAATGCCTGTGTTCAGAACATGTCCTTGTGTGAATGTCTAGTGACTGGCTGGATGGAAGAGTGAACTTTCTTGGGAGCTGTTTTCAGGTAGCATAGAGGTAAGAATAGTAGGTATAAGAAGAATGGTGAAAATTTCATTAATTTTCTATAATATATATGTTAAATTAGTAATATACTTCATCTAATTAATGGAGAGGATGCATTCTAACAAATATATCCATTCATTTATTTATTCAATAAATATTATGGAATGACCACCATGTGCTGGGCGCTCAGTAGTAAACCAGACATGGCCTCTGCACTCATGGGGTTTCTCTTGGTATGAGTAGACAGACAACAATCAACACAGTGTGCTAAACGCTGTGATAGAGATATTAGAGAATGGTCTGGGAGCTCCTAGAAAGGGCAGGCAATTTATTCTGGAGGCTATGCAGGGTGAGAAAAGGATTCCAGAGGTAGTTCAGAGCTGAAGGATGTACAGAAGTTTTCTAGCTGTAGGGAGAGTGGGAGCTGGGGGTAGGATAGGTGTAGGGGAGGAGTATGGGATTGGAGAGAAGGGAAACTGTTCTAAGAGAAAGGACCAAGACTACAGTGAGGATTAGATTGTGAGGATGGGGTAATGATATTTACTCAATATTTTTAACTGTCTAATGTGAGCCAGGTACTTGCTGGATTTAATAAAGAATAAGATTTGGGTTCTGCCCCAGATGAGACCACAGATAGTAGAGAAATTACTAATAAATACATCATCATAGATGTAATATATGTTATACTAAGGTTTGTACAGCCAAGAAATTTATTAATTTTTTTGTCAGAAACATCTCTAGAGCAGACGTGTGGGGCAGGAGCACAAATGCAGATGCCTTCTCCACCTCGTCTCACGTGAACTCTGCACACCATAGTTTGGTCCTACGATCAGAACCCAACTGTTTCTCTTCCAGGCTCCTTCTGCTAAAAGGAATTTTGTTCCCAGCTGATTTGTTCATCAGAGTGTCACAGGGATAGGTCTCTGAAACTCAGACATTCAATTTAAAATATTTTATAAGTTGAACCAGGCCATCCATGACTGACTGGGAAGAGCAATAGCAGGGAACTTCTCAAGTTGCAAATGCAGGTTTGTAACTTAGAGCTAAGATTGTAGGTGAAGATATTAGTGACCAAGCAAAGGAAAGTGAAATCGTGCAATCTTTTTCTCTTCATTTAGGTAGCAAGACTACAGCAGATGTGTTTGGTCGATGTCTTCTGCTGGGTATTGTGGGAAAAATTCTTAGCCTTCTCACTAGACTGTTGCTTTGATCACCCATGGAGCCTCGCTCCAAGTCTCGCTCACAGTAGGCAGTCAATAAATATTTGTGGAATCAATACTAATTGCTAGGTGAATGGATGCCAGAAAAACTTCAGACTGTGGACATCTGGACAACTCCTTTGCCTATGTTCCTTATCATGTAGAACAAAAGTACTGGACTGGGAAGTGATGCTCACTTGTTGCAAGCACACTGGCCATGGATCCAGAGGGAGAACTGCTGTATGTATACATGCTTCACAAAGCAACATGGAACAGGTAGAAACGTGATTGTTGTCCTTAGGAATAAACTCACAGTTACATAGCTCCTAGATATTATTGTAATAACATGGATCTTTTTAGAAACTTATTTTGAACAAAATCAAAGTGATTCAATTCAGCAAAATAGAGTATTTGTTTCATGAGGCAACAAATAACAATTCCTACAAAAAATTTAGTTGAAATTAAAAAAAAATGCCAATTAAGTTGAACCATATACACACAGTTAAGAGTTTATAGCTTTATGCAAAATACACTAGTGACTTCAATTTTTAGAAGCAACAATACGTTCAATCATTATAGGGGTTTTAGAGCTGTAAAAATAGAATAATTTTGGTTGATATTTTTGTCTTTTGTATTTAAACATACTTATCGCTATATTTCTTTTCAGATTTAGTAATTTCCTTTTCGTGTTTCTTACATAATAAGAAGGCAGTTAAGATGCTATCTGCGTTTTAAGATCATTTTCAAAGGTCCAGGGCCATGTAGTTTTTAGCTATGCTGCACAATTTCCTGTTGCTCCATTGTAAGCTGTGCTAAAAATAAAATCTCTCCTAGGATTTCAATCACAACACTGACCCAAAAGGCTGCCCTGGTGTCCCAGTTCCTACAGGTCTCTCAGTCACTAACAGGCCTAGCTACATCTGGAGATCTGGGAAGGAATCACAATGGGGTGTGTTTCCTTCGACTCCCAGGCTGTGATTCTTTGGCCTCAATAGGCGTTATCACTCCAAGACCATGCCTTTTACTTCCACTGTTTGCTATGTTGGCCCACGTGCTCTTTCCCACAGTTGGGACTGTTTTTCTTCTCATCATTTTAAACTCGTAGGATGAGAAAACACAGGCAATGCCTATTTCTCTCCAACAATCTGCTTTAAAATATGACTTTTGTACATTTGCTTCTGTCACCTTAATTGCTGCAAATTGAATTGAGCTCATCTCCAGCCCAGCAGTTAGTACAGACAATGCAGCTGAAGAGCTCTAATCCAATCATATCCTGAGGCCCTCAGACTTCCTGGCACAAAGATTAAGAGCCCTACTGCTCTCCCGACCAATGGCAGCTTTTTCTTAAATGGACATGTTATTAGATGACTGTAAGTTTATATAAGAAAGACATTGGTCTGGTGAAAATGTGTAATGAAGGATCGAATGACACAGGGTAAAAGCCCCTAATAATATGAGTTTCAGGAACCAAGTTTTAAGGGCTGCCAGTACATCATTATGCTGCTACATACAAAACTGTATTTAAATGAATTCCGCTGTACCCTGTGTAAATCTACCCCTCCTACATAAGCTTCGTTCACTGCTTTTTCTTATTACATTCATGTCACCTTTGTCTGTATTGATGCTTTTTCTAAGAACTCTCCCAAAGAGTATTAAATTCATATGCTTTAAAAAAACAGTTTCAAAGGGTACTACTAGCACCTGTTAAATTTGAGAAGCTAGGGAGAGAGCGAGGGAATTGTGGATCATTGTGGGTGCTGGCCGAAGAGTTGACAGTATAGGAGAAAGAGGAGGCCAATCAAACTGTAGACCTGGCAATGGGCCTAAGGGATTCCCAGTCCAATTCTCTCATACTATAAATGAAAAGCCTGACCCAAAGATATATAAATTGCCCAAGAGCATAGAGTTTATTCAATCATTCATCTGACAAATATCTAAAAATTGCTTGCTTTCTGTCTAGAACAGCTTCTAAGATGGACATGAAGATACTCATATCTAACCCCCTGTCAGTGTGCTCTGCCTTGGCCATCACTTTGCCCTTCCCTCTACCCTTCACCTGCTAATTTTCTATTTCCCATTTAAGATTCAGCTCAAAAGGCTCTATTAGCTCCCTGAAGTCATTTCTGGCTTAGAAGATCCCCTTAATTTGTAACCAATGTACTGTGTTTATGCCCCAATTATAGCATTTATCTTCCCCACATGAATTCTTACAGCCAAATTTGTGACCAGTCTCTAGCAAATGCAAAGTATCTTGTGATAGGTTTTTTGTGTACTACTGATTCTTATCTTTATTTTTTTAGTCCCTTGTCATCCTTTATTTTTTTATCTTGTGATAGTGTGGTTGTCTCTATAAGCCTAGTACACTTTTTTGGAGGTGATGGTAGTATTAAAAGTAATATTTGGGTCCATATCACAGTTTACTTTCCCTCTTCTAGACCGTGAGCTACTTGAGGGTGAAGATGATGTCCTCTGGTTAACACCGTAGTGAGAAGAGAATAAAGTGGGTAGTGAATCTGAAATGGTAGAATGAGGCCAGACTGTAAGGGGTTTTGTTTGTCATGTTTAAAAGAATTTCCTTGAACTAAAAGTAGTGAGTAGCCTTCTGGGCTGACCTGTGATCAAATGAGTGCTTTAAACATAGATGGATGGAAGAGAGTGAAACTAATGCCAGTTAGGAGTCTATTGCAATGGGAAAGAGAATGTGAAGGCTCAAAAGGACAGAAGCAATGGGAAAGGGGAGAGGGAATGGATTTGAGAGCTGCTCACAGAAAGAATTATGGGGAGGGGGGCAGGCAGAAGTGAGAGGAAGAGGGAGAAATCAGTGATTAGCTTAGCTGTTAGGTCAGTTCACAGAAGTAGGGAGGAAAAGCAAGATTGAGAGTTGAGGGAAAGATGCTGAGTTCATTTCAGGACATATTGATTTAGAGATGCCTGTGGGACTTGCAGGTGAAAATGTCTAGCAGATTGTTGAAAATACTGTTTCCATCTCTGCTGAGACAACAGTCACCAATGTGACTGAAGCCACAAGAGAGCATTCAATTTACCTACAGAGAATGTATGAAGAACTTTAGGAAAGGCAGACATTTAAGGGATGAAAAGAGGAAGAGGAACTCAAGAAAGGGATCAAGATAAAGAAAACCAAAAAGTAAGATAAAAACCAAGGGAAAAAGATGCTGTAAAAAACTGTACTAAAGATATGGAGAGATTTAACCAACAATATAAACTAACACAGATCAGATTCTCCAAAAACACATAGCCTCTGGCCTCGGCAGATCCTTAGCGCTTCTGGAAAGTCCTTATTCTTGTCTGTTCTCACATTTCCAAGCTTTACCACTTCTTTCCTCAAGTGTCCTATTCCATTCTCTCCCAGCCATTGTTAGGAGATCAATTTCTCTTCAACAATACTGAAAGAATAAAGCTTATCAAGTCTGAGCTACTTAAACCTCTTACACTCTCCTCTCCCCCAACACAATCCCATTCCCAGCCCTAGACAACCACTGCTTTGCTTTCTGTCTCTATAGGTTTGCCCCTTCTGGAAATTCCAGATAAATGGAGTCATAAAAGATGTAGTCTTTCCTGTTTTTTTTTTTTTTTTAACTTAGCATAATGTTTTTGAGGTTCATCCATGTTACAGTATATATCAAAGGAACATTCCTTTTCATTGGTGAATGATATTCCATTGTACATTTTGTTTGTTCATTTGCCTGTTTACGGACAATAAAAGTTATTTCCTCTCCTGGAACACACCCTACTCTGTCTGCAGGCATCCATTTGAGCCTGCTGTGATGCCCCCATGGGACTCTGACCAGGAGTTTCATATCTTTTCCCAACATCCATGAAGGTGTACAAGGCTAACTTGTTAGTTTGTAAGTAGGCTAGAATTATATCCCAGCCCTGATATTAAGTCCTCTTTTTCAAAATTGTTGCGACTATTGTAGGTCCTTTGATTCTTCTGCAGCTTGACTATGCTTCTGAGGAAGAGGGAAACTTTTTTTAAAACAAATCCTTTTATGTGGCTCTAGATCTTATTCCTTCAGTGTCTTCTCTGGAATGTTCCAAATAAAAGTCCTTCTCACACAGATCTCTCCTGCTTCCCCATCCTGTAGCCTCCTTCCCATCAGCAAATTAATGTGTTACCAGTGTGCCAGCTTAAAATAATAAATAAGCCTCCATTTATCCTGTGTCCCTTTCTACTACCTTACTTTTATTTTTCCCTTCAGAGCCAAGCTTCTGGGAAAAGTAGACTTTAAATCTAGTCCAAATCAAAGTATATGTTTTCTTCATATGTAGCCAGATAAAATTGCATAAGGGAAGACGTATTTAAAATATCCATGGTTGAAAAACAAGTATATATATATATTAATGTTTAAGTTAAGCCAACACTTAAGCAGAACAAAATGTTACATTACTAATTTGAAGTTTTATTTTTAAGTATTAAGAGTACTGACATTCGCTTACATAGCAGCAGCACGGCATGGTAGAAAAATCATATGCTTTGGAATCTAATGTACTTGAGTCCAGTTTCATTTAATTATTGTTGTTGTAATTATTAGATCCAATGTAAACTGAGTGACCTAATGGTAGTTAATGGAACACTGATGCTCAGTCATCTGGTCTACAAAATGTATATATCAAGGCCTACCTTGTATATGTGTTGCTGTGAGGATTAAATGCGATCATGGTTAGCAAAATGCCCTGCCACTGCCAGGACCCCAAAAGGCACTCACAAATGGCCCTCATTATAGTGACCAATTATCCTTTTAGAAAATAAGATTTTATAGGTCTTCACTTTAGACAATTACATTAATGACTAATTTTTGACACAATAGTCTTCACAAATTCAGATGTGTTCTGATTTTGGTTAACAAGAATACCAACCCTGACACAACTCCATGGAGACTGGAGAAAAGACCTAAGTTCCATTTCTAGAATCTTTTCCTAATGACAATGTCCTGAAAATTCCATTTACTTCCACCAAGAGTAACAGACCCAGGAATGCTGAAGTAGAAATGACTATTAGGACTGATATAATAGGACTCTGTCAGGTAATTAATGGAGTAAATTCATAATCCCCAAACATAAGCACTACTTCTCCTGCATGTTGATGGCTTGTTGTTTGGAAAGAGAATATTTTCACTTTTGGGAAATGAAAAAAGAAAGTTTGTAGTCAGACAGATGTGAGTTTCAGGCCTGACTTTATGACTTATCAATTTCTACAGTTGGTGTTCTTGAAAAAGATGGGGATAATAATGCCTTAGAAAAACATGAAGGGTGATTGAGTGAGTTAAATCATACACAGTTTTGCATAGGACCAACCAATACATCAGGGATCTCCATAAACACAATAAACAATCGTTTATTCCCTTGGAAATGATTTAAAAGGTGCTAACAGGATTTAATAAGAAAGACAGTGAGGCCACATGAGGAGGAAGAGTTGGACGAAAAGACACACCAGCTGCCTATTTGGGGAAGATCATTTACCTTGACTCATTCTCAGTTTCCACATCTGTATAGTGGGGAAAATGCTCTTCATCTGCTTGCCCCAAAGGGTTGACATAAAAGAGGAAGACACACTAGTGTCTGTGAAAGAACTTTTAAAACCACATGTACTGAATTTTTGCTCTCAGTAATGGTGGGGTAGACAAGCGTACAGCCAAGAACAATGAAAACAAGCTAAATAAAATATATTTTAAAGTATATTTGAAGACATCTCAGAGTTACCAAGGAAGTTAAGGCTTTAGGAGCCAAGATCTAGAAGAGAAGAAAAACCCAGAAAAGCAAACCTGATACCTGATGCCTATGCTTTCCCTTTAAAAGCATTTACTGATTCTAAATCAGTAGCTGATGGGGCCATCTCACAGGGTAGAGGGATCAGAAGCTGGCATTTAGGGTCTGTCTGTCAAGGAAGGGGGCCCCTGGCAAAATCCCCTGGCTTAAATTGGGACCCTTAAAGAGCAAGACCCTATGAGTAACAGTTGACAAGAAATAGATCCACCCTCAGGAAGCCCAGCTTTGAATCAGTCCCCTGCCTGATTAGGTTAAAGTGATCTGTTCCTTACCTTAACTGCCTGCTAGAGCAAAATAAAATCTGCTCTTTTGGAAGGCAACAACATTTAAAGCCTCAAATTCTAAAACATTTTATACATAATGTTTAGCATTTGAACAAACATAATCTAGCAAGCAAAAAAACAAGGAGAAAACAGAAAAAAAAAGACAATTAAAAATTCACAAGATATTCTGATACTGGAGTTAGACAAAAATCAGAAAAAAAAACCCTAATCTTTAAAAAAAATTTAATTAGAAGACCAGAAGGACACTGCTAAATTAGTTGTCTTAAAATACAATCATTTTCTGGAAAAACAACTACTTGAAAATTTACTCTTAAACAACCTCAGAACTTGTCCACTTAAAAAGTTCAATAAATTTATAAGAATTGTGACTAGATTGAGACGGAACAGAAAATGTTCTGGAGGTTTTTCCATGATATCGTAATTTTGTGGAAATTTTTTGGGGGGATTATCTTGGACACAAAATATCACTGATTTTAATCCCTAAAATTGTAATCCATTGTCCTATGCAATTTACTATTCATACTCTACATGAAACAGCAGATTCCACTTGGATTTACCATGTTTCAGTTTTTAGAAGCACCATAGGACAGATCTTTTGTTAATAAAATACAACCATTTTGACTATAGTGGACTAACATAATTATCGATTCATCAGTTGCTCCATTAGTTCATTCATTAGATACTATTAGAGTCATCATTAGACCAGAAATGAATTTCTATCATTACAATTAAATGTTTGGTTTTTGACCTAAGTACAGGAAAAAGAGACCATATTTTGATTTTTAACTCTCAAGAAAGAAATAAATGGATAATAATGCAGGATATATTTTCAGTTTGATTCAAATTTAAAGATAACTGTAGAATTAAGTAACTTAATGGCAACAGATATGTGGACAACAACATTTGGGGGAAAAAAGTCTATTATCTATGACCACTAAGAGTTTATAGAATAGTTGAGTGCTCTACTGGCTGCCTGCCATTCTTCAGATGTCCTCTGCTAAATCCAAATATTTCATCCATTTATCACTATACATGGAATTTATCAACAGCATTTAGTTTTTCACTCTTATCTATAGCTGAATTAACTCTATTCCATCAAAATCAACTAGACTGCAAGATGAGAGAACCAGAAAGGCTGGGGAGAAGGGAAGGAAAGAGACTCCTGATTCCAAAATGATTTAAACAAACAGAGGTTAGAAGGTAAATAGTAAGTGCCATTGGTAGATGACAACTTCATTGTGAAATTCCTGTCCTGCAATTATTTACAAAGAACAGGAGATTTTTCTCTGTTAGACCATAATTAGCAGAGAAATATGTTAAGTTTTCGTTAGGAAGATCTCACGGCCCTAGAGCCAGCAGGATCTAACTATAATTTGACTCTGTTAATGTACCTAAAGAAGGAATATGTCCATGAAAGAAGTCAGCTAAAAAGGTGTTGAAAAAGGACCAATTATTGGCAAATTTAGGCAACATTCAAATAAACTAGTCCAGAAGAGTCTTGACTAAGCATATGGGAACATGACAGTTTTAGGATAAGGCTATCCTTATAGTGGATCAGAGTGTCTTGGCTTCCTTAGGATCATAGTACAGCTTCAAATTTGTTCTGAGGTTCAGAGAAGTTAAGCAAACCGCTCTATGTTAGTTATTTGTTCCTTAAGTCAGGATTTAAAACCATGAGTCCAACTGACTATGAGCCAAATACCACAAGAAGTATCAATATATGTCTAGGCTACCTATGCTTACTTCCCCCAGGTGATTCATTTATTTGTAAAGAATGAATATAGTTTAAATGCTACAATTTTTAAAATCTGATAAATCCACATAACTTGCTCTAAGGAAACTTTAATATACATATGAACAAAATGTTGAAGATACATATGTAGCTCCAATCAAGGCCATTTTGCTCCTTCCTATCTGAAGATCCAAATCTGCACTGGGTAACATTAAAAGCAGAAAGGAACTTTGAAAACCAATATGAAGACTTTTGGAAGCTCTTAAAGAGGCAGTAAATTTAACTGGGTGGAGTAGGGGTGGGGAGGAAGGGGAGGCACGCTCTTCTCCTAACACATTCTAAACCCTTAGGTATCTTTCTCCTCAGAGTCCATTCATTGTAGCAGTTGCTTACTCACTCATTCATGCAGCAAATATTTATTGAGAATTTACTGTGCTCCAGGCACTCATGCTACATTAGCAGTTCATCAACCTCTCTTCTGGCTTCTGTCTTTAGTCCACTTCTCTCTTAACCCTTTCCTCAACCAACAAGACCTTTACATCACAGAAACTGCAGTTTCTTACCATTTCTGATATATACCTACTCAGTCTCTTTGTCTTCTTCCAATTTCATTCTTGCTTAATTACCCTGTTCAGCACAGCAAAGAGCTGCCCATCAGGGCAAAGAGGGAATTCAGAGAAGATAAGGAGGGTTGGAAAGCTATGGAAGCTTAAAGTGTGTGTCTCTTGTACAAATAGTGTGCCTATATTATGCTCTACCAGATTTCCAGAAATACTCCCTGCCATCCTCAAACCTCTGCCTTGAGTGATGAACATATGAACAGACAACTAAAATTGGCTATAATTGGATATAACAGAACATGTTTTTCTCTGCAACTTGGAACTCTTTACACAGCCTAACAAAGAAAGTAGGCCTAGAAACAATCATTTGGAAATAATTGATTTTTATGGCTTTTGGATCATAATAAAGAATACTATTATAATACATGTTTAACTTTCTATAATTCTCATTGAACATTTTCTCACAAAATATTCTCATAAATCTTACTATTTAGTTTAGATTTAGTATGACTTTAGAAATTCTGCTTTCTATCTAGAAGTAAATGTTTGCAGAAGTAAATAGTACAATGTTTCTATTTTTGTTCACTAAGCATCCCAAATTTTAGTCTACCCACATCTTATCAAATATCACACTCTTTCCATTCTACACTCTTTTTTTTTTTTTTTGCGGTACGCGGGCCTCTCACTATTGTGGCCTCTTCCGTTGCAGAGCACAGGCTCAGCGGCCATGGCTCAAGGGCCTAGCCGCTCTGCAGCATGAGGGATCTTCCCAGACCTGGGCATGAACCCGTGTCCCCTGCATCGGCAGGTGGACTCTCAACCACTACGCCACCAGGGAAGCCCCTACACTCCTTTTAAGATTTATTTTAGTAGAAGTTATCAACTGGTGTAATATGTCATTATGAAAAATTTCAGGAGAAATTTCCTTTTGGTTATTTTTGGTGACTGGAAGCAAAACCTTACTGTGGTTACATTGCCAGGACCTACTCACCTGTCAAACAGCTCTCCCCCTGTGACGAGTTCTAGGACCAGACTGATTTCTGTAGGGGTTTCAAATATCTCTTTAAGTTTTATCTGGGAAAAGATATAAAAGAAAAATCACAAATTCTTTATTTTTAAGTTTCTAGGAAATAGTTAAAATTATGGCTACAACAGCACTCTCTGTAATAGCAATATGTTGGATCATGGTTAAAAAAGCTTCCTTATTCTAGTACCAGGCAGTCATTTGTCACTCTCTGGTTGTTTTTATCAGTTACCTAATTTCTTCAAAGGTCCTTTTGAGTTTTTATATTTTTCATCTTGATAGTTGAAAGATACCTGCCCTAGAAATGCTTCTTAAATTTTGCCAAATCATCCCAATTTCTGCATTTCAACAGAATTTAAAAAAAAAACAAAAAACAAACGAAAAAAACCAGAAGCAAACAAAACTTCCTAAACCATTTGAAAGCATCATGGTTGGTAGAGATGCAAATGCCTCTTTCTCCTAGAAAGGGACTTCAATTAGGGGTCTGAGACAGAACAGGACCAGGTTAAAGTCTGTCTGTAGGGAAAGGGAATCCCTTTAACAGCTAAAAAGTTGCTGGTAGATGAAAGGATACTCAGTGATAGTGATTTGATTGACCATAACAGGGTTTTCATCACATTCAGATAATCTATCCAATTTTGGATATTTTCCTTCTGAGAATCTAGTGACCAGGACTGATCTATATTTGAGGAAAATTCCATATTGACTTCTCTTTGAAAGAAATAAGACGGATAATGTAAAAGTGGTGATTATATATGGTAAATTTTGTTAATTGCTTACCCAAAGCCCTTCTCCCCCTACTTTACTGCAAACAGAACCCTGATTTGTTTAGGGAAGCAAGGTACCTAGCCTTAAATTATGGATTATGTTTGGTCTAGGCCACTCATGATAACCCTACTCCCTAATTTTTCAGTCTCCATGCAGTTTAGGGTGATCTTGTGACCACATCTTGTGGCCACAAACTGAAAAGAATTCTACTGCAGCTGGAAATGCTGGAAAAAGCCTTTACGCTTCTCATCAGACTCTGCTCGTTAAGCCTTTCCACTACTTTCTGTCTTGAATATAGACCTGAAGACTTGTGAACACTGTGGAACAGCCATTTTAGGACCATGAGGGAAAAGCATGAAGGTGAAAGCCAGTGCACTGAAGATGGGCAAACCAATGGATGGAAGGTGTCTGGGTCCTGGATGGCATCACTGAGGAAGTGAATGAGTGTTAAAAACTGCCTGCCTTCTGATTTCTTAAAACATAAGAAAAATATTTGTTTAGACCACCATATTCAAGTTTTCTGTTATTTACAGCTGAGTGCATTGCTAACTAATATACAAGTTTTAAGCACTTTGCCTTGAGCCTAAGCATTGCAGGTCATCCTCGGGAACACCACAACTTTCTCAGAGAAATGAGTAAAATATTTTAAGTAAGTGACTCAATTTATAGAAACAAGTTATGGTCTGGAAAATGATTTTGTTCTTTTCACTTCACTGGCTCAAGAAAGCTTTTCCCCAGTCCTTCTTTCCCTCAGTGCCTTTGTCTGGACATAGCCTAGAGCAGAGCTTGGGAGGACGTTTTATTTTCCCCATTCAAGTACATTATTTATTTGAATCTTCACATTGTCTCTGAAGCAAATACTCTCTCATAGGAGAGTGAAATGACTATGGAAAGCAATGCATTTTCTTCACAGGCGTTTTCAGCAATGGCATATTAATAAGATAGGCCCACAAAAGGAAAAAAGCCAGTGTCTTATTAAAGGGAAAAAAAACTCTCCAATTTTAGTTATCCTCTTATGCATGAAAACATCAATGGTATATATTGCTGATCTGCCCATTTTGCAACTCTTTCAAGGGGTATTATTCTTAAGATTTATTCAGTTAAAAAGAATTGAAAAATGGGATCAGATAAGGACAAGAGCTAGGCCAAGGTGGCTACTTACTGGAGGTGGAAGAATCCCTTTCTCATCATCAGAATGGACAGTAAAGAACAAAAATCTCATCCTGTAACACTGGAGATTATTTGAAATAACAGGCTAAAAACCACTTACAATGTTTGGATGTGAGAGGCGAAGAAGAACTCCTATCTCAGTTCTTACGATTTTTTTGTCCACCTAAAAGGCAAAATGAGAGAAACTGAAAGATACTCCCACCTTAGAAATATCTTCATTGTAGCAGAGACTCAGAAACAGCAATAACCACCTGGATGAATCAGGTCAATGGCAGAGGTTAATTTCTAAGTGTTGCCTTCCTCCCTTTTTTGTCCAGCTGCATGTCTTTCCTCTCTGTTTCAGACATAAAGAGAACTAGTTACAAATATAGGTCACAACTTGTCAGACCGCTTGTGTGGCCCCTTTGCTATCAAAAATTATCGCTATCACCACTAAGGCACAACTACATCTCAACTTATTCCTCCTCCTCTTCCTTTCTTTTTTGAATCCTTGACCCAAACCCATTAGAGCTGTCAATCACTTCGCCTGCCTTTTTCCCACAGAAGTGAGCACATAACCCAGCCTAACCAATCAGATTACTCTCTTCTCTGGCCAAAGTGACTTGAGTCTGGGATATCCACCAGATCCAAGTCATTACAATCTGGGTCCTCCCCCCAAATATTGCTCATATAATTAAGAAAGAGGTATTCTCTTTTCCTCTGAAATTGTGAGAGCAAGAGTATAGAGTCTGCCACTACCAGGGACCATTTTTGATACCATATGGAGATCACTTCACTGAAAATGGAGCCAACACAGAAAAAAAACATTGCTAGAGATGAAGAATGAGTACCGCCGACCATGTAATCCACTGGATTCAGTTTTGCATAAGCTAGTTTGCCCTTTGAGCTGTCTTATTATGTGAGCTACTGAATCTCCTTTTCTACTTAAGTTATCTGGAGTTGCGTGATGCTATCAGTGATGTAAGCTGAAGGAAAATAAAGGGGTCTAAGGAAATGATGACTCAATATGAAAGCCTGGAGTAGAGATTTGGATAAAGCAGTTCCTCAGATCTATGTGTTTTCTGGGAAGGAAGAGGATCTACAACATTCATCATATTCTCTAAATGTCTGAGGCAGAGGAAAGCCTAGAAATCTGATCTATTTAAAAAAGATAAAATGTGTTCCATGGAACTGGGGAGTCAAGGATCTCTCTTGAATGTATATGTAATGAATGTATAGTACATAGCAAGGGTCTAATGTAGTTTTGTTTTTTTTTTTTTTTTTTTGGGGAAACCAGCCCTTCCCTCCCGTGGC
>NW_020173108.1:7132764-7160496 GCF_003031525.2 Neophocaena asiaeorientalis asiaeorientalis
TTTTTTTTTTTTTTTTGCGGTACACTGGCCTCTCACTGCTGTGGCCTCTCCCGTTGCGGAGCACAGCCTCTAGACGCGCAGGCTCAGTGGCCATGGCTCACGGGCCCAGCCGCTCCGCAGCATGTGGGATCTTCCCGGACCGGGGCATGAACCCATGTCCCCTGCATCGGCAGGTGGACTCTCAACCATTCCGCCACCAGGGAAGCCCTAATGTAGTTTTTAATGTGCTCAGCCTCATGTTAAACAATGCTGGGCATATGAAAAAACAAACAAAATATCATCTTTTTCAAAGGAAGATCAAAATCTAATTTTGGGCATAAGACTCCTCTAGAAGATGCCATAAGAAGATAGAAGAATGTAAGTTGTAAACAAGTTTTGTTTTAAAAATTCCATTGTTCAGTGGAAGATCATTTTTCTGTGAGTCAAAATACAGCTATCATTCAAACAGTGGGCTAACTCTAAAAGACTTTGAAATTATTAGCGATTAAAAGTCATGCTATTGGACTTCCCAGGTGGCGCTGTAGTTAAGAATCCACCTGCCAATGCAGGGGACACAGGTTCGATCCCTGGTCCAGTAAGATCCCACAAGTTGAGGAGCAACCAAGCCCAGGTGCCACAACTACTGAAGCCTGCGTGCCGAGAGCCTGTGCTCCGCAACAAGAGAAGCCACTGCAATGAGAAGCCCGCGCACTGCAACGAAGAGTAGCCCCTGCTCGTCATAACTAGAGAAAGCCCGTGCGCAGCAATGAAGACCCAATGCAGCCATAAATAAATAAATTTATTTAAAAAACAAAAAAGTCACACTAGTGTTAATATAAAATGAAAAAGGACTTGTTAAAGTGCGCACAGGTGATGCTAGTGTGATATATGGGCTGCTGATGGCCACTCAGTGATATCAGACAGCCCAACACATGGGATATTGACAGCATGGTCGGTGGGTAATGTAGTATTAGAGGAAAACGCTATAAAAGTTCTTTTATCTAGTTAAAAAATCACATACTTCATGAAAATTTGCTACTGAGCAAGAGTCATTCTACTTGTACCAAAAGGGAGAGCTCTGAGAAAGAGGGGCATTGCTAAAACAGGCAGATGACACTGACAGATCTCTTCCAAAGAGTTCTTGGTTCACACTCCATTTCACTTCTGTAGATGCTGTTGAGGAAAATTTGGATACAGATGATAATTTTTAAATTATTTTAAAAATTTAAAATTTTTTTCTAGCTTTGCTAAGGTATAATTGGTATACAAAAAACCACACATAATTCATGTATACAATGTGGTGAGTTTGGACACAGGTATAGATTCATGTTACCATCACCACAATCAAGGTAATAAACATATCCATCACCTCCAAAAGTTTCCTGTGTCCCTTTGCTGTGTGTGTGTGTATGTGGTGTGTGTGTGTGGCGGGGGGTAAGCACACTTAATGTGAAATCTACCCTCAACAAATTTTTAAGTGAACAATACCTTATTATTAACTCTGGGCATTATGTTGTACAGTAGATCTCTGGAACTTACTCATTTTGTATAACTGTAACGTGATACCCATTGAACAACAACTCTCCATCTCCCCCTCCACCTATCCCTTAGGAAGCACAATCCTACTCTCTACTTGTATGAGTCTATTTTAGATGCCTCATATAAGAGGAATCATTCAGTGAATACAGATTTTTTTAAACCTTTTTATTGGAGTATAATTGCTTTACAATGGTGTGTTAGTTTCTGCTTTATAACGAAGTGTATCAGCTATCCATGTACATATATCCCCATATCTCTTCCCTTCTGCATCTCCCTCTCTCCCACCCTCCCTATCCCACCCCTGTAGGTGGTCACAAAGCACCGAGCTGGTCTCCCTGTGCTATGCGGCTCCTTCCCACTAGCTATCTATTTTATATTTGGTAGTGTATATATGTCCATGCCACTCTCTCACTTTGTCCCAGCTTATCCTTCCCCCTCCCCGCATCCTCAAGTCCATTCTCTAGTAGGTCTGTGTCTTTATTCCTGTCTTGCCCCTAGGTTCTTCATGACCTTTTTTTTTAGATTCCATATATATGTGTTAGCATACAGTATTTGTTTTTCTCTTTCTGACTTACTTGACTCTGTATGACAGACTCTAGGTCCATCCATCTCACTACAAATAACTCAATTTCGTTTCTTTTTATGGCTGAGTAATATTCCATTGTATGTATGTGCCACATCTTCTTTATCCATTCATCTGTCGATGGACACTTAGGTTGCTTCCATGTCCTGGCTACTGTAAATAGAGCTGCACTGAACATTGTGGTACATGACCCTTTAAATTCTGGTTTTCTCAGGGTATATGCCTAGTAGTGGGATTGCTGGGTCATATGGTAGTTCTATTTTTAGTATTTTAAGGAACCTCCATACTGTTCTCCATAGTGGCTACACCAATTTACATTCCCACCAACAGTGCAAGGGGGTTCCCTTTTCTCCACACCCTCTCCAGCATTTATTGTTTGTAGATTTTTTGATGATGGCCATTCTGACTGGTGTGAGATGATATTGCAATGTAGTTTTGATTTGCATTTCTCTAATGATTAATGATGTTGAGCATTCTTTCATGTGTTTGTTGGCAATCTGTATATCTTCTTTGGAGAAATGTCTATTTAGGTCTTCTGCCCATTTTTGGATTGGGTCATTTGTTTTTTTGATATTGAGCTGCATGAGCTGCTTGTAAATTTTGGAGATTAATCCTTTGTCAGTTGCTTCATTTGCAAATATTTTCTCCCATTCTGAGAGTTGTCTTTTGGTCTTGTTTATGGTTTCCTTTGCTGTGCAAAAGCTTTTTAGTTTCATTAGGTCCCATTTGTATATTTTTGTTTTTATTTTCATTTCCCTAGGAGGTGGGTCAAAAAGGATCCTGCTGTGATTTATGTCATAGAGTGTTCTGCCTATGTTTTCCTCTCAGAGTTTGATAGTGTCTGGCCTTACATTTAGGTCTTTAATCCATTTTGAGATTATTTTTGTGTATGGTGTTAGGGAGTGTTACAGGTAGCTGCCCAGTTTTCCCAGCACCATTTATTGAAGAGGCTGTCTTTTCTCCATTGTATATTCTTGCCTCCTTTGTCAAAACTAAGGTGACCATATGTGCATGGGTTTATCTCTGAGCTTTCTATCCGGTTCCATTGATCTATATTTTTGTTTTTGTGCCAGTACCATACTGTCTTGATTACTGTAGCTTTGTAGTATAGTCTGAAGTCAGGGAGCCTGATTCCTCCAGCTCCGTTTTTCTTTCTCAAGATTGCTTTGGCTATTCGGGGTCTTTTGTGTTTCCATACAAATTAGTGAATACTGATTATTTTTTATCACAATCTTCTCTTCCACAGGACAATAAGGAGTTACTCACTAATACAAAATAAATATATTTTTCATTACTGCATGATGCTTAAAAAAATTTTAAGGACATAGGTGTCTCTAAATTAAGATTTGTTAATATTCAAACCTATTTTTTTCACTACACATTTAGCGTTTATGTAATATAAGGATTTCCCCCTTGTTTTTTTTTCCAAATATTTATTTATTTATTTATTTTTGGCTGCGTTGGGTCTTTGTTGCTGTGTGCGGGCTTTCTCTAGTTGCGGCGAGCAGGGGTTACTCTTTGTTGCAGAGCGCGGGCTTCTCATTGTGGTGGATTCTCTTGTTGCGGAGCATGGGCTCTAAGCACCTGGGCTCCAGTAGTTGTGGTTCGTGGGCTCTAGAGCCCAGGCTCAGTAGTTGTGGCGCACGGGCTTAGTTGCTCCGCAGCATGTGGCATCTTCCCAGACCAGGGATCGAACCCGTGTCCCATGCATTGGCAAGCGGATTCTTAACCACTGAGCCACCAGTGAAGTCCCCACCTTGTTTTTGTATGTTTTTGATCCATATAAAATAAGTGTCAGAGAGATCCTTTAATTTTTTCATATGACAGTAAAGAAAAACTTTTTAATACAAATATGAATTTTAAGCAAATTTATTTTTTATCATGTTATGTCACACATTAATTATTGGGATGCCTTCAAACATTATTTCTTTGAAAGTTATCTAAACTCTGGAAATATTCATAACATACTAGATTATTTGGACTAGCAATCTTTTAATGTAGTTATTTATTTTTAATTCAGAATTAATTTTTCTTTAAAGGTAATTTTGAAAAGGGTAATTATTTTCCCACTATACTCCAGATCAGTGGTTCTCAAAGTGTGATCAGAGGACGTTCCGGGTCCCTAAGACTCACTCAGGGTATGTACGAGGTTCTCCCTTCTCTAGCTGCACATCTGGGTAAGGCTAGAGTTTTTCCCATACTTGAAACAAAACAACATATTGAATGCAGAAGCAGATGAGAATCCAACTTTCTTCTATTAAGCCAGATAATAAAGAGATTTACAAAACAATGCCACTCTTCTAAGTACTTTTTTATTTTGGAAAATAGTTACTTTTCATTAAAAATGTTATTTATGTTAAAACATACTGGGTTTATTACTGTTACAGTTTTACTTAATTAATAAATACTTAAAAATTCTTTAATCTCTATTACAGCGGTCCCCAACCTTTTTGGCACCAGGGACTGGATTCGTGGAAGAAAATTTTTCCACGGATGTGGGAGTGGGGAAGTGGCAGATGGTTCAGGTGGTAATGAGAGCGATGAGGAGCGGCACGTGAAACTTGTCTCGCTCACCCGCCGCTCACCTCCTGCTGTGCGGCCCCATTCCTAACAGGCCGCAGACAGGTACTGGTCTGCGGCCGTGAGGTTGGGGACCCCTGCTCTATAATATCGAGATTCTTTCATCTCTAATATATTAAATGTGTATAGCTATTTGGGATTCTCAGTAAGTTGGAGAGTAAAAAGGGCTCCTGAAGCCCGAAAGTTTGGGAACCACTACTCCAGAAAACTTAACATTATACATTTGAAAACAGAAAATAGAAAGAAAAAAACAAAACTGTGGGGGCATCCCTGGTGGCGCAGTGGTTGAGAATCTGCCTGTTAATGCAGGGGACATGGGTTCGAGCCCTGGTCTTGGAGGATACCACATGCCGCGGAGCAACTAGGCCCGTGAGCCACAACTACTGAGCCTGTGTGTCTGGAGCCTGTGCTCCACAACAAGAGAGGCCGCGACAGTGAGAGGCCCATGCACCGTGATGAAGAGTGGCCCCTGCTCACCACAACCAGAGAAAGCCCTCACACAGAAACAAAGACCCAACACAGCCAAAAATAAATAAATTAATTAATAAACTCCTACCCTCAACATCTCCTTTAAAAAAAAAAAAAGAACAAAACTGTAGTAATAATTTAAATGAAAGAAAAATGTGAATGCAGTCTCCTTCCTGCTCTGAATGCTGAAGCCCAGGTTGAAGGCAGGTCATGACTTAAGTGGAGCCTGAGAAGAATTGAAGAAGAAGGAAGTTAGAGAAAAATGGGGTATTAAAAACCATCAATCGGGCTTCCCTGGTGGCGCAGTGGTTGGGAGTCCGCCTGCCAATGTAGGGGACACGGGTTCGTGCCCCGGTGCGGGAGGATCCCATGTGCCGCAGAGCGGCTGGGCCCGTGAGCCGTGGCCGCTAAGCCTGCGCGTCAGGAGCCTGTGCTCCGCAACAGGAGAAGCCACAGCAGTGAGAGGCCCGCGTACCGCAAAAAAAAACACAAAAAACCATCAATCCACAGAGAGTAAACTGAGTGACAAAATCTGGACTAGAAGCCAAAGTAATGACAACCAAGGAAACCAGCAGGGGGTAAAGTTGAGAGGGAGAAGTGGACAAAAAAGCAGGCAGATAAATGACTGAGAAGCCAAGGACAAGACAAGGCTGAGGTCAGAAAATCCTTCCCAGAGAGATTAGCTGAGTATCATTTGTCATCTTTTTGAAACAAAGTCTAGAGGTTCCTAGGCAGCCGGACTTTGGGGGTGGTTCCTCCAAAGGTGTCATGTCTTGGAGGTCACACTGGTGTGCGTCTTGACAGCCATTTCATCTGATATCTTCTCAATATTTCTCTAGTTCCAGGAGCTATTGTTTCCTTCCTACTTCTGACTTCCCCTTCCAATTACCTGGGTAGGTCAGGATAGGGTCTGAGCACTGGCACTGCCATTCAGAATAAGTGTTGTTTTCCTAGAAAATAACTGTTAAGCAAGCCACAAGAGTCAATGGGCAGCTACCTGAACAGTCATTATCGCCACTTGAAATTAGCTTCAAGAGCTACTATAATTAGCATCTTCAGAAGCACGAACAGATGGCTTTCACAAGTCAACATTACAACAATATTGAAATCCATAAAATACACCTTCACTATGTACAAAATAACTTGAAGAATGGTAGTTTTTAATTACTAACAATTTTCAATTATAAAAATACACATTACTAACATTCTAACTTATGTTTCCCAGAAAACTAATGTAAGGCGAGGATTAACATTCAGGTATTTTATTTGGAATGTGCAAACCCAATGCAGTGAGAATGAGGAAAAAGGGAAATGCAGCAAGGTAAGAGGTGACACAGTGCAGTAAGCCCACTGGCTACATTGAGCTGTAAAGACACAGCAGGTCACATGGGTAGTTGTATCCAACTGGCACACAGTACTTCCCCAGAGGAGCTATACAAGGTCACCATGCCTTGAAGAAGTTCATGGGAAGGCAGAAAGAGAGGGAATTTACCTGCCCAGGAACCTCCTCCTGTTTCCCACTGGTGAATTTTGGCCCTGTGGTGTTAACTTTTTCATACCTCTGGGTTGCATATGCAGTCTTTTTGGCAGTCACTTGTAATGCCATATCCCTCCTCATCAGATATCATATCTCATTCAAATCTAGAAGTGGCAGAAGAGCCAGAAACTTAAGGTGTGTGTCTGGGTTGGCTTAGTTGCATGAATTAGCCAGCAGGCAATCCAGCCCTCCCTGGTCTGGAAGACAGGCAGGTGGAAGGAATCTAAGAAGGCCCATAAGAGTTTTGTCCAATCACGGTTCACTCTTGAGTTTTTATCTGTCACAGGAAAACCAGATCGACAGCAGTGGGACCACAGTTCTGCTTTTCTAATTTGCTGTATTTTACTGCCCATCAGAAAGAGCTTTGTGTCCCACTTACATTCTTTGTGCCATTGTTCTAGTTGCCAATATGAAATGGATAATCATAAAATGGCTTGGACATGTGGGCTTTTTCTGTAAAGCCTTATTTTAGCTCCCCTATTTGAAATGCCCTAAATATTCAAAGAAATACATCCTTTCATCCTCATAAAATCATTTAAGAAAAAAAATGAATAATTTAATAAGAATGATTATACAGATTTGTACAGTTTTAAACCTCCACGGAAATCAAGATTCCTTAATATTGAAAGAAATCCCAACTTTGCTGTCTGCCTCCATGAGGGGAGAAAGAGAAATGGATAAGAGGTATAATTTTAGAGTAACATCAGAGAAAAAAGCTCACCATTGGAATAAAGTTGATGAAATGTGGGCCCTTCATTGAGATACACAGCAAATATACTCCTGTGCTGGGAGTGGAAAGGTTGAGGGAAGAAAAGCAGGAAGAATTGAAAAATATGTGAGAAGAAAGTAATGAGGAATTAAGGGGGAAGAAAAAGGAAAACCAGTTTCTGCATGTGAGAATGATGGATAGAGACAGAGGTGGTGAATGAATTGGAGAAAAGGAGAGGGACTACAGCACCAGATTTCTGGTGGTCTTGATCCTCTTGGCTATCTCAGATGTGGTCTAGATCTGTGTGGACTCTGAAACTTCAAATACTTTTGGCAAGTTGGGGTGACCTAAACGAGTAGAGACTACTGCTGTACTTCTTCCAGGATTCAGACAAGTAAAGCAGCATTTCCACATAAAATGCTCAGCTTCATCTCATTTTCTTTGCAGGGGGACTCCCTGGTGGTCTAGTGGTTAAGACTCCATGCTTCCACTGCAGGGGGCAAGGGTTCGATCCCTGGTTGGGTAAGCTCTGCATGCCTTGAGGTACGGTGAAAAAAAAAAAAAAGAACTCATTTTCTTTGCAGAGATTGAGACCATAAGTCTTATTTTGTCTCTCTGCTATTTCTCTGGCTTCTTAGGCTCATTTTTGGTTTTAACAATGACCAAAGAACATGATGTGAAGTACAGAACTGTGCTCCTCAAATCCTTTGTGGAAAGAGGCAAAATGTAAATTATTAATGGGTAAATAAGCAGACAAATACCTTTAAATTTTCACAATTCTTTTTTGCATAGCTTCTGCTTAATTTAGCATCCTGTTTTCTGACATATCAACAAGTACATGTTGGCACTAACATGTGTGGTGAAAAGACTTGACAACTGGAGCTTTGTTAAATTCAAGAATGACAGTTTTAGCCTACAAGGATTTGAAAGCTAGGAACTGCTATTTGAAAATGCAAAAATCAAATGTGGGACACTGAGAAAAATACTGAGGTTTTCCTTTCTGAGTCTAACATCTCCAACAACTACACAATTTTAGCCAAGTCTGATTATTCCTTTATCTTCTTGACCTAACAGAAACCTGGGCATCTCATGACTACCTTACTTTCTTTAGGGTCTTCCCAAGTGGTGACTTGTTTTCATGCCAGTAGGAAAGGTACCATAGGGCCTGGAAGGAGGACAGGGTGTCCTTTTTGCTAGTCATTGCTATGTCCAAACCATTTCTCCTCCCTTATGCCTCCAACAAAGAGGCCAGTTTAGCCAGAGGAAAGTGACAGAGGAGGAAAACAGTAGATGATGACAGAGTCTCCTAATGGCCAGAAGCCAGGTTGAACATGGTAAGGACTTGATATTTTTGTATCAGAGAGGTCAGACACATTTGGAAGATTTTGAGAGAGGAATGACATGACTTCAGTTAATTTTTAAAGGGATACTCTCACGCTTGGGAATTCCCTGGCGGTCCAATGGTTAGGACTCTGCGCTCTCACTGCTGAGGGCCCGGATTCAATCCCTGGTTGGGGAACTAAGATCCCACAGGGCCAAGCAGTGAAACCGAAAAAAAAAACCCAAAAAACAAAAAACAGATACTCTGACTCTTGTAGGGATGAGGATGGGAGGATAATTGGAAGAGTTAAATCAGAGAGACTCAATAAGAAGTTATGGCAGTTATCCAGGTGAGAGTTGATGGTGACTTACTTAGACCCAGGTGCTAGTGATGAAGGAGGTGAGTGAGAAGTAGATGAACATTTTTTTAAGAACCAACAGTATTTGAAGATGGACTGGTTATGGGGTATAAGAGAAAGAGAAATGCAAAGGTTGACTGCTTGTTTTTCCACCTGAGAAATGGGTAGAATAATATTGCCATTTACTGAGATGGTGAATAAATAGGTTTAGAAAGATGCTAATACTATCGTGTCCCTGTCCATTGTACTGAACTCACCTACCATTCATCCCCTTTTACTACAGCTCACTGATCATTGAATTGATCTTTCCAGAAGCCAAGATCATTTCCACTTCTGAGCCTTTCCACTTTGTACTTGATAGTTCTTTGTCTTGAATGTTCTTCTCCCAGGTATTTCCGTGTGACTTTGGACTCAATGGAGAGGAGAACGGTAGGGGCAGGTACGCAGAGGAGGTGACGGTTCAGAGGTGGAGGCAGTGATGAGCAATAGACATGGTGGGGTGGGACCGACAGAAAAAGTAAACTGTAGAGAAACCAGTATTCTGTTTTACATTTAACAAGACTAGTATAATGCCAATATGGTTCTGACCAGTATGAGAAGACTAATAAGCATTTCACTCAGATAAGCTTGGCTTTGAAAATTGTGCAACAGTATTCTTTGGTAGTTCCGTAATAGCCACTTCCTACTCTCTGCAGACTCTAAAACATCTGGGAGGCAAAAAGGGGAAAAGTAGAGCTTTCCAATGGAGAAGGATCCCAAGGATTGGAATCGAATTTAAGAAGACAAAAATGGCTCTCAGAAGCTCAACCCAGAAAGAAAAACACTTGTCTTTCAGAACCTGAAACCTCTGTAAATCAGGTAGGTTCAGAAGACAGCAGCTCTTCCAAAGGAGGTAACCTCTCCTCCTTCATTCTTAGAGTCTAAAGTATAAGACTTCCTGCTCACAGATGCTAGAAATTCTTTCACGGGGAACAGTCTTTTACTTGACAGTGAATGAAGGAGGCTTAAAATATTCCTAGGATAGATAACAAGCTGAACAAAGTTTATACAAAAGATCTGGCTGATGCCAGACTTTCTCTAGAAACAGGTTTGGCTTATCAGAGGGAGAGAGAAAAGGGAAGAGAACATGATATATAAAGTAGAAAGGACATTAGATTTTATACACCTCTCTCTCCTATTTCTTTCATCTCTGTATCTCTCCCTGGCATTAAGAATATATGGGGGTAACCTTCATTTAATATCTCTTATCTTTAAAAAGATCTCACCCTTCAGTCCCTTACCCCTCTTCCTGCTTCCAAAGCGTAGCTCTGCTCCCCTTAGCAGAAAACCTCTCCAGAGCTGCCTCTGCATTTTCTCCACTTCCTCCTCCCTTTCCCCATATATTTGTCAGTGAAATTCAATCTGGCATCACCCCAAGAACTCCTCCAAAACTGCTTTTATAGAAGAAATCAGTGGTCTCCTTGGAGGAGACTAACTACTTTTCTGATCTTATCTTACTCTGTCAGCAGCATTCGATATATTTGATCACTCCCTTCTTCACGTGAAATTAATTATACCATGTCACCATTTTGGTCTGACTTACTCTAAAGGCTGCAGAAGTATTTTAATACTTCCTAACTAGTCTCCCTGCTTTGATTCTTAGTCTTTGCAATCATTCCCTCTGCACACAGCAGACAAAGTGATATCTTTAAGATGTAAATCAGATCCTGTCACTCTCCAACTTAAATGTTGGCATCCCATTGTTCTAAGAGTAAATGCAAACTCTTTACCAAGGCCTTAAAACTCAGGATGGGGTGGCCTTACCCTTTTGAGCTAATGTCATTTTTCTCTATATATACAGGCCACTCAACTCCCAGACCAAGCTCCAAGGCCTTCACACTTGCCACGCCCTCTTCCACTAGACCTTCTCACTTCACTCAGAAAACAAATGAGAGGCCTTCCCAGGTCACTGCATCAAAGGTAGCTAAACACATAATCATCACTCTAATCCCTTTATAAAATTTACACAAATCTGTGTTACCATTTAGTTACAAATTCATTATTTGTTTCTTCCACCAGAACATAAGCTCTATGACAGCAAGGGCTTGTCCATTTTTTACACATTAGTACCGCCAGCGTTATTTACCAACACCTGGTATATAAATTTATTGAATAAATAAATGAGGGATGGTACTAGTGTTTGAATACAAAAGGTTGGGGGCTCAAAGGAAAAAAATCCCTGGTTTAACAGCTCTGGTTAGATGAGATTAGATGTGGTTAGTCACTTCTCCTGCCCTTCAAATCCGTATGACATTTTTGTCATGTTATCAACAGCAATGGAGTGGAGAATGCCTGTCTCACAGGCAGAGCTAAGTACCCAGATCTTCTAGAGCCTACACAGATAATAGCTTGTGATTTATAAATTGTGAGCCATAAAGGGTCACTATACCACTTATTCAAGATTGCACTCTCCCATGGGTAAATGGGGAATGCTCCAAGAAATATAATTAACAAAAGCTCTGGTGAAGTTAACTGACTTTCTAAATCCACTGCAGCAGGTACTGATATTCCTCACAGGATATAGAGCTTTCACAGCTTCTTCTTCAACCAGCACACTTGGCCTTTAGTGTGATACATGCTGTGTATCAAACATAACCACAGAGGAGATTAAATGAGGGTGAAATGATGAAAATTAGACAACAGAAGAGTGAGAACTGGAGTATACTATGCATTCCCACAGAAGGAGAAGTGAGATCCTTGGTAAGCAGAGAATTCTAGGGATGCAGCTATGAATTTTCTGCTTTGTCTTTGTGCAAGTCAAGGGACAGTTCAAAAGAAAAGCTTTGCTGGGTTCCTATTCACATATTCCCCAATGAGGTGACTTCAATACCTGCATGGTCAAATCCATGCAAAAAAGAAATTGATATCAGGTGCTTACAAAAAATGAATATAATGTTAGCCTCCCAAATTTTCTTTTATGTTCATGTTGCCAGGGCTGGAAGAAAATAAACACATATATAAATTTTTATAAAGGTATCAGCCACTTTAAAAAATATATATAAAATATAAAAAATAAAAGTGAGTACCATTGTAACATTATCATTTTGGTTTATTTCCTTTCAGTTTTTAAAACTGTGCATATTTCCTTATATATTTCAAATATGGAAATACAATTTTGTTTCTTACAGTGTTCACTGAAAATACCATAAAGTTTTATGAATACCCAATGTTCATAAGCAGAATGTAAAAAAGAGCTTCCTAAAGTCCCTGTGTCATTAATGGCTATCCTATGGTTAGACACTTACAACTGCCTACGTTTTGTTACTAATATAAATCATTCTGTAATGAACATCCTTGGTTGTACTTTTTTAAAAAATGCAATTTGAATTCTGGCCCTACCATTTAGAGCCCTTCATAAAGTCTCTTATCCTATGTGAGGATTATTTCAATTTCTTCATGGACAAGATGGGGATAATAATTGCTACCCTACCGTGTTATTGTTGTAAGGATTAAATGAGAATATATATGAAATCTCCTGGCTCATGATAGATGTTCAGTGCCTTTCCTGAAAGAATTTGTAAAAGTAAGGTAGATATTTCCTAGTCTTCTATTTCCAATTTTCTGTCTTCACATAAAAATTAATCCAACTAAAACAAAGTATAGAAATACAAGTATTTATGAGGGTATTCCAGCCCTAGAAAGGAAAAATGCCTAATAAACGTGAAAATATAGCTTTATCTTTTTTTCCCTAAAAGTGTGGAAGACAACTTCATTAAAATCTTAAACTATGTCCAA
The DNA here is from genome assembly GCF_003031525.2 of Neophocaena asiaeorientalis asiaeorientalis. Lineage (NCBI taxonomy): Eukaryota > Metazoa > Chordata > Mammalia > Artiodactyla > Phocoenidae > Neophocaena > Neophocaena asiaeorientalis. The sequence continues at coordinate 7,145,613 of NW_020173108.1, forward strand.
TATAATCTTCTTGCTGAATGGTAATCAAAGAGGGGGATTGGTGCCTATTTGCATTCAAATTTAAACACCTTCCTTCACCTTTTTTTCAAGACTGGGATGAGAGCTGTACTACTGTGGTTAAGCTCCACGGAAGTTTTAAGGCCATTTCTTATGTTTATTAATTACTGTTGACCATCAGGGTCACACCTGGGTTACTACAGACCTGAGTATCAGCCAGGTCCTATAGACATTCAAGTTCTAATAGAACTGAAACAAATTCATCATTTCTTTTTTGTTCTTTTTAGTTGTTTTCACATGGTCAAGGCAGTACTTTTCAAAATACTCTAAAAATTACCAAGAAGGCATGAAAACAGCAATATTTAGTTCTCATTTTATATTGCTTTCAGTTGGACAGCAATGACTCGGTTGCAGAATTCCCAAACCATTTGAAGTGAGGGGCATATATTTTCAAGGCCCTGAGATCTCCCTTTGATCCTAAAACTAAGCGATCATCTATGAGATACTAAACTGAGAATTTACATATTCTAGAAGCTTATGACTTTGTAACCTATCAAATACAAAACCAAAAAGTACTCCTGGAAATATTAGCATTTAAGTCTCATCAGTTACATCTTGGGGTTGAATCCCTTACTGAGGATAGCTTTGAATAGGGGAACACCTAGACACTCTTAGAAGCTTTAGCTCCTTGATGTTCTAAGACAATTAAGACTTTCAGATACCCTGGTTAATATTGTTCAAAAATGCTAAAAACTTCCTTAAAGAAAGGAAAAGAACAGGCTGTAGACACAAAAGGCTTTTAAATGACCCTAAAAGTGATATAATAATGCTCTGGGGCTGGAATAGGAAAGAGATACAAGAAATCTTAATGATTTAAGCTTTGAAAAAAAATTCCCTTGTTGATTTTGTTCCATGGCAGTGTCAACAACGAATTGGCACTTGTCATCTGCCTCTACAAGGATTAAATCATGTGCTGCTGCAGCTGCTGATTTTCAACACCCCCTGAAAGGAGTTCAGGGTGGAGAGCAGAAATGAGAAACTCTGTGCTCTGGGAAAACTGGCAGAACAGGTCTTCAGATAGTTAGATATTTTCAGGATTTGATTTTATGAGCCCAATTCTCGTATCTCCTCATATCTAGAAAAGCACTAAAATCCTTCATGGTGACCACTGCTCCTCACGACGAGCAGAAACCTTCTGCAAAATATATGTGCTTGATTGTATGTACTCCCCCTTTACCAAAATCACATATACACTGACCTTCCCCCCTACCTCTTTGGAGCAGTTTCTCAGAACTATCTGAAATGCTGTCTCCCGGGCTATAGTCCTCATTTTGCCCCAAATAAAACTTGACTCACAACTCTCACATTGTGCATTTTTTTTAAGTCGACAGCAGTAGCTGTTTCTCGTTGTAGAAGTCTGGATTTGCCTTCCTTGGTGAGGAAGCATCTTAACATCTTAACCCAGAGCTTCATTTTTTCTGAAGGGTTCAGATGTTTCCAGAAATCAATAACTAAAGCATGTCAGCTCAGTCCTTCTCAAAAGTCTTTTTCTTTACAGTTATATGCATCTCCTCAATGCACTCCCAACAGCCTGTCCTTAAATCTCTTCTGGATTAAACAGCTCAGAGCATAAAAGTTCCATGTATGACTAATTGGGTAGATATGCATACATTCCATGCTAATGCCCTACCATTGCTTCTTCTCTTGATAGTTTCCAGGACTGTCAGGGCTCAGAGAGGGCAGTGGAAAGGGGCCTATGATCCATGCAGTGGGCTGGTCTGGTCCTGTCTCTGAATGTCTGATCATTATTCAACCCCATGATGTGTTCCCCAGCTGTCTATAGCTGCTAATGCCCTTGCCTAACCCTGTCTCTAATGTAGTAAGCATCTGGCGATGGCTGTGGTGCACGGCTGCTTTATCCTCACTGTAGAGACCATGCTCCCATGTGTTACGTAGCTGTCCTTGAACCCAGAAGCCAATGTGGTAAGAACAGAGTGAGGGAGAAACAGCTCTGAGAGAGAGCTGAATTTATACTGAATATTTACTCTAAAGAAATTCTTTTAAACTAAAAGAGACTCTTAAACTGTAAAAAACTAAGATATCTTTGACTGAAAAATTTAAGTACCTTTCCCCCCAGATATCCAGTTGGTACCAGATTCAGGAAGAATTTTAATCATCATAGAACGCAAAGAATATTTAAATTTCTTTTTTTTTTTTTTTGCAGATATAAATATGGTAGGTAAATCGTGACACTCATCCACATTCCCCTTCATAAAATATGTCAAAATTTAAAAGATGATGATAGTAATATTGGATCCACTTTGATTTTGAAACTGATCATGACACCCAAATATGTCCTGACGCTATGATGGAAAAACAGTTCTAAACTATTCTGATCTCAAAATTTCAAACAAAAATCTTCCCAGTGACAGTGTGGTATTCTGTGGGGAAAAAAGCATCGTAGATATAACTATCCATTTGATACATTTTTCAGACTTCTGGGGTAGAGATAAGTATGAGTAGCTTTGAATGTACTGAATGTACCCTGTGATACTGACACTTAGAGCAGAGAGCAAACTGGAACTCCATATACACAGCCACATGTGGGACCATCACTGCATCCTACCTACGCATAAGACAAAAGGCAAAGAGAGCCACACCCGGCAATGTTTTGTACATTACACACTCCTTCGTTATTCTTCTCTCATTTGTTAGTGGATATTGTATACTGAGATGCATTAAACTAAAGTTTTAATAACACTTGGAAAAGAAATATGTTGCTTGTTTTCTCTGCACACAGGAAACTCTTGCTCACTCACAGTGTGACTTGAACTGCACTCAGCTTCTGTGTCTGTGTGTCAACAAAGGTTTTTTCATCCTTTATCAGATTAGCAAGGAGCAACATCTAGTTTCAGTCCCATATCTGGGCCATGCTTATTCCTTACTTTTGTTTTTTTTTTGGTCTTTTTCTCTTTCAGGACCTAGCTGGTATCAATAGAAAGGGCTCAGATTTGGGACTCAAAAGTCCTCCGTTCAAATTCTCCATGCTATCGTGTCCTTTGGGGAAACATCCCTTCTCTAAAACTCCCTTAAGTAAAACAGTCCCATGAGGCATTGTTGCATTAACATATGAAAGGGGCTACTACATATTGTTGAATAATTAAGTGTGGGTCCCATTCTTATTAGCATTATGCTTCTTTACTGTTAAAATTGCTGGAGTGGCATATGGTGATTTGAAAATGCTTACTTTAAAAAAAAAGCTGTTGTTAAGCTAATTCTATACTGAAAATTATTTGGATCTCTTCTAATCAATATCCTTTGCACACAGTCATTCATTTTCTCTCTTTCAGCAAATTAATGGTTTTGGAGTTTCAGGACTTAATCTTCTCTTAGCCTTCTTTCTCTCCGCTCTTCTTACATTGTCTGGATGAACACAGCTTTGATCATCATTCAACTTTGTACCATAAAGAAATATAAAAATAAAAATTTGTTAAAATGTTTTTCCCTGTTAACACTAAGATTATAGCTTTTCCCCTTCTCATTAAGATAGGAATCCTAAGTTTGCTTTGAGGCTGATCTGTGTTCCTTCTCAGCTTTCCTGGTTGTGGTCCATCAGGCACCACTCCCCAACTCTGATCTCCTTGGGCTCCTCTCAACTTTCCTGCTGCCCAGCACCTCTCCTTTGGTTACAAGGCCTTTCCCACTCAGTTCTCTGAGAAGTTTCTAGTCTCTTTCTTCTACTAGGGTATGGTAACATAAGCTCTTCCTAAGATTTCCTCTGGTTTGGGCTAGTCACCTCCTTTTTGCCTCCACAGGCTTCATAAAAAGGGTGAAGATCACTTTAGATCCAACCACTCACTACTTGTAAAAGTACCAGAAGGTTGGGACTTCCCGGGTGGTGCAGTAGTTAAGAATCGCCTGCCAATGCAGGGGACACAAGTTCAAGCCCTGGTCCGGGGATATCCCACATGCCGTGGAGCAACTAAGCCTGTGCACCACAACTACTGAGCCTGCGCTCTAGAGCCCGTGAGCCACAGAGCCTGCACACCACAACTACTGAGGCCCGTGGACCTAGAGCCCATGCTCCGCAACAAGAGAAGCCACTGCAATGAGAAGCCCGTGTACCACAACGAAGAGTAGCCCCCGCTCACGGCAACTAGAGAAAGCCCGTGCGCAGCAACGAAGACCCAACGTAGCCAAAAATAAATAAAATTTAAAAAAGAAAGTACTAGAGGGTTAAATGTGATAGCTTGAGTAGATGGTGTAACTGCAAAGTATGTTTCTTTCTGGGTAATAGCACACAGGCCAGTGCCTATATTCTCAATCTCTCTCTCCCTACTTCCCTTGTATCAGCTTGCCTCTGAATTATGTTTACTTTTTAAAAGGCAACAAAATGCCTGTGAAAGATCAATAAAATGAGAGGATAGATAAGTGAGCTGAATTGTGACAGATTCTAGCAGCGTTTCTATCAAGGAAGAAAACAAATCAAACTGCAACGACTAGTTCTCTGCAAGAATGTTCAGACTTCCAAGTGGATCTTTGAACGGTAAAGCATACAAATCAGGCCAAGATTTTAACATTCCACCCTGCTACCTCTCTTCTCTTGTAGACATATACTTGTCACAAACTGAATAGAAATATCCCTATTCCTATTCCAGGAAACCTGGCTTAATAGTCCCTATGAAAATCAATAGGTTCCAACTGACAGAATGCTTGAAGAAGTTTCACTTCACTTGACACAGCTTGTTATCGGCAAGCTACTTTCCTTAATGTGTTCTGAGACCTCAATTGGGCCCAAAAAGTCTATTTGAGCTAGTGATTTATTATTCTCCTCTCCATCACTGACCAAGGGAGACCCTGACTCCACTTCTAGAGCATACCCATTAGTTGTTAAAAGTAGTTATAGCAGTGTTTAATAGATGCATATCTTTAACTCAGATTGACCTAGCCATCTCTCTTACGTATATCACAGAAATTGAAAAATGAATGGCCTGTGATCAGTTTTCCATGTTCCCAAAGGTTAGACAGAAAGAGACAAGAGCAGGTAATCCTCAGTTTGCCAAGTGGTATAAATGTTATTATTTCTATTTCAGAACTGAAAAACCTGAAAACTCCTCTAATGGAGACATCCTGGAGATTCAACCACCAAGAATTTGAGGGAGGCCTGTGTACATTCTGTAATTTAATCTAGAGCAACTTTTCAAAGTCTCCAGCAGCATCATAGTTACATACTCAAAGAGCTAATTCATAAGAACATAAGGAAAAATGAATACAAATTAAAAACTAACTCACAGAATGATTAGCAAGTCACAACGTGTGGCTCTTCAACTGAAAGGAGGATAAAAGGCCTCTTTTATCCTTTAGCACTTAATGGAAATTTTATAAAAGCTAGGAACATTTACTAGGTGAATGCTAATTAAATTATTTAAGAAAAGCCTTTCCAGAAATCTATAGATCACTTTACATTACAATAACTAAAATATGACAAAATTTAGACCTAAAACAGCTTCTAAACTATGGATCAAGTCACAGTGCTCCAATGTCAAGAATCAGAATAGAGCAGTAGGGTTGAAAGTGTTCCAAATCTAGGAATCACGGGCATCCAAGATTTGTCTAAGTATGAGGTCATATGACCAGAAATCTTTAGTGTCACATTAAATTTTATTGATAATAGTAAAACATATACCCATTTTTAGCAGATATTTTAAAAGCAATCCCCAAATGATATAATTAGTTTATTCATACAGCAGTATACAATATGTCTGGTGCTGCTTACTGCTTAGTTTTCAATCAAGCTAATGAAAATATGAGAATTACACAGAATGAGCTGATACTATTATAATATAAAATATCTGTGTGAACCCATTACAATTAATAATAAGAACAATGTTCACCATTTATTACATGCTCCCTAGGTGCTGAGAAATATTTTACATAAGTTATCTCATTTTAATTGTTACTAAAATGTCACGGGCTAGATGTTCTTAAACTCATTTCACAGATGAAGAAACTAAGATTGAGAGATTTACATAACTGTTGTAGGGTCACACAGGTAGTAAGTGGCAGAAGTGATCCTGAACTCAAGTTGTCTGGCTCCACAGCCCATGATCTTACCCCACAACCACATAGCCATTCTTAAGGAGAGTCAGAAGACCTATACATTCTGAACTTATACACTGAGATTGGCTCTCAGACTCATAAATTCTGAATTTACACACTGAGATTAATTCTTAGGCTCAATACTGGGTATTTCATGCAAGGATTTTATAACAATCTGAATGCAATCTTTTTCAAGAGTTGAGCCACATGGCTAGAAATGTCATCATGATTTTAGAATTCAAATATTTGTCTTCAAAATTCCAGGGACACTATAAATGATTGATGATCATAATTTTCTTAAATCTCAATCTGTTCTTGAAAATGAGCCATATTGATGGGCCTGAGTGTGATTATTTAGACACACCCTAAGGGATGTACTCCTTAGGAAAAGAGATAATGCCTGTGACTCATTCCTGAAGTAGTGACTCCATTATCACCAAAATTCTTCAAAAGTTGTGATTCCATTTAACTCAGCAAAAGTCAGTCCAGAATGAAGGTTCCATCTGCATAATCTGTTCAAATTTTGACATTTTCTTGAATCTATTATTTTCCTTCTGTGCAGTTTTAAGTTCAGCATATTAAAAAGTCACGTAACTAAATAACATCAATAAAAAGGTCCCATCTTGTAAATCACTTATTGTCCCACTACCTGTGTGTCAGAACCTTTTAACGCCCCAAAGTTGTTCATCTGAGGATGCAGCTTAGAAAATCTTTCTACTCTACTTCAACTTCTTCTAAATATTGCATAAAACGGAGATGATGAAAGGCTCATGAGTGAAGGAAAAAAGGAAGCCTTGTTTCCTTCACCCTGGATTCGTTTTACAAAGTTCACAGTAAAAGTTTCACTGATATCTGCAAGCCAATTACATACAAGGTAATGAGGTATTTATGGGCAACAAAAATGGCACTGCCTGTGAATCTGTAACTGTTTTAAAATAAAAAGTTACAAAATGGGTCACCTTTCCCAGGAGGAGAGTAGGTATGGCACTCCTAGTGACTTGATGAGTTCTTCAGTCCAAGGATCTCTAATACTATGTGGAAAAAAATTTTAAAAAATAAACAACCAAAGGAGCCCTTCAATTCATTTTCCTCTCTTGTTTACCCTCACTGCCCTCAAAGCTTTATCCTCATTAATGACTTGATGAGACAAATGGATACTGTTTCTGGAAAAGTCCAGGATTTTCAGTATAGTAAAAAGTTGGTTCAATTATCATTTTCTGTTTTCTGGCACTTCAATACATCTATAATAGAGAGTCACTGGTGTTTATCAGGACACTTAGAAACTGTAAAATCTTGTAATGCTTTCTGAATGTCCAGAGAAAAGTTATGTTGAACAGGATCTCAATGTTGAAGTTTGGTTTAACTCAAATTTTCTCATATATTGAAATTCTGAAATCTAGCATGGATACTAGTATACTGTCCTAAATTTAATAACTATTGATTTTTGCCATATTTTTTTTTCTCTCTCTCTCCCTATATGTGCACACACATACACACACTCACACTTTTCTTTCATTGTGAACTATCTGAACGTAAGTTGCAGACATTAATGATGTTGGTCGATATGTATTTTAATGTATTCTAATTCTAGAAATTGTAGTTGTCTATAGATAAAGAACATGGTATTATATCCACATATAAAATATATGGTAATTTAAAATATTTTAATTATAATTACATGTTAAGTTCCCACAAGGATATTTTATTAGCCAAAATACCCAACTGTCTGAACATAACAAGCTACTTTATGTTTATTACCAGTATTAATTCTGTCCTGTACTTGACAACCAATGGAATGTGGATTTCTCCATAAGAGTAGATGCTTTAGTCTATCTTCCTATGGATAAATTAGAGTCTTTGTCTATCACTCAGACATATGGGTGCTTAATGGATTGTTAATGACAATCAGGGTGTTTTATAGGGGGAATAAGTCCCTTACTGCCTATGTAAACTAAATCCTTCCTAAAATATTAAGCTATGAGAAAGGAACATAATATTGCCACAAAATAAATTTTGGGTAAACTGTCCTGAAACAGCTTTTAAACAGATCCTGGGGAAGAGGATTAGTGTTATCAAATAATTAACTTGTGGAAGAGATAGGGAAATTTTCTTGGACTTAAAAACATTTATATATGAATCTAATCACCTATAAAATGGATAGGTTTTCTTATGTTTATTAGTTTCTTGAATGTGATAAAAGTTTTATTCAACTTCAGATAGATTATTGAGTGGAATATTTTGAAATTCACCTTAGAGGTCCTCTTTTATTGATAGGATTTTGGATGGAATTGTGTTCCCCCCTCCAAAATATGTTGAAGTACTAACCCCCTAGTCCTTAAAAATGTGACTTTATCTGGGAATTAGTTGTTGTAAATATAGGTAGTTAATTTAAGATGAGGTCATACTGGAGTAGGGTGGGCCCCTAATCCAATAGAACTGGTGTCCTTATATGAAGAGGGAAATGTGAACACAGACATGCAGAGAGGGAACATGATATGAAGACATGCAGGGAGAAGACTGCCATGTGACAATGAAGATAGAGATTAGAGTGATGCAATGACAAGTCAAGGAACATCAAGCATTGCTGATGGTCACCAAAAGCTAGGAGAGAGGCATGGAACAAATTCTCCATCAGTGCCCTCAGAAGGAATCAACCTTGCCGTCCCATCCCCTTGATTTCAGACTTCTAGACTTCAAAACTGTAAAAGAATAAATTTTAATTGTTCTAAGCCATCCAGTTTATGGTAGTTTATTACATCAGCCCTATGAAATTCTTACAGATAGTTGATAGATGATAGACAGACAAACAGATGTAGACAGATAATCTTTCAAACCTCTTAAGTTTGGGTCTAATCATAAAATGAGGACCCAAGGAATTATCCAATGAAGTGGTATAGTAGCCCCAAAGTTGTTAGTTGAACCACATAAAATTGTCATTTTTTATAGGTCAAGAATAGTTTAATAGATGAAGTTTTATGTGGCTCAATCTAATAAATAGATTACACAGATCATTCAAGTTTTCTGAAGCTCACTTTCCCCATCAAGAGCAGATCTTTAACTGAATTTGCTAGAAGAATACTTTGTTTCCCCTACATCACTTTTCCTCCATAAATAGATTCTTAGTCTTAAAATAAGATCATAGGCTTCATTCATTTCATTTGGATAAGGAAGTTCTCTCTTCATGACCTATATAGAATTAAACACTGGAGGCAATTTCTCTTTGAGGTTTTGCCTGCTATTCCTCTTGTTTATACATCTCTGGGCATGGTTGATTCTAGGAGACAATGCTGGGAATTCCAACTACGTTAAAAACTGAGGTTTCTCCAGGGGATTTCTCTCATTCCATTTGGTACAACAGTAACTGTGTTTGACAACATCTGCCTTACTGCATCGCTCTGCAGCTCCATCTGACACTTGGTTCCCGTCCACATTTTCTTCGTGCCTGTCTTCTGAACAAGATGTTTCCACAACAGAGGTGGAGGAGAGAAGACAGGGAGGGCAAATCAGAGCTTTACTTTCTCAATGAATAAAAGTCATGAACCCACCAAGTGTCTTCACTTCTCTCTTATTCCAATTCATCCAAAGATTTTTGACATAAACAAATATTCTCTAAACCAGCCCCTTGTCCTTTGGGATTCTGAGCATTCACAAGTCATTTCTGAATACTCATTTTCCTAGATGTTTATATAGCTAGTGCCTTTCAAAGTTTCCTCAACTATGAAAATAAAATAACCACACACAAATTTTACTGACAATTTTTTAACCAGCAAGAAATGATACAACCAAGTCCAAAAACATCTCTTGTGTCACTACTGCTAAAGCATGCCAATATATTTTCATGAAAAGCAGATGTTTAACAGGAAATTCTATTTCATGAAATTTTAATAATCCTTAGTTCAAATACATTTTATGACTATAAGAAATAGATTTAAGAGAAAACTCCAAAGGTTATCAATCAAAAGCTGCCTCTACATTCTGGAATCATTGGCTACACCAAATAGGAAATCCAGAATAAAGACCTTATTAGGAGCAATTGCCATTTAAACTATTACCTTCTTCAGTTATACTGTTCTTGGTGCTTGAGTGGCCTTAAATTCTAACAGATTGTTTGAAAATGTCATTCTACTTGACTGAAAACATTGTGCCATTATTCTCTTCTTCATTATATGAGAGTCTAAAATTTCCCTGTGCCAGACAATACATAAACAGTTGGTGATATTAAGCTGACTTTAGAAAAAAAAAATCCCTTGGCCTCAAAGAGGTATTATTTGACTTCAAAAGTTACAGTATGTCTCTCCTCAGCATATGTTACATCTGGGTTTTCAGAAATATATATATTTCACATATTTGTTCACATAAAATTTGAGAAAGGGAAGAATTTGCTATAAAAGAATATGTTGTCTTTTTGTGGTTTTATAAGGGGAAATTACCTAAGGACAGAAAGTATAAGTAGGGCATTACAATGACAAATATTCTCTGGGGCACAGGGAGTATAAAAATGCCAGTATTATATGCTGGCATTTGTATTTTGAACTCTCACCTTAGCATTTCTTACTTATTGGAGATGAGCCTAAGTAACTTTTGCCCCCTCAGCTCACCTACAAGCTTAGGGTAAAAAAAAAAAAAAAAATCCGAAAACAAAATCCTTCCTTCTTGTTCAAATATGAACTTCTTCAATGAGCAGGTTCAGTCCCAGATACATTAGCATTTGCCTGGTTGTACTTTACTGAAGTAAACCCACCATTTGAAAATCAAGTTAGAAGCTGATGACTTCTTTAACAAACGCATCTATTTGTGTTTCATTTAGGTATTTTTAAATAGCAACCTTTTCTAGTATATTAAATTGTGATTGGAGATTATATAAATGTACATATATATCTGAAAACATGACAGTTAGACAAAGCAAAGTTTACCTGGAAACTCTAAATGTCTTTCCATTCCATACTTCTCCTCCCCACAACCGTATCTAATTTGAGATCCAGTTGCTTTCAAAGAATCACAATTTCCATCAAAAAACAACCCATTTGGCTGCACTCTCATAATCATGATTCAAATGAGTTAGCTGCACATAGCAGCTCTCTGGCCCTTTTGTCCTTCGAATCAGGGCTCCTGCCTTCTCCAGGTCACAGATCCCTTAGAGATGCTATTATATAATGAAATAAACTTACTGTTTTCTTTAACACTTTGAGAGCATAAGGCTTCTGGGTCCCCTTCTGTTTGCATCTGTATACAATGGATGTAGCACCCCTTGAGGGGGAAAAAGACAAAAAGAAAATGTTATGCTTTGGACAAGAAATTAAGGGGAAAGCTTGAAAATAAGTATGTCTTACATTTACCCTCATAACTGACAAGTGTTTATAAGTTCTATTATAGGACTGGCCCAACTGTTGAGAGGATTTTTTTCTCATAACTAAAGATAGTGTGCTCAGATTTTCCTGTCTGCTCTTTTTCTCCTAGCTCAACGCTATACAAGTAACCTGCCTAAGGCTGTTGCCTTCAGTCATCTCTGGAGAAGAGTAAGCCTTATGACTTCAGGGAGAGGGTTTAATTTCAGCACTAGGCTATAAGGGTCAGGAAAGTCTCCACTACTTGGCAAGGGTGCTGGGAACCCTTGAGAATTTATACCACTTCATTTGGTTCCCTAGCATTCTCCCAGAGCCAATATTAGTCCAATAGAGATATCGGTTCCTTCATCTTGGTGAATACTGCTACCACTTACTCACACGTGCCTAACAAAAATGATTACGTGAAATGTCCAGGAGAAAATCCTATTAAAATGGTCAAAGATATACAGAGAAAAAGTAAATTTATCACTCTATAAAAAACTTGGAGAAGTAGAGAAAGTTTTTTACTTGTAATGCAGAATGGTAAGAAGAAACTCAATAACTATCTTTATGTATGTGATACATGTGCGAAGTTACTAAAAAGAGAACATTAAAAAGCAGGACATTGTGGTCCTGATGCTTCCTCTCCAGTCATGAGAGCAAGAGAACAAGACAGAGATAAAAAGAGATGGAGCAGGCTTAAGTACAACCTTAGAGAACTTCAGATAAGTCTTAAAATAAGATCAGTTGAAGTAAATCTGTCATACTTTAAAGATTAGGCCAAAGGACCTCTCATGATACATTCAGTCCAGTGGTTCTGAAATTCTAAGAAAGAACAAAAGAAATATACAAATCAAGCATATTCCAAGCCACCCACGCACATCAAATTTTTAATAGAGCCAGCAAGAGTCAGGAACTGGTGGTGTAAATGTTAATAGGTAAGAACAATTTCAACACATTTTTTTAAAACTGTGGTAAGATATAACATATACACAAAGAAATAAAGAGTTGCAACGGAATAAATGGAGGTAAATATAAAATTCTATTTTCTTTATTTTTAATTGCTCTAAATTATATCTGTATAAAGCAGAAATATTAATTCACTGTTTATGGCATATGTAAAAGTAAAATGTATGACAAAAATAGCACAAAGAATGGGAGAATTTGAGATAATACTGTTAAGTCCTTATATTACATGTTAAGTAGTATGATATTATTTAAAAGTAGACTCTGATTAATTAAAGATGTATATTGTGTAACCTAGGGCAATGAATAAAATAATTTTTAAAAGAAAAAAATCAATAATGAAGCTAAAATGGAATAATCAGAAATGAAATGCTGGGGAACAAAACAAAATAAGAGATTAAAAAATAAAACAACTAACAATATGGTGTATTTTAATCCAATCATATAAAAATTACATTAAATGTAAATTTTATAAGCATATCAATTCAAAATAAAGATCATCAGTCACATGCTACAACAGACTCCACTTAATCTTCAGTCTCAATCTGTAGCAATGACCTAAACAAATAATTCCATGTTGTTTTAAGAAAATTTTGTTTATGCTGAAAATCTACCACACTAGGGTACCCTCCAAATTTTTTGTCATACGTAAACTCGTTCAGCCAATGACTTGTTTCTAATAAATGACTCATTACTTCAGGTTCAAAAAAACAAAGTAAAGATCATCAGATTAGATTGAAAAAATCAAGACCAAACTATACACCATATACAGTTAACCAATTTTAATATAAAGGGTAAATAGGTTAAAAATAGAATGATAGACGAGAGATACTATGAAAACACTAGACAAAAGAAAGCAGGAGTAGCTATATTAATATCATGTCAACCAGACTTCAAAATAAGGATAAAGATGAACACGACTTAATTATTACGACGTCTATTCCACAAAATGACATAACAAATGTAAATGTGTATGCACCTAACAACAGTGCTTCAAAATACATGAAGCAAAAACTGATAAAACTGAACAGAGAAACAGACAAATCCACAAATACAGCTGGAGACATCAACACACCCTCTCAGCAGTTAATAGAGAAAGCAGAAAAATTACCACTGAGGATATGGAGGACATGAACAACATTATCAACTAAACTAAGCTAAATGACATTTAGAAAATACTACACAAAAACAGCAGAATACACTTTCTCTTTGAAGTTAAAAGATTCATATACTTGATTTCCTGACTTAGTATAATGCTACACTAATCAAGAGAGTGGTATTGAAGGAAGAATAAACATGTAGACAAATGGAATGGAAAAAAGAATCCAGAAATAGTTGTACACATATATGGCTAATTGGTTTCTGACAAAGGTAAATAAATAGGCAATTTGGTGGAGAAAGGACAGTTTCACCAAGTATAAATAGTGCTGGAACAACTGGATACACATATGCAAAAAACAAAAGTAAAAACAAAAAGCCTTTATCCAAGCTCACACTCTATGAAAAAATTACTCAAAATGGATCATAAGTATAAATGTAAAATCTATAATTCTAAAACTTAAAAAAAGAAGAAAGTTTTGTGACCTTCAGTTAGGCAATGATTTCTTACATACACAGCCCAAAGCACAATAATTCAAAGAACAAAAAAAAAATTGGACTTCATTTAAATTAAAAATGTCTGCTTTATGAAAGACACAGACAAGGAGGAAGTTTTTATAATCACATATCTGATAAAGGACTTGTATCTAGAATTACAAACAAACTCAAAGCCCAATAATAAGAAAGTAATGCATTTTAAAGATGGGGCAAAGATTTGAATATATATTTCACCAAAGAAAATATATGGGGGCTTCCCTGGTGGTGCAGTGGTTGAGAGTCCGCCTGCCGATGCTGGGGACATGGGTTCATGCCCCGGTCCGGGAGGATCCCACATGCCGCGGAGCGGCTGGGCCCGTGAGCTATGGCCGCTGAGCCTGCGCGTCCGGAGCCTGTGCTCCGCAACGGGAGAGGCCGCAACAGTGAGAGGCCGCGTACCGCAAAACAAAAAAACAAACAAACAAACAAAAAAGAAAATATATGGATGGCAAAAAGCACAAAGAAAGATGCCCAACGTCATTAGTCATTAGGGAAATGCAAATTAAAACCACAATGAATCACTGTAGAAATCAAAGAGGAAATCAAAAAATACCTAGAAACAAATGACAATGAAAACACAATGACCCAAAACCTATGGGATGCAGCAAAAGCAGTTCTAAGAGGGAAGTTTTTAGCAAAACAATCCTACATCAAAAAGCAAGAAATATCTTTTTTTTTTTTGTAAAGGTTTTTTTTTTTATTATGTGTAACACAGACAAAGTTATTTAAGTCAATAAATATTTTTTGTTTGTTTGTTTTTGTTTGCGGTACACGGGCCTCTCGCTGTTGTGGCCTTTCCCATTGCGGAGCACAGGCTCCGGACGCGCAGGCTCAGCGGCCATGGCTCACGGGCCCAGCCGCTC
>NW_020173108.1:7160601-7160865 GCF_003031525.2 Neophocaena asiaeorientalis asiaeorientalis
AGACCAATCAAAAGCACTGAAATTGAGAATGTGATTAAAAATCTTCCAACAAACAAAAGCCCAAGACCAGATGGCTTCACAGGCGAATTCTATCAAAGAGCTACACCTATCCTTCTCAAAAACCTTCCAAAATATAGAAGAGGGAGGAACACTTCCAAACTCATTCTACAATACCACCATCACCCTGATACCAAAACCAGACTAAGATGTCACAAAGAAAGAAAACTACAGGCCAATATCACTGATGAACATAAATGCAAAAAT